>NC_086447.1:733880650-734241900 GCF_028390025.1 Pseudophryne corroboree
GAGAACTGAAAATGTCTGTGCACCGACGCTTTCCATCCAACCTGATGGAGCTTGAGAGGTGCTGCAAAAAGGAACGGGCAAAACTGCCCAAAGATAGGTGTGCCAAGCTTTTGGCATCATATTTGTAACCCCCCTTTAATCCCAGTGGTATATGGGCTACCTATAATACTACCAATGTGCCTCCACCCAAGTATTGGGAAGTATTTATGGGCCTACTTGGGAAAACCCATGTGTAAATGGTACCATTGGAATGTAATGGTGCAATAAGAATTTTGTACAACAAGAGTACACAGTTAAAGAAACCAATAGTTGTGTTTATTTTCCACTTGCCACTTTAGCTGACCTTTTCTCAGTTACCTCTAACATGTTCATGTGAGAATCACATTAACATAACATACAGATATTTATAATGGTTTGATGTATTCTGAGTAAATCATAAACTGATTACTATTCATATTTGTTATGTATTCAGTATATAGTAGAATGTACTTCTATAGGTATAAAGCTTACATTACTACACAATGAACCTCTGAAAATATAATGTTGCAATTAAACCCGGGTTTAAATGAGTCTCTTTAGGTACTTTAGTAACTTTAGTGCACTCATTGGGGCCCTTCTTTTTTTGTAAATCCAATATAGATGTGGCTCATGACCAATTGTCACACAACTTTTGCTGAAGAAATATGTAACTTTCCCCTATCTAGGGTTACTAGAAAATGTTCCAGGGTTGTTACAATAATATACCATACCGGGATCCCAACCGGCACAATCCCGACATATTCTCCCTTTGTTGGTGTCCACGAAACCCATAGAGGGAGAATAAATTAGTGTGTCGAGCGCAGCGAGCCCGCAAGGGTCTGCGTTGCGCTCGCCCCCATCAGGATTGTGCCGGTTGGGATCCCGGTGTCGGTATTCCGACCGCTGGGATCCCATCCGGCGGGATCTCGTACTGATTCCATCCTTACACAGTCTCTCAGCAGAAAGGAAATTAAGTCACGGTAACTATAGCTCCTCTCCTCCTGATATATGTAGTGTTTAATGTCTCTCCCTATCGGAGGAGTTTCCTATAGCGTGCCTTTATTATGTTAAGATCCAAGGAGCTGCTGCTAAATGTAGACAGTCCGTTATATACCACCTTGGCTACAACCTGGGACTCCTAACCCATATAACGTGACTGAAGGCCCATGTCTGTATACTAAAGGCTTCCTCATCTCTCACCCACAACTGAGCCTCCTTGCTGTGAGCTGTAGTGTTATGAGAATAATAAGCTGAGCAGCTGTTACAAGATAGTGAGGGGTGCCATTCACCAGTATTACTGCTCCGACTCCCTGCTCTGCTGACTGGTGCTGGGAAGCTCTATTTCTGCTGTAGCCTCCTGAATACCTGTCACTGGGAACACTGCCTCCTGGATCTGCCCCTTAGCTGACAATAAATCTGCTGCTCTGCCTCCATTGTTCCTACACCTTGAGCTTGCTGCGGCTGGCCACCTCTCCAGCTCCACCCCAGGCTGATTGTGTGTGCAGGGAGTATTTCTCTCACCTCCATAGTCCTGCACCAACAGCCCTGAGCGCCGCCTCTGCCACACCTCCGCTGATGCTGATGCCAGGACACTGCTTCACATGTCACAGTAGCTGACCAGGACTGCAGGCTGCACACTACGGAAGCTGGCTGCTGGCTCTGAATCTGCCCACTTGTCGATACTGGCTTCGCCCACTTCCACCGCTGCCATCACCAAATGTCACAGCTCCCCGGCTGCTGTGATCTCCAGTGGGGCGGCCAGTGAGCAGGCATAGCCGCCAATGATCTCCACTTTATAATAGGGACATCACAGCTCCAGCTGTGTTCCCAGCTCCCTTTCCGGCATCACTCCACCTCCCCCTGTGCCCAGCAACCAGTTTACAGCAAGATGTTACAGCTCCACTGCTTGGCACACAGGGGGAGGTGTGAGCCCTGGAGGGAGGGATCAGGAGACTGCTGTCAGCTGTGAATGACAGCTCTTCTATCTCTTCCTCTCCAAGAGGTCACGTGACCCCTCCTAAGAGTGAGCATCCATTCCTTTGATCAGTGCACGATTTTGGGGTGACCCTATAATCTTTGAAGTTCACGGAATTAAAGAGTATTATCGGATCTTCCCTTATTACCTCTTATCCAGACTTTTAAAACTATACTACACATTGGATTTCTTTGTATGTTCTCTTTTACATATGGTATCCATTTGGAGGAGATCGTTTCTCGGTTGTATTTAAGGAAACAAGACTTTGGGACTTTTTGAAAATTATATATGGACCGTTCTCGAAAATAAGTATCTATTACCCTTCATTTGTTTGGCGCAGATTGAATATCACATCTTTGTTCTATGTTCCCTATTTATTCCTGTTTTGATAACACTGGAAGATTTTCGTTTGCTGCCTCCACTGTTCCAGCGCAGGTGTATACTATTTTTTCTCTGTATACCTCCTGAGGTGATGCCCCACCCACTGGCAATCACGCCACTGGATGATTGACAGCTAGGAGCAGAAGGATTTGCTTGATATCTTCTGTCAGTCACTGGCCACCAGGGCCGGCCCAAGCCTAAATTTTTTGGTAAGCGAATATAGATTGTGGCGCCCCCCCTCCCCCCATGGATGATGGAAAATATTATACACACAAAAGCTTAAACCGCATTAAGCGAAATATGGGTGTAATCAACTGTCTACCACAAAGTTAAAACTTCGCAAGATATTCAATAATCTGATCTCAACCCACTCAGGCATGCATTTCACTTGCTGAAAACAAAGATAAATGCAAGACACAAAAACCAACAACTGAAGACAGCTGCAAAGCATAACTGTCACAACTGAGGGCTAGGGCTGACAGGAGGAAGCCTCAGTGGCAGGGGCAGAGGTATAGTGAAACCTGGGCGGTATATGGGACTCTTGGACATGCAGAATCCCAGCCCGAAGGTGTGACCACGACAACAGAAGTAAAGTTTAAAAAGTTTATTTCAAGCACTGTTCAGGTGGTACATCAACAGCAACATGAGATATGGTAAAAGGATTTGCAATACACAGTTCCTGTGAATACAACAGAGATGCAGATGGTACTGGGTGTGGTGATAATAAGTATATGTCCAGATAGACTTAGGAGATGGAATGTCCTTGACCTACACCCAGTTGCAGAGTGGTGCAAAGAGGACAGGAACTGACCAGCAGATGGTTCCCTGGAAGCTGGTTGTATTGTAGGAGAGATGAGTTAGTTGCTGGGTAGGCCGGACGGAACCGGACTGAATGATGACGTGAACAGAATGTTTGATGATCCAATGTAGCTGGTGAACAGCTAGATGCACAGGAGATGCTAGAGATCGTTGGATTTGAGAAGACGGTGACAGAGCACCGATAATGGCTGGTATTCGATGGCGGAGCACCAATGATTGTTGGGATTCAATGGCGGAGCACCGATGATTACTGGTAGTCGATGGCGGAGCACCGATGATGTTGGAAGACAGGACACCGCTGGAAGCACACTGCTGGAAGCCGGTGTTTGGGCACTGCCAATTCCAGCAGATAGTGTAAGGACACTGCGGAGTCAGGCTGCACCGCTAGATGTTGAACTGGTGCGGGTCTCTAGTGGAGTTGGAAGCAGGAGCTGGAATACCTGGAATAGCAAACAACCACAAGCAAGGAGACTGGTAACACTGGGTTGACAACCAAAGCACTGACAACTTCCTGGTTCAGGAACGGGACCTTTATACCTGCAGCAGTGCAGGGATTGGATGGTCAATCAGGCAGAGTTCAGCGGTGCTGTGGATTAGTGAGATAGTGTCATGTGACTAGAACCAACATGGCTGCACCCATACTAGCATTTGGAGGGAAATCTAGCTTGTTGCACCATATGAGGAATTACAGCAATGGCGGCAGTGGCCGCGGAGGACAGTGGACGCCAACTTGCACACTTGATTCACAGAGCTGGCGGCAGAGGCTGCAGAAGGCGAGGGACGCCATGCAGACTTGTTTGAACATTTGAATTAAGGATGGCGGCAGAAGCCGCAGCGGACAGGAGATGCCATGTAGACCCATCTGAGAACTGGAAGTGCAGCAATGGCGGCGGAGGCCACGGAGGGCTAAAATGCCATTCTAACTACATGAGTTCTTTGTGACAGCATCTGCGGAATGGCTGAGAGGAGATGTGAAGTGAGGATGTCAGCAGCATGCCTGAGACCCGGCCCTGGAACGCTGAGCCAGCCTCAGGAGACACCTGAAAGGTAGATAATGGCGTCCAATAACCCGGATCGTGACAGCACCCCCCTTTTAGGAGTGCCCCAGGACACTTCTTAGGCTTCTGAGGAAATCTGGAGTGAAAATTCCGTACCAATGTAGGAGCATGAACATCTGAAGCATTGGTCCAGGAGCGTTCCTCAGGGCCATAGCCCTTCCAATCAATCAGGTATTGAAGTTAACCATAACGGAAGCGTGAATCCAGAATCTTGGCGACTTCATACTCAATGCCACGTTGAGTCTGGACTTTGGGAGCCGAGGGAAGCGCTGAATGGAACCGATTCAGGATCAGCGGTTTCAGAAGGGAGACGTGAAACGTCCTGGGAATTTTCAAGAATGGAGGTAGCTGGAGTTTGTAAGCCACTGGGTTGATGACTTGTTCAATTTGAAAAGGACCGATATATCGAGGAGCAAATTTCATGCTTGGAACTCTCAGTCTCATATTCTTCGTAGATAGCCAAACACGATCACCAACTTTGAGGGCAGGAATTGCCCTACGCTTCTTATCTGCAAACTTCTTGTATCTAAAAGATGCCTTGAGTAGAGCCGCTCGGACGTTCCTCCAGTTATTTTAAAACTGACGAAGAGTGATATCAGCTGCAGGCACTGAAGTTGCTGGAAGTGGTAGAAATTCTGGAACTTTAGGGTGAAATCCATAGTTGGTGAAGAATGGCGTGGAAGAAGATGAAGAATGATATTGATTGTTATGGCAGAACTCGGCCCAGGGAAAGAGTTGAACCCAGTCATCTTGGGAAGAGGATACGTAAATACGGAGGAAGGTCTCCAAGTCCTGATTCACCCTCTCAGTTTGACCATTGGTCTGGGGGTGATAAGCATTGGAGAATTTCAACTTGACTTGGAGGGCCAAACACAAACTTCGCCAGAACTTGGCTACGAACTGTACTCCTCTGTCAGAGATTATCTCCTCGGGGAGACCATGTAGTCTGAAGATCTCCTGGATGAAGACTTGAGCCAACTTGGAAGCTGACGGAAGACCGGTGATGGGAATGAAGTGAGCCATCTTGGTGAACCGGTCAACTACCACCCAGATGGTATTAAACTTGTTACACATAGGAAGGTCCGTAATAAAGTCCATTGACAAATTGGTCCACGGACTATGAGGAACAGATAGCAGAACCAGTTGCCCAGCGGATGACTGGCGAGATACTTTGTGTTGGGCACATTTTGGGCAGGAAGCAATAAACTCCATGACGTCCTTTTTCAGAGTCGACCACCAGTAAGATCTGGAGATGAATTCAAGGGTTTTATGAATGCCCGCGTGTCCGGTGAAACGGGAAGCATGTGCCCAGTGCATGAGCTTCTTCCTTGGAGCCGGTTTAACAAGACTTTTCCCTGGTGGGGGCGTAGAGTCCATCCTTACCGTGGAGAATGCCACTGGATTGATAATAGGATGCTTGTCAGTAGACTCAGACTCATTTTCTTGCTCCCAGGAGCCGGAAAGAGCATCAGCCTTGCGATTCTGTGACCCTGGACAGAACTGGAGTTTGAAGTCGAACCTAGAAAAGAAAAGAGCCCACCTGGCTTGGCGAGGGTTGAGACACTGTGCGCCTTTCAAATACAGGAGATTCTTGTGGTCTGTCAGAATAGTGATGGTGTGAGAAGCTCCCTCCAACAAGTATCTCCAATCTTCCAGAGCAAATTTAATAGCCAAGAGTTCTTGATCGCCAATGGCGTAATTACGCTCAGCAGGAGAGAACTTCCGGGAGAAGAAACCGCAAGGATGTGGATGACCATCATTGGCTCTCTGAGACAGGACTGCGCCCACTCCAACAGAAGAGGCATCCACCAGGGTGAAGGGCGAGTTGGTATCTGGCTGTTTCAACACCAGAGCTGAGATGAACCTTTGTTTTAGCAAATGGAAGGCTTGGACAGCTTCTTTGGACCACTTGGAAGGGTTAGCACCCTTTTTGGTAAGGGCAGTGACAGGCACCACAATGGTAGAAAAATCTCGGATACATTTTCTGTAATAATTGGCGAATCCTAAGAATCTCTGGTTGTAATTATCGGCCAATCGTGAATAGCTTGCCATTTCTCAGGGTCCATCTCTAGTCCGGAACCGGACACAATGTAGCCTAGATACGGAATGGACTTAACTTCAAAGACGCATTTTTCCAACTTCCAGTAAAGATGATTGGCATGGAGATGGGACAGAACCTCCTTTACCCAGAAACGATGTTCCTCCAAATTTAGCAAAGATGAGGATGTCATTGAGGTAAACCACGACATGACGATAGAGGATGTCTCTAAAGATCTCGTTCATGAAGTGTTGGAAAACGGCTGGAGCGTTACTGAGTCCGAAAGGCATGATGAGGTACTCGTAATTGTTATGAGCCACGGCTGTGGCTCATTCCTGTTTTGCATTTTTGTTAGGTATTTCATGTTTATTAAGTTGTCTTGCATGCCAGGATTTCCTGTTGCTCTGTTTTAGTATGCTCTTGTCTGCTGCCGCTGGTTAGTCTGTGTAATTGCAGCTTGTTCCATGTGTTCAGCCTCACCTGGCTGCTAATTGCATTTTGTCAGTTGGAATCATGCAATAGGCCAGCTGCTCTGGATTATTTAATTAGGACTCTCTGTTAAAAGCACTCCCAGGACTCCTCACAGACGCCGGTGATAGCTTCCTGTTTGCCTGATTCTGCTGCAGAGAGAGTTCCCAGTCCCGGTCTGTTCGTTTGTTCCTGTTCTCAGTGATCCTGTACTCGGAAGTTACCATCTGTTCCTGGAGTCTGATCGAGCACCTTTAACATCTGGTGGTGTTCGTGAGTCGCGGCGCAGCCGTGTGTTGCGGCTTGTCCGCTATTATTTATTATTTTGTTTATATTGTGTTCTGGAGCTTTGCGGAGGATTCCGCTTCCACAAGATCCACTCTGGTGTCCAGCGGTGCCGGATAGGAGTGTCGGATCAGTGGATCTTTGGTTGTCCTTTTCCCTGGCGGCTAGTCCGCACATACCTTTTGATTTAGTTAAGTTAGCTTGTAACCCCTGGCTTGGTTGCTTAGTCAGAGGGCCCCTTGTTATCACCCTGTCTCGGACTTCCCCTTGTCTCCCATTAAGACCTGCGGGGGCATCGGGGTTGGGCAGACATAATCCGCCCTTCGAACGCGGCTGCCATGGGCTCAAGCAACCATAGTCTCGCAGGGGATTTCTGATAACACGGGCGAGACAACGGAGTTAGGGTGCCAGGGGTTACTAGGCTTTCCAGCTCCCACAACCTGTATTTCATTCCTGTACTCAGATCTCTGCCATAAGATCTTCTCCAGTCTGGAGTACAGGAATCGTAACATTATCACCGGCCATACCACAAAAAAAAAAAGAAATAAAACTTTTTTTCTTTTTTGGCCCAGTCCAGTGTCTAGTCTAGAATCCAGTCCTGTCTAGAATTCAGTGTGCAGAATCCAATCCGGTGTTTAGAATCCAGTCCTGTATAGAATTCAGTGTGCAGACTCCAGTCCGGTGTTTAGAATCCAGTCCGGTGTTTAGAATCCAGTCCGGTGTTTAGAATCCAGTCCGGAGTTTAGAATCCAGTCCGGAGTTTAGAATCCAGTCCGGAGTTTAGAATCCAGTCCGGTGTTTTAAAAAAAAAAAAAAAAAAAAAAAAAAAAAAAAATACAAAAAAAAAAAGTCTTGATTTGTTTAGCAAAATTTAGTCTAGCCTTGTCTAGCCTTGTCTTGCCTTGTCTTGTCTTGTCTAGTTTTAAATCCTCCTATGTCTACTATGCAAGCCCTGCAGGCATCTCTCGCAGCCCTGAACTCTGTATTCAGTGCTTTGAGACCAGAGCGACTAGAAGCTTTTCAGCAATCCCTAAAGCAACTGCAAAACCTTCTGACTAAAATCTTGCTTATTTTGCCAGAAGTCGTTGAGAGTACATCTATCTCTAAAGAGACTCTTGTTCACAGTATGGTGACAAGAGAATCCTCTGGTTTAATTGAAGAGAAAAAGTTTAAAAGTTTTCTGCGGCCCAGGCTCTCAGAAGAGGAGCGTCTGCGTCGCAGAAACTTAAACTTATGCCTATATTGTGGGGGTTTAGGCCATTATCTGCAGACCTGTGAGTTGCGCAAGCCAAAGTGTGGTGACGAGTCTTGCCCTCTGTCCAAGTTGAGTCATGATACAAGACCTACTCCTGTCTCTACTGTGGCAGAGGTACTTGTCACACAACCCACACAAAAAAGCTCTCTGTCCTATAATTGGGGTCCTTGGGCAAGGGAGCCCCATTATAGATTCAGGAATCAAAAGAGAATGTTTCTCTCCTCTCTTGAGGTTCCTGTGGAAGCGGAGTTGCAAGTCCCGGGAGTGGTGCCCGTAGCTCAGGGTCCTGGAGTGGTGCCCGTAGCCCAGGGTCCTGGAGTGGTGCCCGTAGCCCAGGGTCCTGGAGTGGTGCCCGTAGCCCAGGGTCCTGGAGTGGTGCCCGTAGCCCAGGGTCCTGGAGTGGTGCCCGTAGCCCAGGGTCCTGGAGTGGTGCCCGTAGCCCAGGGTCCTGGAGTGGTGCCCGTAGCCCAGGGTCCTGGAGTGGTGCCCGTAGCCCAGGGTCCTGGAGTGGTGCCCGTAGCCCAGGGTCCTGGAGTGGTGCCCGTAGCCCAGGGTCCTGGAGTGGTGCCCGTAGCCCAGGGTCCTGGAGTGGTGCCCGATGCCCAGAGTGCTGGAGCGGTGCCCGATGCCCAGAGTGCTGGAGCGGTACCCGATGCCCAGAGTGCTGGAGCGGTACCCGATGCCCAGAGTGCTGGAGCGGTACCCGATGCCCAGAGTGCTGGAGCGGTACCCGATGCCCAGAGTGCTGGAGCGGTACCCGATGCCCAGAGTGCTGGAGCGGTACCCGATGCCCAGAGTGCTGGAGCGGTACCCGATGCCCAGAGTGCTGGAGCGGTACCCGATGCCCAGAGTGCTGGAGCGGTACCCGATACCCAAGCTTATAGAGGGAAATCAAATATTGTAGCTCAGGTTTCCATACCAGAAGGGGTCTCAGAAGCTGTTACCCCAGGTAGGGACTTGAGGAGCGCAACCCCAGAAAGGGTATCTAAAACCATAGTTCTTGAAGGGAACTCGAGAAGCAAAACCCCAGAAGGGATCTTTGAAGTAATATCCCCAAGTGGGGTCTCGAGAGACGCAGCCCCAAAGAAGGGTCTAGAAGTCGCTTCCCCAGGAAAGAACTTAAGAAGCATAGCATTAGTGGAGGATCTGAACGTTATTGCTTCAGCAAAAGTCCCGGAAGTCATAGTCACGGAAGAACTTTCGATAATTATCGACTCAGAGAGGGAGGCCGGTGGCCCGATCCCAGTCAGGGAGGCCAACGGCCCGGTCCCAGTAAAAGAATCCGAGGTGCTGACCCCAGCGGGGTTCCCGGAGGCCACTGCCCCAGCGGGGTTCCCGGAGGCCACTGCCCCAGCGGGGTTCCCGGAGGCCACTGCCCCAGCGGGGTTCCCGGAGGCCACTGCCCCAGCGGGGTTCCCGGAGGCCACTGCCCTAGCGGGGTTCCCGGAGGCCACTGCCCCAGCGGGGTTCCCGGAGGCCACTGCCCCAGCGGGGTTCCCGAAAGTCACTGCCCCGGGTGGGGTTCAGAAAGTCACTGCCCCGGGTGGGGTTCAGAAAGTCACTGCCCCGGGTGGGGTTCAGAAAGTCACTGCCCCGGGTGGGGTTCAGAAAGTCACTGCCCCGGGTGGGGTTCAGAAAGTCACTGCCCCGGGTGGGGTTCAGAAAGTCACTGCCCCGGGTGGGGTTCAGAAAGTCACTGCCCCGGGTGGGGTTCAGAAAGTCACTGCCCCGTGTGGGGTTCAGAAAGTCACTGCCCCGTGTGGGGTTCAGAAAGTCACTGCCCCGGGTGGGGTTCAGAAAGTCTCAGCCCCGGGTGGGGTTCAGAGAGTCTCAGCCTCGAGTAAGGTCAATAGTGACCAGGTCCTAGCAAAGCACTCCAGTCAGTCAGATGAAAAGGAAACAGATCCTGACTCTGATATTTCAACATCCATAACCTTTGATGGGGACTTCGCCCAATTTTTGGCGCTTTTCAAACACTATTACACTATTATGTTGTCTAGACCATTTCTGGGCATCACTTCAGAAAACCTTGGGCTCTATCTGATTTATTCTTTTAGAGGAGAGCCTTCTGAGTGGGCAACCAGCCTAATGAAAGCTGAAGATCCCATTCTTCAGGATCCCCAAGCATTCTGTGATGCAATTGTTAAAAGATACGGTTTCAAAGAAATTGGTTCAGGTTCCTCTAAGTCACCCGTCTTGTCTGCTGAGAGTCCACCAAATACTGTAAACTCGGCACAAGAGTCCCAGCCCGTTGCTTTGACTGCAGGATGTGCTTTTCTGACTTCTTCTTCTAATAATAGTACTTTACCAGAAAGTTCAGCTCCCAAGGGTAAGAGACCTGTCTCTGATTTGAACGCAGCCTTGCTGGGTGGTACCATCAGTTCAGACAATGTTTGGGGAATTACCTTGGTCAGACCTAAAGAGCTTTGTAAAAAGAAGAAGAAGAAAAAGAAATAATTTTTGACTCTTGCCTTGATAAAAAAAAAAAAAAGAGAGATTTTTTTTTTCCTTGTCTTGTGTCCAGTGGCCACCATCAAGGGGAGGGCACTGTTACAAGTTGTTGCTACAGCTTGTTTTTTGTTTTCTGGTCTGTTAGACCAATGTGTCAGGTTTTTTTTTTTTTTGTATCCCTTGTTCTGGATAGTCTGAATTTTGGGGTCTTTTGACCCCTCCTCAAGGGGGGGGTAATGTTATGAGCCACGGCTGTGGCTCATTCCTGTTTTGCATTTTTGTTAGGTATTTCATGTTTATTAAGTTGTCTTGCATGCCAGGATTTCCTGTTGCTCTGTTTTAGTATGCTCTTGTCTGCTGCCGCTGGTTAGTCTGTGTAATTGCAGCTTGTTCCATGTGTTCAGCCTCACCTGGCTGCTAATTGCATTTTGTCAGTTGGAATCATGCAATAGGCCAGCTGCTCTGGATTATTTAATTAGGACTCTCTGTTAAAAGCACTCCCAGGACTCCTCACAGACGCCGGTGATAGCTTCCTGTTTGCCTGATTCTGCTGCAGAGAGAGTTCCCAGTCCCGGTCTGTTCGTTTGTTCCTGTTCTCAGTGATCCTGTACTCGGAAGTTACCATCTGTTCCTGGAGTCTGATCGAGCACCTTTAACATCTGGTGGTGTTCGTGAGTCGCGGCGCAGCCGTGTGTTGCGGCTTGTCCGCTATTATTTATTATTTTGTTTATATTGTGTTCTGGAGCTTTGCGGAGGATTCCGCTTCCACAAGATCCACTCTGGTGTCCAGCGGTGCCGGATAGGAGTGTCGGATCAGTGGATCTTTGGTTGTCCTTTTCCCTGGCGGCTAGTCCGCACATACCTTTTGATTTAGTTAAGTTAGCTTGTAACCCCTGGCTTGGTTGCTTAGTCAGAGGGCCCCTTGTTATCACCCTGTCTCGGACTTCCCCTTGTCTCCCATTAAGACCTGCGGGGGCATCGGGGTTGGGCAGACATAATCCGCCCTTCGAACGCGGCTGCCATGGGCTCAAGCAACCATAGTCTCGCAGGGGATTTCTGATAACACGGGCGAGACAACGGAGTTAGGGTGCCAGGGGTTACTAGGCTTTCCAGCTCCCACAACCTGTATTTCATTCCTGTACTCAGATCTCTGCCATAAGATCTTCTCCAGTCTGGAGTACAGGAATCGTAACAGTAATGTCCGTCACGGGCGTTAAATGCGGTCTTCCACTCGTCACCCTTCCGGATCCGAATGAGGTTGTAGGCACCACTCAAATCACTAACACGGTCGAACAGTTCGGTAATCAGAGGCAGAGGATACTGTTTTTTTACAGTGATGTCATTCAGTCCTCTGTAATCGATGCATGGCCGCAGGCCACCGTCTTTCTTCTTTACGAAGAAGAAACCTGCGCCAGCTGGAGAAGAAGAAGGTCGGATGAAGCCTTTTGCCAAGTTCTCTTTAATATATTCCTCCATGGAATGAGTCTCTGGTACAGACAACGGATATATTTGGCCTCGAGGTGGAACTTTCCCCGGGATGAGGTCAATAGGGCAATCCCATTCCCTATGAAGGGGAAGGATGTCGGCAGAAGTTTTGCTGAACACATCAGTATAGTCTTGATATGGAGGAGGTGGAACATCGGAAGACTTGGAGGATGAAGAACAAACAGGAAGCACTATGGAAAGACAGGTCTTGGAGCAGGAGGGGCCCCATGCCAGGATATGGATCGTTCTTCAATCAATTTGGGGGTTATGCAGATGTAGCCATGGGAGGCCCAGAACCACCAGATGGGTGGCCTTTGGAATCACCAAAAAGGAAATTAGTTCTGAATGGAGAGCTCCTACCTTCAGACGGACAGGTAGAGTCTTAAAGGAAATGACTGCATCAGAAATCCTACTGCCATCCACGGCAGTCAAGGATATGGAAGACGAAAGTCTCTCGGTGGGTAGGGACCACCCCTTGACGTATTCCTCAGTCATAAAGTTCCCAGCTGCTCCTCAGTCTAACAAAGCAATAATGTTCCTAGTGTGCTGGGCCACTTGGAGCGAGACTGGGAGGTTACAATCACTTGAAGATGGAGAGGAGTGCATCGCTCCTAGCCGACCCTCTCCTTGGCGGGCTAGGACTTGGAGTTTTCCGGACACTTGGGACAGGCATTAATAATGTGAGATGGTGCAGCACAATAGAGACAGAGGTGCTCAGAAAGACGTCTTCTACGCTCTGTCGGAGATAGACGAGAGTGACCTACCTGCATGGGTTCATCCTTGAGCGGAGATGGTTGACGAGGAGGAGGAGCAGTAGTAGACTTGGGAAATGATGACCTTCCTCGCTCAATTGCCCTTTCACGGAACCGTAGATCGACTTTGGTACACAGAGATATGAGCTCATTCAACTTGGGAGGCAAGTCTCTGGTAGCTAGCTCGTCCTTGATGCGTTCAGATAGGCCGTGCCAAAAAGCTGCATACAAAGCGTCGTCGTTCCATTACAGTTCTGATGTCAGAATCTGGGACTGTATTAGATACAGTCCAACAGTTCGTGTCCCCTGGCGTAATCTGAGAATCTCGGAAGAGGCAGAGGTTACTCGACCTGGCTCGTCAAAGATGCGCCTGAATGTTGGCACAAAGTCTGTGTAGGAGGACAGCATAGTATCCGATCTCTCCCATTAGGGTGATGCCCTGTCAAGGGCGGAGCCACTGAGGAGGGAGATAATGTAGGCAACCTTGGTGCGGTCAGTTGGGAAACTGCCAGGATGTAACTCGAAATTAATTTAGCACTGGTTGAGGAATCCCCTGCAGGCTTTTGGAGACCCGTCAAATTTCGCTGGAGTCGGTAAATGGAGACGTGGAGCAGAAATGAGTATGGTGGGTGGGGTTACCACTGTAGGTACTGCAGTCAGCACACCGGACACCCCTGAGCAACGGAGGGTCATTTGGATCCCATCCAGCCGAGAGGAGAGATCCTGGAGACAGCGGATAACATGGCCTTGTGCAGCCTCCTGATGTTCAAGTCGGGCTGCCAGTTCTTGCATCGGCCTGGCCGCTGGATCTTGGTCTCCGGCCGGATTCATTAGGTCAGTGCTTACTGTCACAACTGAGGGCTGGGGCTGACAGGAGGAAGTCTCAGTTGCAGGGGCAGAGGTATAGTGAAACCTGGGCAATATGGGACTCTTGGACATGCAGAATCCCAGCCCGAAGGTGTGACCACGACAACAGAAAACAGAAGTAAAGTTTAAAAAGTTTATTTCAAGCACTGTTCAGGTGGTACACCAACAGCAACATGAGATATGGTAAAAGGATTTGCAATACACAGTCCCTGTGAATACAACAGAGATGCAGATGGTACTGGGTGTGGTAATAATAAGTATACGTCCAGATAGACTTAGGAGATGGAATGTCCTTGACCTACACCCAGTTGCAGAGTGGTGCAAAGAGGACAGGAACTGACCAGCAGATGGTTCCCTGGAAGCTGGTTGTATTGTAGAAGAGGTGAGTTAGTTGCTGGGTAGGCCGGACGGAACCGGACTGAATGATGACGTGAACAGAGTGTTTGATGATCCAATGTAGCTGGTGAACAGCTAGATGCACAGGAGATGCTAGAGATCGTTGGATTCGAGAAGACGGTGACAGAGCACCGATAATGGCTGGTATTCGATGGCGGAGCACCGATGATTGTTGGGATTCAATGGCGGAGCACCGATGATTACTGGTAGTCGATGGCGGAGCACCGATGATGTTGGAAGACAGGACACCGCTGGAAGCACACTGCTGGAAGCCGGTGTTTGGGCACTGCCAATTGCAGCGGACAGTGTAAGGACACTGCGGAGTCAGGCTACACCGCTAGATGTTGAACTGGTGCGGGTCTCTAGTGGAGTTGGAAGCAGGAGCTGGAATACCTGGAATAGCAAACAACCACAAGCAAGGAGACTGGTAAGTTGGTAACACTGGGTTGACAATCATAGCACTGACAACTTCCTGGTTCAGGAACGAAGCACCGCCCCTCCAGGCTGGAATGAGGAGCTGCTCTGCTGCTGGCCTCTTTGTAAAAAAACGGGGAGAAGCATCACCAGGATACTATTGATGACAACTATTCCTATCGCATATTAAAATCGTGACACTGCTATTCAAAGAGGTGGTTGGAATTCCACCATTTACGGTACACCTTGAATTCACCGAGGGTGAAGGTCACATTTTACACAGAATATTACACTAGGAGGCACCTATTCTCACTTTTGTTTTCCTGAACAGCAAACCACTGGAGGAAAGGGCTGCCACCCCATAAAGAAAGAAACGGGGGAGTGTATTAGAAAATATAGGAATGTCCAATTACCATAAAAGG
Source organism: Pseudophryne corroboree (assembly GCF_028390025.1). NCBI lineage: Eukaryota > Metazoa > Chordata > Amphibia > Anura > Myobatrachidae > Pseudophryne > Pseudophryne corroboree. Next base: position 733,895,735 of record NC_086447.1, read on the forward strand.
AAACAGGACATTTTTTGAGCTGTGAGGAAGGAGTAGTGCCCATTATCACCCACATTTTTATATATATATATATATATATATATATATATATATATATATATATCACATATGTGATAGGCGGCACTCACAGGTCTTGTAATGTGAGTACAAATAAGTTCATCCCGATCACAGAACAGGGTGTTCTCGTTTCTACTCACATTACAAGCCCTGTTAGTGCCGCCTATCACATTTGCTATATTGCTTTTTTAGCTAAGGAGGGCACCGGGCAGGCTGAACTTGCATTATTAGCAGAGTACAGAGTACTCTTGTTGTGTGTGTATATATATATTGTGACAAGAACACTGGGATAGTGTTTGAGGGCAGGTATATTTGTCCCAGGTTCTTGTCTTACATGTTTTAGAAAATGTTAACTTCTAGGAAAAATGCTTTTTGTTTTGTCTGAACCTTTTCAGTTTGCTGTAAAAGCTGGGTAAAGGCTCTGAGAGAGAGATAAGGCGAGTTCTAGACATTGGGCCCAGTTCGGGTCTTTGGCCTCACAGAGGGCTAATCAGGGTTTCAGCTGTGTAAGAGTGTTATAGTGCTTCTAACCTGATTAGTATGGGCAGACTGCCTGGGAAGGCTGCAGGATCTGTGTGTGAGAGACACGCTTTCTGATGCAAGTAAGCTATACAGTATGTACTGAAGAACTCTGTGTTTTGTTTAGTGACAGTTAGGAATATCTTATGTTTAGTTAGTGCCGGACAGGCAAGGTATTTTTATTTTGGGGTTTGTTTTATTTTCTGTTTCAATAAAACTGGCCGGGGTCAGTTGTACCAGAAACTGGACTTGTGTTGTTCCTCAGCTGCTGCGTGCGGCCATATTCCCCAGGAAAAGGCGCCTTGCACCCCTACAGTGTTACAACTTGGTGGAGAATGCGAGCACACCGTTCTGCGCATAAGTGAAAGCAGCAGCTTTGTGAGGCCTGCAGAAAACGGTGGTTTATGCAGATACAGCCCAGTGTGAAGTTACTGAGACTCACCCCTGAGGGTTTGATATATGTCCTGGGTGAAAGCAGCTACAAAGCCGCCTGAAAAATCTGTCGACATGGAGGATCTGCTTAAAGCCTTGCTGCAAGCTACAGCGGCTCAGCAGGAGGCCAACCGACAGCAGCAGGTGGCAATGGAGGAAAATTGGAGACTACAGCAGGAGGCCAACAGACAGCAGCAGGTGGCAATGGAGGAAAATATAAGACAGCAGCAGGTGGCAATGGAGGAAAATAAGAGACAACAGCAGGCAGTTGTTGATGAACTTTACAGGCAACAGCGTCAGGATAGAGAGGCCTTAGCAGAAGTGGTGCAGAGACTTGCAGCTCGGGTTGGAGATGTGGCCGTCAGTGCTCCAACCAGCTCTAGTTCTATACGGGCCAGTCACTTCCTGCAGAAAATGACAGAGGCTGATGATGTGGAGGCCTATCTGACCACGTTTGAAAGGACTGCCGAGCGTGAGAACTGGCCGAAAGCACAGTGGGCCAGTCTGCTGGCACCTTTCCTGTCAGGTGAGCCCCAAAAAGCTTACTTTGATTTAAGCCCTGCTGAGGCTCGGGACTATGATAAACTAAAGACTGAGATCCTGACCCGCCTGGGAGTCACGCTGTCAGTACGAGCACAACGGGTGCACCGTTGGCTGTACGCCATGGAGAAGCCTCCGCGCTCCCAGATGCACGACCTTATTCAGCTAACAAAAAAATGGCTACAGCCAGAGACATTAACTGGTCCCCAGATGGTGGAAAGAGTCGTCATGGACCGCTACTTGAGATCTTTGCCCATGGTCCTGCGCAAGTGGGTGAGCCATGGAAACCCGGGTACTGCTGACCAATTAGTGGACATGGTAGAGAGGTATTTGGCAGCAGAGGAACTACTGATGACCACCCAGCAACCCATAGATCCTCGACAGCGCCCTTCAGTAAAGACTGGTAAGACTGTTCCGTGGGAAAACGTTGCTGGGCGGTTAAGAGAACGCAAGGCTGGAGAGACTGTAAACACTGGCCCTGGAGACAGGCCAATGGGGCTAGAACGGTCTATGCTGCCCAAACGGGTTGATAATCGTGTGGTTAAATGTTTTAGGTGTGGTATGCCAGGTCATGTTATTGCCAATTGCCCAGTCACGCAAGAACCCATGCAATGTGATGCTGCCTTTGAATGTCGCAGAATGTCTTTCTTTGCTAGGTTAGCCTGTACTGTGGTACCTTCACCTGAGCTGGAAAAACAAATGTGTGATGTGTTCTTAGAGGGTAACCGGGTAGAGGCCTTGCTAGATTCAGGAAGTTTAGTTACCCTCGTGAAAGCTGGGTTAGTGAACCCCTTAAAGGTCCAGCAAATACCTATTGGGGTAACTTGCATACATGGGGATACCCAACATTATGCCACTGCTGAGGTGAATATAGAAACTTGTTGTGGGTCAGCAATGGTTAAAGTGGGACTGGTCCCTACCTTGGTGCATGAGACCATAATAGGGAGGGATTTTCCTCATTTTTGGAAACTGTGGGAATCACGGTTATCAACAGATGTGAGAAGTAAAAAGCCAGTTGATAATACCGGTGATTTTATGGATGTACGTGGGTCTTCGGAACTTTCTGGCCCTTTGCCTTTTGCTAGTTTGGCTGGGGAAGTGACAGATGGGGAGTCCAGTGAGGACCCTCTTGCCGGGAACAGAGACATAGTAGTTAGAACTGAAAGCGTGCCTGACCTGGAGGTAAAGAAGGATCTGTTTGCGTCTGAACAGTTAAAGGATCCTACCTTAATAAAGGCTAGAGAGAATGTTAAGATTGTTAATGGGGAACCTGTGGTACCAGGTGACAGGGTTACGTATCCCCACATGGCCATCTGTAATGAGCTCTTGTACCACATTGTCAAAAGGGGTGAGGATGTGGTGGAACAGCTGGTAGTTCCCCAGCCTTATCGGAGAACGGTACTAGATTTAGCTCATAGTCACGTTACCGCAGGACATTTAGGGGCAGAAAAAACCACTGAAAGAGTTTTACAAAGGTTCTTTTGGCCAGGGGTTTATAAAGAAGTGTCTGAATATTGTTCTTCCTGTCCTGAATGCCAGTATCATGCCCCTAGACCCCATTTCAGGAGCCCACTAGTTCCCATGCCTATTATAGAGGTCCCGTTTGACAGAATAGCCATGGATCTCGTGGGGCCCTTGTTAAAGTCTGCTCGGGGCCATCAGTATATCCTGGTAATTATGGACTATGCCACTCGATATCCTGAGGCTGTCCCTTTACGCACTATCACAACCAAGGCGATAGCTAGGGAGCTGGTGCAGGTATTTAGTAGAGTAGGAATACCAAAAGAAATTTTGACTGACCAAGGTACTCCATTTATGTCAAGGATCATGAAAGAGTTGTGCAAGTTATTTAAGGTCACTCACCTCAGGACGTCCATCTACCATCCCCAAACTGACGGGTTGGTGGAAAGGTTTAATAAAACAATAAAAAGTATGTTAAAAAAGGTTGTTGAGAGAGATGGGAAAAACTGGGATTGTTTGTTGCCCTACTTGTTAATGGCCATCAGAGAAGTTCCTCAGTCCTCTACGGGGTTTTCTCCATTTGATTTGTTGTATGGTAGACACCCCAGAGGGCTGTTGGATATTGCCAAAGAGACGTGGGAAGGACAGCCCACTCCTTATAGAAGCGTTATTGAGCATGTAACACAAATGCAGGATAGGATTGCAGCCGTGGTACCTGTTGTCAGAGAGCACATGGAACAGGCCCAAAGTGCTCAACAGAGGGTCTATAACCGGAGTGCCAAGATACGGGAATTTGCTCCTGGCGATAGAGTTCTTGTTTTGGTACCCACTGTGGAAAGCAAATTCCTAGCTAAATGGCAGGGTCCATTTGAGATTAGGGAAAAAGTGAATGAGGTTAATTACAAAGTATACCAGCCGGGAAAGAGAAAACCCGAACAGATCTACCATGTTAACTTAATCAAACCCTGGAAAGATAGGTTGTCTCTGTCAGCGGAGCCTTGCCCTTCGGTGTCTTCACCCCGGTTGCTTCCTGCAGTGAAGGTGTCAGAGACATTATCAGCTGATCAGAACAATCAGGTTAAAGAATTTCTCATCCAAAATAGGGAGGTATTTTCAGAGCTGCCTGGCCGAACGACCATAATAAAACATGACATTGTCACAGAACCAGGGGTCAGGGTTCATTTAAAGCCATATAGGATTCCTGAAGCTCAGCGAGAAGCTATTTCTAAGGAAGTTAAAACCATGTTAGAACTGGGAGTCATAGAGGAGTCTAACAGTGAGTGGTCCAGTCCCATAGTGCTCATCCCGAAGCCCGACGGTAGCATACGCTTCTGTAATGACTTTCGTAAGTTAAATGAGGTGTCCAAGTTTGACGCATACCCCATGCCCCGTGTGGATGAGCTTGTAGAAAGGCTGGGAACAGCCAGGTTTCTCACCACATTGGACCTGACCAAAGGTTACTGGCAAATACCTTTATCTGATAGCGCCAAAGAAAAAACAGCCTTTTCGGTTCCGGAGGGGCTGTACCAGTATAAGATGTTACCCTTTGGGTTGCATGGGGCTCCAGCAACCTTTCAACGGGCGATGGATAAAATTTTGAGGCCCCATAGAAAATATGCAGCTGCCTATTTGGATGATGTGGTAATTCACAGTACAGACTGGGGGTCCCATTTGGTTAAAGTACAAGCAGTACTGGACTCAATCAGAGAGGCAGGGTTAACTGCTAACCCAAAGAAGTGCTGCCTCGCAATGGAGGAGGTCAAATACTTGGGCTTCACCATAGGCAGAGGTCTGATTAGGCCCCAATTGAATAAAGTTGATGCTATTCAAAACTGGCCACGTCCAGTGAATAAAAAACAGGTAAGGGCTTTTTTGGGAATTACTGGGTACTATAGACGGTTTATTCCTAATTTTGCGACCACAGCGGTGCCGTTGTCAGACCTTACCAAAGGGAAGCAGTCAAATGTGGTGAAATGGAACCCTGATGCAGAAAAGGCGTTCCAAGCGTTAAAAGTGGCTTTGTGTTCACAACCGGTGTTGATAACACCAGATTTTTCAAAAGAATTTGTGGTATAGACAGATGCCTCAGAGGTAGGGATAGGTGCTGTGCTGTCCCAAACCAGAGATGGGGACGAACACCCTATCATTTATTTGAGTAGGAAACTCAATGAGCATGAAAAAAGGTATGCCATTGTGGAAAAGGAAGCTTTGGCCATTAAGTGGGCACTAGATACCTTGAGATATTACCTCTTGGGTAGACAATTCAGACTAGTGACAGACCATGCCCCTTTAAAATGGATGTATGTAAATAGAGGCAAGAATGCTCGTGTAACTAGATGGTTTCTAGCGTTGCAGGACTTTAAGTTTACTGTCGAACATAGACCGGGAACACAATTGGCCAACGCAGATGCATTGTCTCGCATCTTCTGTTTGGGGGCTACAAGTGTTCCGGCCCCTAGGTCGAAACAGGGGAGGGGGATATGTGACAAGAACACTGGGATAGTGTTTGAGGGCAGGTATATTTGTCCCAGGTTCTTGTCTTACATGTTTTAGAAAATGTTAACTTCTAGGAAAAATGCTTTTTGTTTTGTCTGAACCTTTTCAGTTTGCTGTAAAAGCTGGGTAAAGGCTCTGAGAGAGAGATAAGGCGAGTTCTAGACATTGGGCCCAGTTCGGGTCTTTGGCCTCACAGAGGGCTAATCAGGGTTTCAGCTGTGTAAGAGTGTTATAGTGCTTCTAACCTGATTAGTATGGGCAGACTGCCTGGGAAGGCTGCAGGATCTGTGTGTGAGAGACACGCTTTCTGATGCAAGTAAGCTATACAGTATGTACTGAAGAACTCTGTGTTTTGTTTAGTGACAGTTAGGAATATCTTATGTTTAGTTAGTGCCGGACAGGCAAGGTATTTTTATTTTGGGGTTTGTTTTATTTTCTGTTTCAATAAAACTGGCCGGGGTCAGTTGTACCAGAAACTGGACTTGTGTTGTTCCTCAGCTGCTGCGTGCGGCCATATTCCCCAGGAAAATGCGCCTTGCACCCCTACAGTGTTACAATATATATATAGACTAGTCTATAATTATTACAAAGGGAGCAATCTTCTGCACATGTGTGCTGCTGCAATTTTTTCAGGGGGCACCGGGCTCAAAACTTGCAGATGGTCCCCTCATTAATTATAATGCCACTTTGGTATTATATTTAATGAAGGGGAGACTTCCGGTTGCCGCTCCCATGTGAACGGGTGCCCGGCGTGTGAGCTCCGCTGCTACCCCAGCCATCACAGCCCGCATCACCGTGTTCGCGGCTCTAATCCCGGTGGTACCCGCAGCTAAGGTGAGGGGATAGCCTCCCCCAGCGTATGGAGAAGTTTCTCAGCTCTCCCATGCCGGCTAAGCAGCAGAGGTCCCGCTCTGAACGGCGGCGCGCTAACTCCAATATGGCAGCAGCACAGGACACACTGGAGAGTGCACAGACGCTGGAAGATGGATCTGAGCCTGCCTCCCCTGACCCTGCAGCTCCTGTCACATATGGTGATGTAGTGAAAGCGATTGTTATGATCCTGATGCTCAGGACAGGGGAGATCTTATGTAGTGAGTCCTGAGCACCAAGACGGAATGCTGGGATTGGGAAATGGGAAGGAAATAGCCCCTAGCACCCTACCTCCGTTGTCTTACCCGTGTTATCAATTCACGCCTGAACGACTATGGTTTCTTGGGCCCATGGCAGTCGCGTTTGAAGGGCGGATTAGGTCTGCCCAACTCCGATGCCCCCTCAGGTCTTAAAGAGAGACAAGGCGTGAACTGAGACAGGGTAATAACAAGGGGACCTCTAACTGAAACAACCACGCTAGGGGCTATAAACTACCTAAAAACTAAACGTATGTGCGGCACGCCGCCAAAGGAAAAAGAACTACAAAGAAACCACTGTCCACTCCCCTACACGGCACCGCCGAGTTCCGGGGAGGACAGTGAAATCCGAAACCTCCGCAAATGCACCAATTCACAATAAAGTAAACACTAAGCGGCATAGGCCGCAACACGCGGCAGAAGCCGCTACTCGCGAAACCGGGCGAGAACCCCAGATGACAAACAGGTTCGCAAGGACTAGAAGGATTCCCAGGACCGGCTTCGGACCTCCAAGGTACCAAAGGGCAGGGAGCAAGATCCACCAAACACGGCTGACAGGAACAGAGTTCTGCAAGGCAGGAACAGCATACAAGAAGCTATCACCGGCGGGGCTGCAGTGTGCTGGCTCACATAAAAAGGCCCTGCTGGCCAATAACAGCAGGGCCAGCAGGACCAGCCCCCAGACCCTAATTACTAGTTGCCGTGCAGCTGCCCTGCTGCACGAGCAACCTAATTAACTATTCTTAGCAACGGGGAACGCGGTCCACCTGTGGCGTCCCCGTTGCTATGCACCCGGCGGCCCTGCACGCACGGCGTCCTGCGTTGCCAGGGACCCGGCGGCTATCGTGCGCACGGCGTCCTGGCGTTGCTAGGCGCCGTGCGGGGGACAGGGAAGGAGAGAGGCATGGCAGCCGTGACCGCTGCTCAGTCAGGGCACGGCCGAAGACCGCCGCACCTAACAGTACCCCCCCCTTGAGGAGGGGTTAAAGAACCCCTAGAGCCAGGTTTCTGAGGAAACTCCTGAAAGAAAATCCTCTTCAGCTTGGGAGCATGTAAATCTTTATCCAACACCCAAGATCTTTCTTTAGGGCCATAACCTTTCCAGTGGACCAAAAAATAGAGCCGACCCCGAGAAAGCTTAGAATCTAAAACCTTCTCCACCAAGAACTCTTGCTGCCCCTGAACATCCACCGGAGATCTACCCTGGGAAGTCCTCCGAGGAAATCTCCTGGAAGAAAAATACTGTTTCAAAAGAGAACAGTGAAAAGTATTGCCAATTTTGAGAGATCTCGGCAAGCGTAGCCGAAAAGCAACTTAATGGTAAGGAATGGTCCAATAAATTTGGGTCCCAATCTAGCCGAAGGTTGTCTGAGCTTGATGTTGCGAGTTGACAACCATACCTTATCTCCCACCTTAAAAGTGCAAGGACGTCGGAGCCTATCAGAAAATGTCTTTTCTCGGAAGGCAGCTTTTCTCAAGGCAAGGTGCACCTTTCTCCAAATTGTTCTGAGATGGGAGGTTAAGGTCAACGAGGAGACTGGAGAATGAGGAAAAAAAGAGTTGGCTCTAGGATGAAAGCCAAAGACTGAAAAGAATGGGGACTCCTTGGTGGAAGAATGACAAGAGTTATTATAAGCAAATTCGGCTAACGGAAGAAATTCAGACCAATCATTCTGGAGTTTGGCCGAATACAACCGTAAATACTGTTTTAATGACTGGTGAACTCGTTCAGTTTGTCCGTTAGATTGTGGATGGTACCCAGATGTTAAAGAGAGTTTCATATTTAATGAGGCACAAAAACGTTTCCAGAAACGAGCAATGAATTGCGGACCCCGATCAGAGACAATATCCCTGGGCAACCCATGGAGCCTGAACACATGACGGAGAAACAAGACTGCCAACCCTTGAGCAGAGGGTAATCAGGGAAGAGCAATGAAATGAGCCATCTTACTAAAACGATCTACTACCACCCATATGACTCGAAATCCGGCTGAAAGAGGAAGGTCCACCACGAAATCCATGGATATATGTGACCATGGCCTGAGAGGAACGGCTAAAGGTACGAGTTGCCCGATCGGCAATGAACGAGGAACCTTATGCCGTGCACAAACCTGACAGGAATGGACAAATTCCCTTACATCTTTAGAAAGACTAGGCCACCACACCGAGCGAGAGACTAACTCCAAGGTCTTAGTGATACCTGGATGACCAGAGACTTTGTTGTCATGAAACTCAGCTAAAACAGTGCTTCTCAGAAATTCAGGGACAAAGAGACGATCAGCAGGAGCCGGTTTAGGAGCCTGCTGTTGAAGCTGGACTAACTGAGTAAATAAATCCTGTGTGAGGCCTGCCCGGATGACAGATGATGGAACTATGGGGGTAGTAGCAGGATGGTTATTGTGAACCGGAAGAAAACAACGTGACAGGGCATCAGCTTTAGTATTTTTGGAACCGGGCCTGAAGGTGATAATAAACCTGAAACAAGTAAAAAACAATGCCCAACCTGCCTGCCGAGCATTAAGCCGTTTAGCTGACTCAATATACTGCAGGTTCTTATGGTCAGTAAACACTGTAATAGTATGCCTAGCTCCCTCCAGCCAATGCCTCCACTCCTCGAAAGCCCATTTAACTGCCAGCAATTCTCGATTACCAACGTCATAGTTGGATTCTGCGGAGGAGAATTTCCTGGACATGAAGGCACAAGGGTGTAATTCCTGAGACTCCGGATCTTCATGAGATAGGATAGCCCCCACTCCAACCTCTGAGGCATCTACCTCGACTATAAAGGGGAGCTCCGGATTAGGGTGCCTGAGAACAGGAGCCGAGACAAAGGCCTGTTTTAAGGCCCGAAAGGCAGACTCGGCTGCAGGCGACCAATTGGAAGGGTCCGCTCCTTTTTTAGTCAATGCTACTATAAGAGCGACCAAATCAGAAAAGGTATGAATGAACCGCCTATAATAGTTTGCAAACCCTAAAAAGCGCTGAATTGCTTTTAAATTTGTGGGTTGCGCCCAATTAAGGATGGCCTGGAGTTTTTTCGGTTCCATGAAAAATCCCTGGGGAGAAATAATATACCCCAAGAATGACACTTCCGTGATGTGAAAATCACATTTCTCTAGTTTTGCGTATAAATGATTCTCCCGTAGTTTTTGAAGAATCAGACGCACATGGGTAATATGTTGTTCCATAGACTCAGAATAAATCAAAATGTCGTCTAAATAAACGACAACGAACTTTCCAAGAAAGTCACGAAGAACATCATTGATGAGGTCTTGAATTACCGCTGGAGCATTTGACAGCCCAAAGGGCATCACAAGGTATTCATATGACCCGACTGTGTGCTGAAAGCCGTCTTCCACTCATCCCCAGATCTTATTCGGATGAGATTGTAAGCTCCTCTAAGATCGATTTTTGAGAAGATAACGGCAGAGCGTAACTGATCAAAAAGTACTGAAATCAAAGGCAAAGGGTAGGTGTTTTTAACAGAAATTTTATTCAGAGCTCGAAAATCAATACATGGTCTGAGCGACCCATCTTTTTTCTCAACAAAAAAGAATCCTGCACTCAAAGGAGATTTCGAAGGCCTAATGAAGCCTTTTTTCAGTCTTTCCTGGATATAATTATCCATAGCCGTGGTTTCTGGCCCGGAGAGGGCATATAATCTCCCCTTAGGAAAAGTGGCCCCGGGAAATAAATCTATAGCGCAGTCATAGGACCGATGGGGAGGCAGAACGTCCGCATTACCCTTGGAGAACACATCAGCAAAATCCTGATATTCCAGAGGAATAAGTTCTGGGGTAACTGCCGCAACCCGGACAGGATGGGAAATACACTCCTTAACACAAAAAGGACCCCATTGGGAAATCTCCCCAGACCGCCAATCTATGGTGGGATTATGAAAGGCAAGCCAGGGGTGACCCAAAACTACTGGAACTGCCGGACAATGTGTAAGGTAAAATTCTATTTCTTCTGAATGTAGGGCCCCCACTGTCAGCAATACTGGAGGTGTGCGGTGAGTAATAACCCCATTGGAAAGCGGACCCCCATCCAAGCCGTGCATGGTGATACGTCTATCTAAGGGTATAAGTGGAACGCCTAAAGCCTTAGCCCAAGCTAAATCCATAAAATTTCCTGCAGCTCCACTGTCGACGAAGGCCGACACCAACGAACTGAGGCTGCCAAAGGAAATCTTTACCGGAACTAATAGAGAACTATTAGAGGAGATTAACTGCAGACCCAAGTGAACCCCCTCACAATTCACTTGGTCAGAGCTTTTCCCGGCTTGTTCGGGCAGTTACGTGCGATATGTCCCTTACCACCACAATACAAACAAAAACCAGAACTTAACCTTCTGGTTCTTTCCTCTGGGGACAGCCGGGAGAGACCCATTTGCATGGGCTCCTCGACGTCCTCAGGAAAAGTATATACACATGGATTAGGCCTAAAAGTTGTTCCTCTTTCAGCCCTCCGCTCTCGGAGACGACGATCAATTTTAATAGCGAGCTCCATGAGTTTGTCTAGGGTCTCAGGAGCGGGGTACTGAAGGAGACTGTCTTTAATCACTTCCGACAGTCCGAGGCGAAACTGACTGCGCAGGGCCGGGTCATTCCAGCCACAGTCTTTCGGCCAACGGCGAAATTCGGTACAATACACCTCTGCTGGATTTTTGCCTTGCTTAAGGGCACGCAGGTGACTCTCAGCTGATGCTTCTCTATCTGGGTCGTCATATAAGAGGCCTAAGGATTTAAAAAAGGCGTCTACTGATAACAAAGCAGCATCATCCGCTCTTAGCCCAAACGCCCAGGTCTGTGGATCACCCTGAAGTAGAGACATGACAATCCCGACCCGTTGAGACTCAGTACCAGAGGAACGGGGCCTTAAACGAAAATAAAGCTTACAAGCTTCCTTAAAATTAAAAAAATCCTTTCGGTTACCCGAAAAACGGGGAGGCTCGCAAAAGATCTTCCTGCGATCTCACCCGAAGAGTAAGGTCCTGAACCATCTGAGTTAATTCCTGTATTTGGTTAACCAAAAGCTGACTGGGGTTTGGCCCTAAACCTGCCGGATTCATTAGGCCGAATTTCTAGGCCCACCAATACAACGGAAAAAATTAAACCCCTTTTTTTTTTTTTTTTAAATGAGGGCCGGTGATAATGTTACGATCCTGATGCTCAGGACAGGGGAGATCTTATGTAGTGAGTCCTGAGCACCAAGACGGAATGCTGGGATTGGGAAATGGGAAGGAAATAGCCCTAGCACCCTACCTCCGTTGTCTTACCCGTGTTATCAATTCACGCCTGAACGACTATGGTTTCTTGGGCCCATGGCAGCCGCGTTTGAAGGGCGGATTAGGTCTGCCCAACTCCGATGCCCCCTCAGGTCTTAAAGAGAGACAAGGCGTGAACTGAGACAGGGTAATAACAAGGGGACCTCTAACTGAAACAACCACGCTAGGGGCTATAAACTACCTAAAAACTAAACGTATGTGCGGCACGCCGCCAAAGGAAAAAGAACTACAAAGAAACCACTGTCCACTCCCCTACACGGCACCGCCGAGTTCCGGGGAGGACAGTGAAATCGGAAACCTCTGCAAATGCACCAATTCACAATAAAGTAAACACTAAGCGGCATAGGCCGCAACACGCGGCAGAAGCCGCTACTCACGAAACCGGGCGAGATCCCAGATGACAAACAGGTTCGCAAGGACTAGAAGGATTCCCAGGACCGGCTTCGGACCTCCAAAGTACCAAAGGGCAGGGAGCAAGATCCACCAAACACGGCTGACAGGAACAGAGTTCTGCAAGGCAGGAACAGCCTACAAGAAGCAATCACCGGCGGGGCTGCAGTGTGCTGGCTCACATAAAAAGGCCCTGCTGGCCAATAACAGGAGGGCCAGCAGGACCAGCCCCCAGACCCTAATTACTAGTTGCCGTGCAGCTGCCCTGCTGCACGAGCAATCTAATTAACTATTCTTAGCAACGGGGAACGCGGTCCACCTGTGGCGTCCCCATTACTATGCACCCGGCAGCCCTGCACGCACGGCGTCCTGCGTTGCCAGGGACCCGGCGGCTATCGTGCGCACGGCGTCCTGGCGTTGCTAGGCGCCGTGCGGGGACAGGGAAGGAGAGAGGCGCGGCGGCCGTGACCGCTGCTCAGTCAGGGCACGGCCGAAGACCGCCGCGCCTAACAGCGATTCAGGTAACAATGGGGCCCCTCATAGACGCGCACTCTGCTAAATTGACGCAGGTGGCACATGATATCAAGTCTCAGATGAAACAACTGTCCAAGAGGGTATTATCCACTGAGCAACGATTGGGGGAAGTGTTTCAAGATGTCGCAGAATTAAAAACAAATGCTGACACTTTGCTCAAATCTTACTACCAAGTGATGAATAAAGTAGGCGACCTGGAAAATAGGTCAAGGGTTAGGAATAACCTCAGGGTCATGGGATTAGCAGAATCTCTTAAAGGGCCAGCCCTATATCGTTTTTTACAAGTTTCCCTCCCGGAGTTGTTGGAGATCGAAGAAGTGTGTGCAGATATGGTAGTTGAGAGGGCCCATTGCTTAGGTCCGCCCCGGACAGGTCAGAATGCGAGACCGCGTGTGGTGATTTTTCGCTGCTTGAACTTTCTTCATAAAGAGGCTATTTGGTCTGCTTCAAGGAGACACCGGGCTCTTTCGTGGGATGGCGGGGACATCCACCTTTTTCAAGATTATTCTGCTGAGGTATCTCGTGCCCGAAGGGACTTTTCTCAGGTTTGCTCTCGTCTGGTTCAGGAGGGCAGGAAGTTTGCACTGCTGTATCCAGCACGTCTCAGATTATTTGAGGGGGACACTTTTCGGAACTTTTCCAATGCAGCTGACGTGGCTGGGTATTTATCTGAAGGCAGGAAATCGGGACACTCATCTACTCCTAATTCTCCTCGTTCAACCTCGTGAGCCCTGGGACTGGTGACACATTTGCTACCTATTGGATGGCCTATTTGGTTCGGAAGGGACTGATTAAACACCTGCTATATGTATGATAATTGCGTGCAGGGGATTATTGCCTAATTTTTACCATCTTGTTTTTCCATATTCACTGCCTCTTTTATGAGCCTCAAGTTCATTCTGATTAGTTTGGCTGGGGGGATGCTGGGATTTTCATTTCTTTATGACTGTCTTTATTGGCTGGGGTGTGCTAGGGGTAAGCATGCCATGTTTGTCGTTAGTTTCATGTGTTTGTTTATGGCTGGAAGTCCTTATTTCTCGGACAGAAGAGGCGCTTTGATGTCTCGAGTCCTATTATGTTCTTTTTTCTATATGTCACCACCCCTTTTGTGTCTTGTCTTGTCTCCCTTGTCTGTTTGCTCAAGTGTCGCGGAGGAATGGGATGCAGTGGCTGGACCGCTGTCTCTTCTATGTGCTCACACTTTTTTCTATGTGTTTACCTTAAATTGGTTTTCTGTCTTATTTAACAATTAGCATGTGGAATGTGGGGGGGCATAAACTCCCCGGCTAAGAGAAAGAAGATCCTCATGTACTTGAATAAGCTCCGTATAGATATAGCGTTCCTACAAGAAACGCATCTCCTCCCTCTGGAGATTGCCAAATTGAACACGCTTAGGTGGTCAGTGTTGGCCTCTGCCTCATACACTTCTAAAGCCCGGGGGGTGGCCATTCTCATTAGACAGTTATTAGCCCATACTATTAATTCTGTACATGTGGACCCACAGGGTCGGTATGTTATTGTCGATGCTACAGTGGATTGCACACGCCTATTGCTATGTAACATATATGCGCCTAATAATCGCCTCAAGGCTTTTTTGTTAGATTTATTGAACAAGCTATATGGTCATACAGACTCACATATTGTGCTAGGTGGGGATTTTAATGTAGTGTCGTATCCTGTCCTAGATAGGAATATCGCTTCGAGTCGAGGGGGCAGCCCTCCTAAACTTGGTATCCCTTATATAACGCGCCAATTGAAGGTGGTGGATGTGTGGAGGGCGTGCTACCCCCTTGATCGGGACTATACCTGTTTATCTGCAGCATATGGTACGCTCTCCCGCATTGACTACCTGTTGCTATCTGAACATATTTTCCCGAAAGTTATGGATGCTAGGATCGAGGCTATTAGCATCTCTGATCATGCACTATGCTGGCTGAAACTGTCGGTGCAAGTGGATAAGGGCCCTGTAAGACAATGGCGCTTCCCGACACATCTGGCTAATTCATTAAAGTTTCGTAACATGTTGGAAGCAGCTTGGTTGGATTATAAGAGTAATAATGCTAGCTTTGAGTCTGTGAAGCCTCTGACGTTCTGGCAGGCATCTAAACTCGTAATGAGGGGGGTTATTTTGTCTTATTGTGCACACAGGGATAGAAACTTAGATGGCTCATATCTGGAAGCCCAGGCAAATTTGACGGCCTCTTTTCAACAATTCAAGCAAACCCCAAACCCAACCAATAGAGCGGATTATAATAATAAAAAGGCTATTTTTTATAATATTCTGAACCATTTGGAAGCTAAACATACTTTTTATAGAAATGCCTCCTATTATAGATATGGTAACAAACCAAGCAAGTTACTGTCCTTTTTATTAAAAGGAAGCCACCCTCCTTCAGTGATTAAATCCCTCCGCACCAGTGACGGCACTAGAGTTACGACTAACGCTAAGATTACTGAGGTTCTGAGCTCATTCTACTCACAATTATACTCTCAGCTCCTGTTAATATGCCCAATAAAGAAGCCTTCTGGGCTAATCTCCGTTTGCCTAAGATGTCAAATACTCAGGCTTCTTCCCTTATGGCACTTGTTTCTGCGGAGGAAATTGAAAGGGTGATTAAAGCGTTAAAGACTGGCAAGGCACCGGGACCAGATGGCTTCTCAAGCGACTATTATAAAATATTATTGCCCCATGTACGTGATACATTACTGGTATTTTTTAATTCGTTACTCTCAGGTCAGGCCTTACCAAGTTTTTTTAATTCAGCGTTTCTTAGGGTTGTACCAAAGCCGGGTAGAGATCCGGAACTCCCGGAATCATATAGGCCCATTTCGCTGCTAAACACAGATTATAAGATATTTACCAAGATTATAGATGATAGGATGAAACTTATTTTGCCCTCTATTGTTCACCCAGACCAGTCGGGATTCATCTGGGGCCGTCAGGCTGTTGTTAACATCAGAAAAGTATTAACAATGATGCAATGGTTACAATCTTCATCAGGCACTGGTACCAATGTTATCCTGTCACTTGATGCCGAAAAGGCATTCAATATGGTAACTTGGGACCATTTATTCGACACTTTACGTAAGTTTGGGGCCCCGACTGCCTTTGTAGATATGCTGGCTCGTTTATACACGGACCCTGCCGACCAGGTGTTGGGAAATGGCTATAATTCTTTTCCCTTTTACATTCAGAGAGGCACTCGCCAGGGGTGTCCCTTGTCCCCTTTGCTCTTTGCTTTGGCCCTGGAGCCGCTGGCGATTGCTCTCCGTGACGCATCTTCCTTTCGAGGTATTTTTGTTGGCAAGTTGGAGGTCAAGGTAGCAATATTTGCTGATGACATGCTGCTATTTATTTCTGACCCCTGCCGCTCTATAGAGTCTATTATTTCTATAATTGATGGCTTTTGGTTCCTTTGCTGGTTACAAGGTGAATCCTTCCAAATCAGAACTTTTGCCTTTATCGGGAGATGCGGCACCTTTCAAGGATCACTCTATTTTGTCTCAGTTTCCTATAGCCCAGACGGCTCTTAAGTATTTAGGGATAATGATACCTGCATCATTGGAAATGCTGTATAGTGCTAATGTTGCACCTGTCCTGATGGCTCTCCGTGACCTCCTGAATGGATGGGTCAATCTACCATTGTCACTGTTTGGTAGAGCCACTGTTCTGAAGAGCATAGCGTTCCCAAAACTCTCCTATATACTACAGATGTTGCCACTACGCCCCATCAAAAAGGATTGCAAGTGTGTTAGCTCTATGTTCTCTAGGTTCCTGTGGGGTGGGAAGAAGCCGAGGGTTTCTTATGCTAAACTTCAGCTGCCACGTTCGGAGGGGAGGTTGGGTATCCCAGATAGAGGTCTTTAGTAGAGCGGTATTATTCCGCTACGTCACTGACTGGTTATGGAAGCGCTCATGCTTTACCAATTATTCATTGGAAGAGGAGTTGTTTGCCCCTTTTTCCCCTAGTGCTCTCCTTCATACCCCAAAGAATAAACTACCGGTATGACTTATGATGAATATTTTACTATTTGACACTCAAGGAGCCTGGCATTATTCAAATTCTAAATTCCATAGGAACCCAAGTTCTTCTAGTTTCACTACACTCTGGGGTAACCCTTGCTTCAGTCCTGGTTTGGAGAAAATCACCTTCAAGCTATGGATAGAGTTGGGAATTTCATCTATTACAGATGTATTCGACCCAGGTGGAAGGCATTTGTTGTCCTTTGAGGAATTGAAATCCAGATATCGCATATCTAATTCTAATTTCTATATGTACTTACAAGCCCGACATTTTATCACTACCATGGCCACCCCTATGTCCTTGCACGAACTCCCAGACCCAAAATCCACCCTACTTACTCTTACGAATACTTCAACCTATCGACTATCATATTACTATGATCATATAAGGGTTGTGCAGAGGGAAAAGCTATGGAACCGTACGTTCTCCAAATGGGAAGGCGATATCCCGAGCTGTCCGGCTCAGACCACCCTACTGAAATCATGTCAGCTTACATTTAAATACTTGAACTCAGCCCAACTTCGGGAAGTGTATTTTAAGATATTGCATAGGGCTTATATAGCTCCAGCCCAAAGAGTGTATATGGTCCCGGATGGGACTAGTGAATGTTTAAAATGCCACGTGTCGCTGGCCTCATTTCTTCATTGTTTTTGGGCATGTGGAAAAATCGCCAGGTTTTGGAACAAAGTTATTGACTATATCAACCAGATTCTCTCCTTGAAGGTTTTACTTTTTAGGGACCCCATAGCTTGTTTATGTAACTGCTTTCAGAGCTGGGCTCTTGGCCCAGATAGGAGGCGAGTTACACCCATCCGTACGGTCATTCTTACGGTGGCTAACAGAGTAATTTTAAATCATTGGACGAAAAGGTCATCTCCCTCATTAGGGGAATGAAAAAATGTACTCCTACGTGTTCTTTACTTTGAACGCCAAGCCACCTTGCCAGACATTGAGAGGGGTGTAGCTCGCTTCTATTCGAAATGGGAGTTCTATATCCACAGCTTAGACGCTGACACGCAGGTTCATATTGAGAAGCTTTTTGAAAATACTTCTTGGGTTCTACATAAACGTCTAGACGCTAGTTGAATGTTATTTATATGTTTTGATGATATGATGCTGTGGAGTTCATGGATTTCATACACAGTGTGCGTCTCACGCGACTACGGAGCGAAATGTCTTGTCTCGTCTTGTCTCTCCCCTCTTCCCCTTCCTCATGTGTTTCCCTCTATTATTTTTTTATTCTCGTTACTGATATGTTTCCACTAGAGATGAGCGCCTGAAATTTTTCGGGTTTTGTGTTTTGGTTTTGGGTTCGGTTCCGCGGCCGTGTTTTGGGTTCGAACGCGTTTTGGCAAAACCTCACCGAATTTTTTTTGTCGGATTCGGGTGTGTTTTGGATTCGGGTGTTTTTTTCCAAAAACACTAAAAAACAGCTTAAATCATAGAATTTGGGGGTCATTTTGATCCCAAAGTATAATTAACCTCACAAACCATAATTTACACTCATTTTCAGTCTATTCTGAATACCTCACACCTCACAATATTATTTTTAGTCCTAAAATTTGCACCGAGGTCGCTGTGTGAGTAAGATAAGCGACCCTAGTGGCCGACACAAACACCGGGCCCATCTAGGAGTGGCACTGCAGTGTCACACAGGATGTCCCTTCCAAAAAACCCTCCCCAAACAGCACATGACGCAAAGAAAAAAAGAGGCGCAATGAGGTAGCTGTGTGAGTAAGATTAGCGACCCTAGTGGCCGACACAAACACCGGGCCCATCTAGGAGTGGTACTGCAGTGTCACGCAGGATGGCCCTTCCAAAAAACCCTCCCCAAACAGCACATGACGCAAAGAAAAAAAGAGGCGCAATGAGGTAGCTGTGTGAGTAAGATTAGCGACCCTAGTGGCCGACACAAACACCGGGCCCATCTAGGAGTGGCACTGCAGTGTCACGCAGGATGGCCCTTCCAAAAAACCCTCCCCAAACAGCACATGACGCAAAGAAAAAAAGAGGCGCAATGAGGTAGCTGACTGTGTGAGTAAGATTAGCGACCCTAGTGGCCGACACAAACACCGGGCCCATCTAGGAGTGGCACTGCAGTGTCACGCAGGATGTCCCTTCCAAAAAACCCTCCCCAAACAGCACATGACGCAAAGAAAAAAAGAGGCGCAATGAGGTAGCTGTGTGAGTAAGATTAGCGACCCTAGTGGCCGACACAAACACCGGGCCCATCTAGGAGTGGCACTGCAGTGTCACGCAGGATGGCCCTTCCAAAAAACCCTCCCCAAACAGCACATGACGCAAAGAAAAAAAGAGGCGCAATGAGGTAGCTGTGTGAGTAAGATTAGCGACCCTAGTGGCCGACACAAACACCGGGCCCATCTAGGAGTGGCACTGCAGTGTCACGCAGGATGGCCCTTCCAAAAAACCCTCCCCAAACAGCACATGACGCAAAGAAAAAAAGAGGCGCAATGAGGTAGCTGACTGTGTGAGTAAGATTAGCGACCCTAGTGGCCGACACAAACACCGGGCCCATCTAGGAGTGGCACTGCAGTGTCACGCAGGATGTCCCTTCCAAAAAACCCTCCCCAAACAGCACATGACGCAAAGAAAAAAAGAGGCAATGAGGTAGCTGTGTGAGTAAGATTAGCGACCCTAGTGGCCGACACAAACACCGGGCCCATCTAGGAGTGGCACTGCAGTGTCACGCAGGATGTCCCTTCCAAAAAACCCTCCCCAAACAGCACATGACGCAAAGAAAAAAAGAGGCGCAATGAGGTAGCTGACTGTGTGAGTAAGATTAGCGACCCTAGTGGCCGACACAAACACCGGGCCCATCTAGGAGTGGCACTGCAGTGTCACGCAGGATGTCCCTTCCAAAAAACCCTCCCCAATCAGCACATGATGCAAAGAAAAAGAAAAGAAAAAAGAGGTGCAAGATGGAATTGTCCTTGGGCCCTCCCACCCACCCTTATGTTGTATAAACAAAACAGGACATGCACACTTTAACCAACCCATCATTTCAGTGACAGGGTCTGCCACACGACTGTGACTGATATGACGGGTTGGTTTGGACCCCCCCCAAAAAAGAAGCAATTAATCTCTCCTTGCACAAACTGGCTCTACAGAGGCAAGATGTCCACCTCATCTTCACCCTCCGATATATCACCATGTACATCCCCCTCCTCACAGATTATCAATTCGTCCCCACTGGAATCCACCATCTCAGCTCCCTGTGTACTTTGTGGAGGCAATTGCTGCTGGTCAATGTCTCCGCGGAGGAATTGATTATAATTCATTTTAATGAACATCATCTTCTCCACATTTTCTGGATGTAACCTCGTACGCCGATTGCTGACAAGGTGAGCGGCGGCACTAAACACTCTTTCGGAGTACACACTTGTGGGAGGGCAACTTAGGTAGAATAAAGCCAGTTTGTGCAAGGGCCTCCAAATTGCCTCTTTTTCCTGCCAGTATAAGTACGGACTGTGTGACGTGCCTACTTGGATGCGGTCACTCATATAATCCTCCACCATTCTATCAATGTTGAGAGAATCATATGCAGTGACAGTAGACGACATGTCCGTAATCGTTGTCAGGTCCTTCAGTCCGGACCAGATGTCAGCATCAGCAGTCGCTCCAGACTGCCCTGCATCACCGCCAGCGGGTGGGCTCGGAATTCTGAGCCTTTTCCTCGCACCCCCAGTTGCGGGAGAATGTGAAGGAGGAGATGTTGACAGGTCGCGTTCCGCTTGACTTGACAATTTTGTCACCAGCAGGTCTTTCAACCCCAGCAGACCTGTGTCTGCCGGAAAGAGAGATCCAAGGTAGGCTTTAAATCTAGGATCGAGCACGGTGGCCAAAATGTAGTGCTCTGATTTCAACAGATTGACCACCCGTGAATCCTTGTTAAGCGAATTAAGGGCTGCATCCACAAGTCCCACATGCCTAGCGGAATCGCTCCGTGTTAGCTCCTCCTTCAATGCCTCCAGCTTCTTCTGCAAAAGCCTGATGAGGGGAATGACCTGACTCAGGCTGGCAGTGTCTGAACTGACTTCACGTGTGGCAAGTTCAAAGGGCATCAGAACCTTGCACAACGTTGAAATCATTCTCCACTGCACTTGAGACAGGTGCATTCCACCTACTATATCGTGCTCAATTGTATAGGCTTGAATGGCCTTTTGCTGCTCCTCCAACCTCTGAAGCATATAGAGGGTTGAATTCCACCTCGTTACCACTTCTTGCTTCAGATGATGGCAGGGCAGGTTCAGTAGTTTTTGGTGGTGCTCCAGTTTTCTGTACGTGGTGCCTGTACGCCGAAAGTGTCCCGCAATTCTTCTGGCCACCGACAGCATCTCTTGCACGCCCCTGTCGTTTTTTTAAAAATTCTGCACCACCAAATTCAAGGTATGTGCAAAACATGGGACGTGCTGGAATTGGCCCAGATTTAATGCACACACAATATTGCTGGCGTTGTCCGATGCCACAAATCCACAGGAGAGTCCAATTGGGGTAAGCCATTCCGCGATGATCTTCCTCAGTTGCCGTAAGAGGTTTTCAGCTGTGTGCGTATTCTGGAAAGCGGTGATACAAAGCGTAGCCTGCCTAGGAAAGAGTTGGCGTTTGCGAGATGCTGCTACTGGTGCCGCCGCTGCTGTTCTTGCGGCGGGAGTCCATACATCTACCCAGTGGGCTGTCACAGTCATATAGTCCTGACCCTGCCCTGCTCCACTTGTCCACATGTCCGTGGTTAAGTGGACATTGGGTACAGCTGCATTTTTTAGGACACTGGTGACTCTTTTTCTGAGGTCTGTGTACATTTTCGGTATCGCCTGCCTAGAGAAATGGAACCTAGATGGTATTTGGTACCGGGGACACAGTACCTCCAACAAGTCTCTAGTTGGCTCTGCAGTAATGATGGATACCGGAA
This sequence comes from Pseudophryne corroboree, assembly GCF_028390025.1. Taxonomy (NCBI): domain Eukaryota; kingdom Metazoa; phylum Chordata; class Amphibia; order Anura; family Myobatrachidae; genus Pseudophryne; species Pseudophryne corroboree. The sequence goes on from NC_086447.1 coordinate 733,917,533, forward strand.
CCACGTTTCTCACCACCCAGGATGCCAAGGCCTCAGTTATCCGCTTTGCAGTAGGATGACTGCTGTGATATTTCATCTTCCTCGCAAAGGACTGTTGAACAGTCAATTGCTTACTGGAAGTAGTACAAGTGGGCTTACGACTTCCCCTCTGGGATGACCATCGACTCCCAGCGGCAACAACAGCAGCGCCAGCAGCAGTAGGCGTTACACGCAAGGATGCATCGGAGGAATCCCAGGCAGGAGAGGACTCGTCAGAATTGCCAGTGACATGGCCTGCAGGACTATTGGCATTCCTGGGGAAGGAGGAAATTGACACTGAGGGAGTTGGTGGGGTGGTTTGCGTGAGCTTGGTTACAAGAGGAAGGGATTTACTGGTCAGTGGACTGCTTCCGCTGTCACCCAAAGTTTTTGAACTTGTCACTAACTTATTATGAATGCGCTGCAGGTGACGTATAAGGGAGGATGTTCCGAGGTGGTTAACGTCCTTACCCCTACTTATTACAGCTTGACAAAGGGAACACACGGCTTGACACCTGTTGTCCGCATTTCTGGTGAAATACCTCCACACCGAAGAGCTGATTTTTTTGGTATTTTCACCTGGCATGTCAACGGCCATATTCCTCCCACGGACAACAGGTGTCTCCCCGGGTGCCTGACTTAAACAAACCACCTCACCATCAGAATCCTCCTGGTCAATTTCCTCCCCAGCGCCAGCAACACCCATATCCTCCTCATCCTGGTGTACTTCAACACTGACATCTTCAATCTGACTATCAGGAACTGGACTGCGGGTGCTCCTTCCAGCACTTGCAGGGGGCGTGCAAATGGTGGAAGGCGCATGCTCTTCACGTCCAGTGTTGGGAAGGTCAGGCATCGCAACCGACACAATTGGACTCTCCTTGTGGATTTGGGATTTCAAAGAACGCACAGTTCTTTGCGGTGCTTTGCCTTTTGCCAGCTTGAGTCTTTTCAGTTTTCTAGCGAGAGGCTGAGTGCTTCCATCCTCATGTGAAGCTGAACCACTAGCCATGAACATAGGCCAGGGCCTCAGCCGTTCCTTGCCACTCCGTGTGGTAAATGGCATATTGGCAAGTTTACGCTTCTCCTCCGACAATTTTATTTTAGGTTTTGGAGTCCTTTTTTTACTGATATTTGGTGTTTTGGTTTTGACATGCTCTGTACTATGCCATTGGGCATCGGCCTTGGCAGACGACGTTGCTGGCATTTCATCGTCTCGGCCATGACTAGTGGCAGCAGCTTCAGCACGAGGTGGAAGTGGATCTTGATCTTTCCCTAATTTTGGAACCTCAACATTTTTGTTCTCCATATTTTAATAGGCACAACTAAAAGGCACCTCAGGTAAACAATGGAGATGGATGGATTGGATACTAGTATACAATTATGGACGGGCTGCCGAGTGCCGACACAGAGGTAGCCACAGCCGTGAACTACCGCACTGTACTGTGTCTGCTGCTAATATAGACTGGTTGATAAAGAGATAGTATACTCGTAACTAGTATGTATGTATAAAGAAAGAAAAAAAAACCACGGTTAGGTGGTATATACAATTATGGACGGGCTGCCGAGTGCCGACACAGAGGTAGCCACAGCCGTGAACTACCGCACTGTACTGTGTCTGCTGCTAATATATAGACTGGTTGATAAAGAGATAGTATACTCGTAACTAGTATGTATGTATAAAGAAAGAAAAAAAAACCACGGTTAGGTGGTATATACAATTATGGACGGGCTGCCGAGTGCCGACACAGAGGTAGCCACAGCCGTGAACTACCGCACTGTACTGTGTCTGCTGCTAATATATAGACTGGTTGATAAAGAGATAGTATACTCGTAACTAGTATGTATGTATGTATAAAGAAAGAAAAAAAAACCACGGTTAGGTGGTATATACAATTATGGACGGGCTGCCGAGTGCCGACACAGAGGTAGCCACAGCCGTGAACTACTGTACTGTGTCTGCTGCTAATATATAGACTGGTTGATAAAGAGATAGTATACTCGTAACTAGTATGTATGTATAAAGAAAGAAAAAAAAACCACGGTTAGGTGGTATATACAATTATGGACGGGCTGCCGAGTGCCGACACAGAGGTAGCCACAGCCGTGAACTACCGCACTGTACTGTGTCTGCTGCTAATATATAGACTGGTTGATAAAGAGATAGTATACTCGTAACTAGTATGTATGTATAAAGAAAGAAAAAAAAACCACGGTTAGGTGGTATATACAATTATGGACGGGCTGCCGAGTGCCGACACAGAGGTAGCCACAGCCGTGAACTACCGCACTGTACTGTGTCTGCTGCTAATATATAGACTGGTTGATAAAGAGATAGTATACTCGTAACTAGTATGTATGTATAAAGAAAGAAAAAAAAACCACGGTTAGGTCACTGGTATATACAATTATGGACGGGCTGCCGAGTGCCGACACAGAGGTAGCCACAGCCGTGAACTACCGCACTGTACTGTGTCTGCTGCTAATATAGACTGGTTGATAAAGAGATAGTATACTACTAATATTATATACTGGTGGTCAGGTCACTGGTCACTAGTCACACTGGCAGTGGCACTCCTGCAGCAAAAGTGTGCACTGTTTAATTTTAATATAATATTATGTACTCCTGGCTCCTGCTATAACCTATAACTGGCACTGCAGTAGTGCTCCCCAGTCTCCCCCACAATTATAAGCTGTGTGAGCTGAGCAGTCAGACAGATATATAATATATATAGATGATGCAGCACACTGGCCTGAGCCTGAGCAGTGCACACAGATATGGTATGTGACTGACTGAGTCACTGTGTGTATCGCTTTTTTCAGGCAGAGAACGGATATATTAAATAAACTGCACTGTGTGTCTGGTGGTCACTCACTATATAATATATTATGTACTCCTGGCTCCTGCTATAACCTATAACTGGCACTGCAGTAGTGCTCCCCAGTCTCCCCCACAATTATAAGCTGTGTGAGCTGAGCAGTCAGACAGATATATATAATATTATATATAGATAATAGATGATGCAGCACACTGGCCTGAGCCTGAGCAGTGCACACAGATATGGTATGTGACTGAGTCACTGTGTGCTGTGTATCGCTTTTTTCAGGCAGAGAACGGATTATATTATGTACTCCTGGCTCCTGCTATAACCTATAACTGGCACTGCAGTAGTGCTCCCCAGTCTCCCCCACAATTATAAGCTGTGTGAGCTGAGCAGTCAGACAGATATATATAATATTATATATAGATAATAGATGATGCAGCACACTGGCCTGAGCCTGAGCAGTGCACACAGATATGGTATGTGACTGAGTCACTGTGTGCTGTGTATCGCTTTTTTCAGGCAGAGAACGGATTATAAATAAAAGTGGTGGTCAGTCAGTCAGTCACTGGTCACTATCAGCAAAACTCTGCACTGTACACTACTGAGTACTCCTAATGCTCCCCAAAATTAGTAAATCAAGTGTCTAAACGGAGAGCACGCCAGCCACGTCCTCTCCCTATCAATCTCAATGCAAGTGTGAAAATGGCGGCGACGTGCGGCTCCTTATATAGAATCCGAGTCTCGCGATAGAATCCGAGCCTCGCGAGAATCCGACAGCGTCATGATGACGTTCGGGCGCGCTCGGGTTAACCGAGCAAGGCGGGAAGATCCGAGTCGCTCGGACCCGTGAAAAAAAACATGAAGTTCTGGCGGGTTCGGATTCAGAGAAACCGAACCCGCTCATCTCTAGTTTCCACTAATATTGTGTCTATGCATGGCATGCAAAGTTGTATTTGACAAGTTATAGTACAAATTGTTGCCCGCTATATCAGAAATGTGAGGCTATATATTTCTGTTTATTTGTCTATGCCCCCAAGAGGGGATTTATGTTTGGATTGCCATTGTATGTAACATTATATTCTTTGAAAATAATAAAATAGTTTTACAAAAAAAAAAATAACATTAATTAATGAGGGGGCCATGCCATCTGCAAGTTTTGAGCCCCCTGCCCACAGAAAAAATTGCAACAGCACACATGATGTACAGAAGATTGCTCCCCTGTAATAATTATAGACTAGTCTATATATATTATATATGCAAGTGAATATATATTTTATATATATTTATATATGAAAAAAAATACAGATATTCATGATGTTGTGCTTTAGCCTGTACAATTTCCTTTACACTGCCTGCCAGCCCAGGAATCAGGATCTCCAAGAACATTCTCCACTCCATTCAGAGAGAGTCTCTACCTCCTCTCTCCGTCAGCGGCAGTCAGGGAAGCAAGCAGTGCGGCCTGTGCGCGGGACCCGCTCAAAGATGTCTCCTCTGGTCAGGCAAGCACTCACCACCGTCACACGAGGCGCAGCGGCAATGGCGCGGCGGCCAGCGGCCTGCCCAAGCACAGGTTGCGCATGTTGTAATGTGCGGCGTGACGTCATGACGTCCCGCCGCTCATTACAGATATGCACACTGCACACAGGGAGGAGGAGCCACGTTCGCCGAGCAGGCAGCCGCAGCAGCACAGTGAGTAATACAGAGTCACTGGGCTGTGCTGAGCGCTGCTTTGTTGAATGATAGCAGACTGAGTGAGCGCCCTCTATGTGCGGCGCCGTACTCATCTGCGTAATATGCGTAATTATGGGGCCGGCCCTGCTGGCCACCAATGTGTACATTAATAGTAATTACAGATGTAATCAGCGCTCTACCTGTATGGATATTATGAGGGTGGCAGCAATACGTGATTGGGGCTAATTCTGGTGTACATTAATAGGTTTACACATATAATATATTTAGCATGTATATGAATACATATCAATGGCCCTCATTCCGAGTTGTTCGCTCGGTAAAAATCTTCGCATCGCAGCGATTTTCCGCTTAATGCGCATGCGCAATGTTCGCACTGCGACTGCGCCAAGTAAATTTGCTATGCAGTTAGGAATTTTACTCACGGCTTTTTCATCGTTCTGGCGATCGTAATGTGATTGACAGGAAATGGGTGTTACTGGGCGGAAACAGGCCGTTTTATGGGCGTGTGTGAAAAAACGCTACCGTTTCCGGAAAAAACGCAGGAGTGGCCGGAGAAACGGAGGAGTGTCTGGGCGAACGCTGGGTGTGTTTGTGACGTCAAACCAGGAACGACAAGCACTGAACTGATCGCAGATGCCGAGTAAGTCTGAAGCTACTCAGAAACTGCTACGAGGTGTGTAATCGCAATATTGCGAATATATCGTTCGCAATTTTAAGATGCTAAGATTCACTCCCAGTAGGCGGCGGCTTAGCGTGAGCAAATCTGCTAAAATCCGCTTGCGAGCGAACAACTCGGAATGAGGGCCAATAAAAATACATATGACTAGGGTAAATACATGAATTATTTTTCCTTCTTACATTGTCTACCTTGTATTACAACAGAGAGAACAATATAAAGTGTAAATATATAAATTATACATATAAAGTTACCTCACTTTTACCTATTTCTGTTCACATATATATGTTTAAACCCTAATTAGGGTTACAAAAAGACTTGAGGCTGTAATTGCTCCCAAAGGTTCATCAACAAAGTATGAAGCAAAGGCTGTGAATATTTATGTACATGTGATTTCTTAGTTTTTTTATTTGTAATACATTTGCAATAATCTAAAAAAAACAACTTTTTTTCACGTTGTCATTATGTGGTATTGTGTGCAGAATTTTGAGGGAAAATGAATTTATTCCATTTTGGAATAAGGCTGTAACATAACAAAATGTGGAAAAAGTGAAGCGCTGTGAATACTTTCCAGATGCACTGTATGACACATATTATTAATGTCATTATAAACATAATGCACCTTACACATTGTGCCAACCTTTATTTATGCTCTTATACACAAAATGACACATATAATGCCTCTTACACATACAGTGGGTCAAAAAAGTATTTGGACAGCCACCGATTGTGCAAGTTGACCCACTTAAAAAGATGAGAGAATTTCCATCATAGGTACACTTCAACTGTGAGAGACAGAATCTGGAAAAAAAACAAAAAAACACGGGAAATCACATTGTATGATTTTTAACCAATTTATTTGTATATTCTTGCGGAAAATAAATATTTGGTCAATCAAAAAGTTTAACTCAATACTTTGTAATATAATCTCGGATGGCAATTACAGAGGCCAAACGTTTGCTGTAGTTCTTGACCAGGTTTGCACACACTGTAACAGGTATTTTGTCCCACTCTTCCATGCAGATCTTCTCTAGATCTGTCATGTTTTGGGGCTGACTTTCAACTCCCTATTTTCTATTGGGTTGAGGTCTGGAGACTGGATAGGCCACTGCAGGACCTTGAAATGCTTCTTACGGAGCCACTCCTTAGTTGCCCGGGCGGTGTGTTTGGGATCATTGTCATGCTGTAAGACCCAGCCACGTTCCATCTTCAATGCTCTTACTGAGGGAAGGAGGTTTTTGCCCAAAATCTCACAATACATGGCCCCATTCATCCTCTCCTTAATATGGATCAGTCGTCCTGTCCCCTTTGCAGAAAATCAGCCCCAAAGCATGATGTTTCCACCCCCATGCTTCACAGTGGGTATGGTGTCATTGGGATGCCATTCATCATTCTTCTCCCTCCAAACACGGCGAGTGAAGTTTATACCAAAAAGTTCGATTTTGCTCTCATCTGACCACATTACATTCTCCCAATCCTCCTCTGGATCATCCAGATGGTAACTGGCAAACTTTAGACGGGCCTGGACATGTGCTGGCTTAAGCAGGGGGACCTTTCGGGCGCTGCAGGATTTCAATCCATGACGAAGTAGTGTGTTACTAATGGTAACCTTTGGGACTGTGGTCCCAGCTCTCTTGAGGTCATTGACCAGATCTCCCTGTGTAGTTCTGGGCTGATACCTCACCGTTCTCATGATCATTGATACCCCATTAGGTGAGATCTTGCATGGAGCCCCAGGTAGAGGGAGATTGTCAGTGATCTTGTATTTCTTCCATTTTTGAATAATTGCACCAACAGTTGATCTCTTCTCACCAAGCTGCTTGCCTATTGTCGAGTAGCTCATCCCAGCCTTGTGCAGCTCTACAATTTTGTCCCTGGTGTCCTTAGACAGCTCACTGGTCTTGGCCATGGGTGGTGAGGGTGTGGACAGGTGTCTTTTATACAGATAACCAGTTCAAACAGGTGCTATTAATACAGGTAACGAGTGGAGGATAGAAGAACTTCTTAAAGAAGAAGTAACAGGTCTGTGAGAGCTAGAAATCTTGCTGCTTGGTAGGTGTCCAAATATTTGTTTTCCACAAGGATATACAAGTCAATTTTTAAAAGATCATACAATGTGATTTCCTGTTTTTTTGTTATTTTTTCAGATTCTGGGATATATGCAATTGCGTCGAATTCCGGCTGGAATTCGACCGTTTTTGTATTCGACACAATTCGACCGTCGAATCCCGGCCACCGGGACCCGAATTCGACATATTCAATAAAAAATAAGATTTTACTTACCGGTAAATCTATTTCTCGTAGTCCGTAGAGGATGCTGGGACTCCGTAAGGACCATGGGGAATAGACGGGCTCCGCAGGAGACATGGGCACTTTAAGAAAGCTTTGGACTCTGGGTGTGCACTGGCTCCTCCCTCTATGCCCCTCCTCCAGACCTCAGTTAGGGAAACTGTGCCCAGAGAAGATGGACAGTACGAGGAAGGATTTTTGTAAATCTAAGGGCAAGAGCCATACCAGCCACACCAATCACACCGTATAACTTGTGATACACTACTCAGTCAACAGTATGAACAACAACATAGCCTCGGTTAAACCGATAAACTATAACATAACCCTTATGTAAGCAACAACTATATACAAGTCTTGCAGAAGAAGTCCGCACTTGGGACGGGCGCCCAGCATCCTCTACGGACTACGAGAAATAGATTTACCGGTAAGTAAAATCTTATTTTCTCTAATGTCCTTGAGGATGCTGGGACTCCGTAAGGACCATGGGGATTATACCAAAGCTCCCAAACGGGCGGGAGAGTGCGGATGACTCTGCAGCACCGATTGAGCAAACATGAGGTCCTCCTCAGCCAGGGTATCAAACTTGTAGAACTTTGCAAAGGTGTTTGAACCCGACCAAGTAGCAGCTCGGCACAATTGCAATGCCGAGACCCCTCGGGCAGCCGCCCAAGAAGAGCCCACTTTCCTAGTGGAATGGGCCTTAACCGATTTAGGCAATGGCAAACCTGCCGTAGAATGCGCCTGCTGAATCGTATTACAGATCCAGCGAGCAATAGTCTGCTTTGAAGCAGGAGCGCCAACCTTGTTGGCCGCATACAGAACAAACAGAGCTTCAGTCTTCCTGATTCTAGCCGTTCTGGTCACATAAATCTTCAAAGCCCTGACCACATCCAGGGACTCGGAATCCTCCAAGTCCCGTGTAGCCACAGGCACGACAATAGGTTGGTTCACATGAAAAGATGAGACCACTTTTGGCAGAATTTGAGGACGAGTCCTCAACTCTGCCCTATCCACGTGAAAAACCAAGTATGGGCTTTTATGTGATAAAGCCGCCAATTCTGAAACACGTCTTGCCGAAGCCAATGCCAACAACATGACCACTTTCCACGTGAGGTATTTCAACTCCACAGTTTTGAGTGGTTCAAACCAAGGTGACTTGAGGAAACGTAACACCACGTTAAGATCCCAAGGCGCCACCGGAGGCACAAAGGGAGGCTGAATGTGCAGCACACCCTTCACAAAAGTCTGTACTTCAGGAAGAGAGGCTAATTCTCTTTGAAAGAAAATGGATAAGGCCGAAATTTGGACCTTTATGGACCCTAATTTTAGGCCCAAAGTCACTCCTGTTTGAAGGAAGTGAAGTAGACGGCCCAAATGGAACTCCTCCGTAGGAGCAGCTCTGGCCTCACACCAGGAAACATATTTTCGCCATATACGGTGATAATGTTTTAACGTCACGTCTTTCCTAGCCTTGATCAGGGTAGTAATGACCTCCTCCGGAATCCCTTTTTCCGCTAGGATCCGGCGTTCAACCGCCATGCCGTCAAACGCAGCCGCGGTAAGTCTTGGAACAGACAGGGCCCCTGCCGCAGCAGGTCCTGCCTTAGAGGAAGAGGCCACGGATCTTCTGTGAGCAACTCTTGCAGCTCCGGATACCAAGTCCTCCGTGGCCAATCTGGAACAATGAGGATTGTTCTGACCCTGCTTATTCTTATTATTCTCAACACTTTGGGTATGAGAGGAAGAGGAGGAAACACATAGACCGATCTGAGGGTTCCCTTGACCTGGCGCAATACCGCTTTAGCTTTTTGTTGAGACGGGATGCCATCATGTCTATTTGAGGCAGTCCCCACCGACCCGTGATCTGTGCGAAGACTTCTTTATGAAGTCCCCACTCTCCCGGATGCAGGTCGTGCCTGCTGAGGAAGTCCGCCTCCCAGGTGTCCACCCCCGGGATGAACACTGCTGATAGCGCGCTTACATGGCCTTCTGCCCAGCGTAGAATCCTAGTCGCTTCTGCCATGGCCACTCTGCTCCTCGTTCCGCCTTGGCGGTTTATATGAGCCACTGCCGTGACATTGTCTGACTGAATCAGAACCGGTTTTTCCCGAAGCAATTCCTCCGCTTGACGCAGGGCGTTGTATATGGCCCTCAACTCCAGGACGTTGATGTGGAGACAAGTCTCTAGATTTGACCAGAGACCTTGGAAATTTCTTCCCAGTGTGCGTGCTCCCCAGCCTCGGAGGCTTGCGTCCGTGGTCACCAGGACCCAGTCCTGAATGCCGAACCTGCGACCCTCTAGTAGGTGAGCACTGTGCAGCCACCACAGGAGAGATACCCTGGTCCTGGGAGACAGGGTGATCCTTCAATGCATTTGTAAATGGGACCCGGACCACTTGTCCAAGAGGTCCCATTGAAAAGTCCTCGCATGGAACCTGCTGAAAGGGATGGCCTCGTATGAAGCCACCATCTTCCCCAGGACCCACGTGCAATGATGCACTGAAACCTGTTTTGGTTTTAATAGGTTCCTGACCAGGGCTATGAGCTCCTGAACCTTTTCGACCGGAAGAAAAACCTTTTTCTGGTCTGTGTCTAGAATCAGGCCCAAAAAAGTTAGACGCGTTGTAGGGGCTAGCTGGGACTTCGGTATATTGAGAATCCAGCCGTGTAACTGCAACGTCTTCATGGACAGAGACACGCTGTCCAGCAACTTCTCCCGAGATCTCACCTTTATGAGGAGATTGTCCAAGTATGGGATAATTGTGACCCCCTGCCTGCGCAGGAGCACCATCATTTCCGCCATTACCTTGGTGAAAATTCTCGGGGCCGTGGACAGCCCAAACGGCAACGTCTGAAATTGGTAGTGACAGTCCTGCACTGCAAATCTCAGGAACGCCTGGTGAGGGGGGAATACCGGAACATGAAGGTAAGCATCCTTTATGTCCAGGGACACCATCCAATCCCCCCCCTCCAGGCTGGCGATGACCGCCCTGAGTGATTCAATTTTGAACTTGAACCTCTTCAAGTACAGGTTCAGGGATTTTAGGTTTAAAATGGGTCTGACCGAACCGTCCGGTTTCGGGACCACAAACAGGGTTGAGTAATATCCCTCTCCTTGCTGGAGATGAGGAACTGTGACAATCACCTGTTGAATATACAATTTTTGGATTGCTGCCAACACTAGCTCCCTCTCTGACGGGGAAGCCGGCAGAGCCGACTTGAAAAACCGGCGAGGAGGCAAGTCTTAGAATTCCAGCCTGTATCCTTGAGAAACAATCTCTAATGCCCAGGGATCCACCTGCGAGTGAACCCAGACGTGGCTGAAAAACCGAAGACGAGCCCCCACTAGATCTGCCTCCCCCCGGGAAGCCCCAGCGTCATGCGGTGGACTTTGCAGACGCAGGGGAGGACTTCTGCTCTTGGGAATTAGCTGTGTGCAGCTTCTTTCCCCTGCCTTTCCCTCTGGCAACAAAGGACGATCCCCGTACCTTTTTGTTTTTATTGGAACGAAAGGACTGCATTTGATAATGAGGTGCCTTTTTTGTATGCTGCGGGGGGACATAAGGTAAGAAATGTGACTTACCAGCCGTAGCAGTAGAGACAAGGTCCGAGAGGCCGTCTCCAAACAACTCCTCCCCTTTGTAAGGCAAGGACTCCATATGCCGCTTTGAATCGGCGTCTCCCGTCCACTGTCGGGTCCACAAGAGCCGCCTAGCAGAAATAGACATAGCATTTATTCTGGAGCTTAGTAAACAAATGTCTCTCTGAGCATCTCTCATATACAAGGCAGCATCTCTGATATGCTCTATGGTCATTTGAATGGCATCCCTATCTAAGGTGTCAATCTCCGCAGACAAGGAATCTGCCCATGCCACAACCGTACTACAAACCCAGGCCGACGCCATAGCCGGTCTAGCAATAGTACCTGAATGAGTGTAAATGTGCTTCATGGTAATTTCCTGCCTGCGATCAGCAGGATCCTTGAGGGAAGCCGTATCCTGAGAAGGCAGTGCCACCTTTTTGGACAAGTGTGTCAGCGCCTTGTCTACTTTAGGCGAAGAGTCCCATCGTATCCTATCCGTTTGTGGAAAAGGATACGCCATAAGAATCCTTTTGGGAACTTGTGGTCTCCTATCCGGAGATTCCCAAGCCTTTTCGCACAATTCACTCAGTTCAAATGAGGACGAAAAGGTGACTTCAGGCTTTTTCCCTTTATACATGTGTACCCTCGTGTCAGGCACAGGGGGTTCCTCAGTAATATGCAAAACCTCTTTAATGGCAATAATCATGTACCGAATACCTTTTGCCACCCTCGGCTGTAATTTTGCATCTTCATAGTCGACACTAGAGTCAGTATCCGTGTCGGTATCTGTGTCATCGATCTGGGATATGGTGCGCTTCTGAGACCCTGAAGGGCCTGGTGCCACAGGGACAGGCATGGACTGGCTATCTGACTGATCCCTAGCTTCTGCCTTGTCTAACCTTTTATGCAATAGATTGACATTTGCATTCAAGACATTCAGCATATCCACCCATTCCGGTGTCGGTGTTGTCGACAGCGACATGACATTCAAGCACTCCCCCTCCACATTAAGCGAGCCTTCCTCGTCAAACATGTCGACACACGCGTACCGACACACTTCTCACACACACAGGGAACCTCTTTTCTGAAGACAGTATCCCCTTCAAGGCCCTTTGGAGAGACAGAGAGAGAGTATGCCAGCACACACCCCAGCGCAATGACCCTGGAGACCAACACAAAATGTTTTTCCCCCAGCCGCGCTGTATAATATGTTATCCGCCAATTATGTGCCCCCCCCTCTCTTTTAAACACCCCTTCACCGTGTGTAAGCAGGGGAGAGTCCGGGGAGCTTCCTCTCAGTGGTGCTGTGGAGAGAAAATGGCGCTGGTGAGTGCTGAGGGAGAAGCCCCGCCCCCTCGCCGGCGGGCTTCTGTCCCGCTCAAACTTACTAAAATATGTCGGGGGCTCTTTTATATACATGTACAGTGCCCACCTGTACATGTATATTGTCTTTTGCCATAATAGAGGTGTAATATTGCTGCCCAGGGCGCCCCCCCCTGCGCCCTGCACCCTTACAGTGACCGGAGTATGTGAGGTGTATGGGAGCAATGACGCACAGCTGCAGTGCTGTGCGTTACCTCAGTGAAGCTGAAGGCTTCTGCCGCCTGACGTCTTCTGACTTCGGTTCTTCTGGCTCTGTGAGGAGAACGGCGGCGCGGCTCTGGGGGTGGACGCCCAGTAAGAACCTGTGTTCACCCCCTCTGGAGCTAATGGTGTCCAGTAGCCGAGGAAGCAGAGCCTATCTTAGACAAGAAGGTCTGCCCCTCTCTCCTCAGTCCCTCGATGCAGGGAGCCTGTTGCCAGCAGTGCTCCCTGTAAAAAAGTAGAAAAAAATCCAAACAATAATGCTTCTAGGCAGAGAACTCAGGAGAGCTCTCTGCAGTGCACCCATCTTGCTCTGGGCACAGTGTAAAACTGAGGTCTGGAGGAGGGGCATAGAGGGAGGAGCCAGTGCACACCCAGAGTCCAAAGCTTTCTTAAAGTGCCCTATCTCCTGCGGAGCCCGTCTATTCCCCATGGTCCTTACGGAGTCCCAGCATCCTCAAGGATGTTAGAGAAAACGGATTCGACAGTCCCGCTGTCGAAAAACGGACCAATTGACAATAGTGTGCGTCCTGGATTCGACTTCATGGACGGCACAAAAGTGTTAAAAAAAACCTGAAAAAATTGCGTGGGGTCCCCCCTCCTAAGCATAACCAGCATCTGGCTCTTTGAGCCGGTCCTGGTTGTAAAAATATGGGGGAAAAACTAACATGGGATCCCCCGTATTTTAACAACCAGCACCGGGCTCTGTGTCCGGTCCTGGTGCCAAAAATATGGGGGACAAAACACGTAGGGGTCCCCTGTATTTTTAACACCAGCACCGGGCTCCACTAGTCAGAGAGATAATGCCACAGCCGGGGGGACACTTTTATATCGGTCCTTGCGGCCCTGGCATTAAATCACTAACTAGTCACCCCTGGCTGGGGTACCCTGGAGGAGTGGGGACCCCTTAAATCAAGGGGTCCCCCCCTCCACCCACCCAAGGGCCAGGGGTGAAGCCCGAGGCTGTCCCCCCCATCCAAGGGCGGCGGATGGGGGGCTGATAGCCATGTGTCAGAAAAAATAATGTTTTTTTTGTAGCAGAACTACAAGTCCCCGCAAGCTGGTACTTGGAGAACCACAAGTACCAGCATGCGGAGGAAAAATGGGCCCGCTGGTACCTGTAGTTCTACTACAAAAAAATACCCAAATAAAAACAGTACACACACACCGTGACAGTATAACTTTATTACATACATGCACACGGACATACACACATACTTACCTATGTTGACACGAGGCTCGGTCCCCTTGTCCACGTAGAATCCACGGGGTACCTGTAAATAAAATTATACTCACAACAATCCAGTGTAGATCGGTCCTCTTCTTAGTTTGTAATCCACGTACTTGGCAAAATAAAAAAACGCAAAACACGATCCACGAACTGAAAGGGGTTCCATGTTTACACATGGGACCCCTTTCTCTGACTGCCGGGACCCCCCGTGACTGCTGTCAAAGAGGGTCCCTTCAGCCAATCAGGGAGCGCCACATCGTGGCACCCTCCTGATTGGCTGAGCGCATATTAAATAATACTTGTGGCTCCTAAATAGACAAACCAAGTAGATAATCCCTTCTAATATAAATAGATATGCTATTAGCAATCAAAAAAACACAAAAAAAACATGTTTTTAAAAAATGTTATTAGATCATGACAGCAAAACGAGGCGGACTGAAATTGACGAAATGACTGTCGAAAAGCACTGTTGTCGAATCGACATTCTTCAATTGAATATACTTTTGTTGAAAAGCCGCATTTTTACCATTGCAGACATGTCGAATTTTAAAAATGTCGAATTGCAAAAAGTCGAATCTGAAACTGCAGGTTTTTTTGCTGAAAAGTACTGTATTGCATTGTCAAATCCAATTCAACAGGTTGTTTTTTTGTCGAAAATGCTCAGTTTTTCGACATTTGCAGCAATTCGACCGCAATTGCATATGGCCCTATGTCTTTCACAGTTGAAGTGTACCTATGATGGAAATTACAGACCTCTCTCATCTTTTTAAGTGGGTCAACTTGCACAATCGGGGGCTGTCCAAATACTTTTTTGACCCACTGTATGTCGCACATTATTAATGCATTTATACACATGATACACATAATGCCTCTTACACATAATGCATCTTTTTTTTTTAATTCAACAATTTTTATTAGATTTTTTTATAGAAAAACAAGAACAGGGAAGACCTTCATGATATAGACAAACCAAAAACCGGAGAAAAACCGGTATAGTTACAGTGTTTCAACATAAGGTATTTTTAAGTCCCATCAGTGAAATCAACAAATACATACATAGTCGGTAGCTGTAAGCTTGGGTAAGAGGCAAGGGATGAACAATCTTAACCTACATGAGGTCTAGGAAATGATGAAGACTGTACCAGTGTGCGTCTCCACATAAAAAATCATCATATACCTAAGGCCAAGCACCCAGATCTACCTGAGGATTTACAGAACATCAATATACCCGAGAGGTCAGTAAAGAAGACAAACAGGAGGAGGGGGGGGGGGAGGGGGAACAAATGGGGAAGACAATACAAGTATAATCAGCTCATGAATGAGTGGCGTCCAAAGACATCTTAAGTGAGACTAGTGAAAAGGCATTTCAGGCATGTTTAGCCACTCTAACCAAAGAGAAGGTTCAGTTCCTATATGGCATCTGACTGAACATACAGCGTGGGGTATTAAAATTAATAAATTTACATTTCTAGGGAAAGAACAGGAGATCTAAAAGGAACAGTACATGGGCCTAAGTTGTCAAGAGGCTCTATCGATTTGTCTATATAGGTACCACGTTGTGGTCTCAAAAAGTTTATAGATGAACGTTTGAATATCCGGGTCTAGAGTATCAATATACCTTTCCCACTTCCTGGCAAACCGCCTGACCCCTAATTCAATATCAGGAAGAGTAGCACGCCTCTCAAAATAAATAATCCGGAGGGTCATGTGCTTCACAGCCATCAAAGAAGGGGCAGACGGTTTGATCCAATTGTTAAGAATTAAGAATTTGTTTCTTGGCTATTGTTAGGATAACAGAGAGTATCTATCTTCAGGCCCAAGAGACCACTCCCTAAAATCAAGTAACAAACACGCCTTCGGGCGTTTTATTAACCGTAAGTTAAATACTGTGTTGAGATAAGCGACCACCTTGTACCAATACTTAGATATTTTTCGGCAAGACCACATATTGTGGTACAAGGTGGCACTCTGCGCAGTACATTTGATGCAGCAGCCAGTGTCGTCTGGGACCATGTGTGCCCTCTGATTAGGTGCTATATATGCCCTTTGGAGCGTCTTCAAGTGTACCTCTTGCAAAGAGGCAGAGTGTAAGAATCTAAAAGTGGGTAAAATGTTATCTAGCAATTCAGCACTCGATCCCATATTGGGGATATCTCTGGACCATGAAGACAATGCAGGGTCCCAGAGCCGGTCCCTATATGAGACCCTAAAGGTGTTTCTGAAGTAGCTTAGATGGTAAGGACAATCTTTAGTGAGCACCATCTGTGGTAGCCTCAGAAATCATAGGATGAGACTGGGATTGAGCAAAATGTCTAGCCTGCAGGTACATAAAAAATTCTCGGTGGGAAATACCAAATTTTGTCTGGATATCAGAGAAAGAAAGCACTACGTTGCCTCCTGGGTCGTATATGTCTCTAATAGCTGCGATCTCCTTTTCTCTCCAGCTCAAAAAGTGTGTGTTATCAAGGCCAGGAAGGAAACATGGGTTACCCCAAAACGTAGTGTGAAGAGAGGTGTCAGGTTTTCTCTGTGCTTTGGTGTGTGTGGCCTGCCATGCTCGATATGTGTGCCAAAATAAAATATTATGTTTTATCCCAGATGGGAGACGGGAGTTTGGGGTGTGTAAGAGTGCAGCAGGGGAAAAAGGATGGAATACGGCCAGTTCAAGTGTCAGGTTCGTAAATACTGATCTGCCCCAAAGCCAGTCTGTGATATACCTGTACATTGCTGCTCTGCTAAATAGGACAGGATCCGGGATTCCCATACCTCCCTCTTCATGTAGTAGCTGTAATCTAGCGTAGGGGACCCTTGGTCTCTTTCCGGCCCATAGAAATCTAGTGAAACATTGTTTAAGGAAAAGGACATCCTTCTCAACGAGGGCAATAGGGAGCATAAGCAGAAAATAAGCAATCCTGGGAAAGATCACAGATTTAATTACTTCTGCGCGGCCCATAAGAGATAGGGGCAGAGACGCCCAGTCAGTAAGTATTTTAGACACTTTGGACAAAATAGGCCCAAAATTAATCGCATATAGATCCGGGAGGGAAGTAGGGATCTGAACTCCTAAATATTTAAGACTATCTCGGGTCACTGGGAATCGGGACAGGACCGGGTGTAATGGAAAGAGGGAAGAGTCCCCTGAAAGGAGGAGAAGCTCGGATTTAGATATATTAATCTTGTATCCCGCAAAGGAACCAAATTGTTCAATCAGGGAGACAATCGCAGGAATGGACGTATCCGGATGAGAAATAAATAGAAGCATGTCGTCGGCATACAGTGATAATTTTACCGTGGTGTCCATGATTTTTATGCCTGTAAAGTTGGAAGAATTTCTCAGGGAAACAGCTAAGGGTTCTAAAGCTAAGGCAAACAATAAAGGTGACAAGGGGCAGCCCTGTTGTGTGCCACTCTGGATAAGGAAAGGGGAAGAGAGAATATTATTCCCTAAAACTTGTGTGGAGGGAGATTCATAAAGCCGGGAAATAAGAGAGACAAAGTCTTCAGGTGCACCAAAGCGATGGAGCGTTTCATACAAATGGTCCCAAGTGACCAGGTCGAACGCCTTTTCGGCATCGATGGACAATAGTACATTAGTGTCAGTGGGCTTGGAGAGCTGGAAGGCCTGCATAACAGTTAAGACCTTTCGGATATTGCTCACTGATTGCCGACCCCAGATAAATCCAGTCTGGTCAGTATGCACTATATCAGGGACTATGAACTTGAGTCTATTAGAGAGGATTTTAGTGAATAATTTATAATCCGTGTTTAAAAGGGAGATCGGACGATAAGAACTGGGAGACTCAGGATCCCGGCCAGGCTTCGGTATAACCTTTATGACGGCTGAATTAAAATATTGGGGCAAGGAAGCACCATGCATAAAAGAACTAAATAAGACAGAGAGAGGTTCGCTAAGTCTAGTAGATAGAATTTTATAGTAGTCATTGGCGAAACTGTCAGGGCCCGGAGTCTTCCCAGTCTTTAGCCCAGCTATTGCTAGAGAAACTTCTTCAGTGGTGATAGGTGCAAGAAGAGAGGTACAGTGCGACTCTGACATTTGAGGCAGATCAGTAGAAGACCAAAAGCTAGACTTGTGTGTCTGGTTAATAGGAGGACGTGAATACAGTGTGGTATAAAAAGACTGTAGCACCTCAGCAATCTCGGCCGAGGTCCGCACTCTGTCCCCACCTTGGGTGATCAGAGAGTGAATGACCACTTTAGGGTGCCTCCCTTTTAACAAACGTGATAACAGTTTGCCAGACTTGTTGCCATATCTGTAAATGCTACAGTCCCTTGAAAATGAAAATTTCTTTTCCATTTGAGAAAGGAGGGTATCAAACAGTGTTTTTTGTGTAAGGTATCGTTCTCTAGTAGAAGGGGAGGGGGAGGATTTAAATTCCTGGAAAGAGTGAGTAAGGGCCGCCTGGGTTTCCAAGTATTGTAAATTTAAATCTAAATCCCTTTTTTTGCTATAAGAAATAATGTGTCCCCGTATAACTGATTTTGATGCCTGCCAGAAAAGAGCAGGGTCATCGCTCAGAGTTTCTCCATTGTGCGTCTGATAATCCAGCCACGTTGCATCTAATGAGGAGCGGAATTTCAGAGAGCCACTTAAATGAGAAGGGAAGTGCCAGGAGCGAAAAGGGGATTTTTCTGAGAGGAGCATCAATTTCATCCAGCATAAAGCATGGTCTGAAATACAGATATCCTCGATTTTAGAGTCAGCCACTTTTGAGAAAAGGGAGTCAGATAACAGCAGATAATCAATCCTCGAGAACGTGTGGTGCGCAGCTGAGAGACATGTAAATTCCCTTTCTAATGGGTAGCATGCGCGCCACACATCTACTAAGGACAACTGCGAGCAGATATAGGGGATACCAATACGTGGTAACGAGGGGGGAACGCGAGGGGGAGGGGATTTATCCATGGTTGAAGAAGAATATAGATTAAAATCTCCGCCCAGGATTATGAGAATTTCAGAGTAATTTAGTAGTTTAGTGACCATGTTCGTGAAAAATTGCTTAGAGTACTGATTGGGAGCATAGATATTACAGAGTAGGAACCTGGATGTATACAATGTGACCTCTGCCAGTACATACCGACCCTGAGTGTCATCTAAAATCGCTTGGACAGAGATGGGGACCATGTGTCTTGCTAATATAATCACTCCCCTAGCCTTAGAAGAGAAAGAGGAAGAGGCTACCACAGACCAACCCATAGTGTTCAGTTTCACCACCTCATTTGGCATAAGGTGAGATTCCTGAATGAAAACAACATCCATCCCCACCTTCCGGAGATAGAGTAAAATCTTCCTGCGTTTAGCTGGGGAGTTGATCCCTCCCACATTCAACGTGCCGACCCTTAGACTAGCCATGCATCAAATGAACTGGGAGAACCTGAAAACCTGCACAGTAACCATAATATCTACAGTCGCCGAGAAACGAATACCAATCATACCAGGGTGGACACATGAGGAGAAGAAGGGGAGGGGGAGAAGAATAGAAGGACAAAAACAAAGAAAACACATAAAATATAACATTAACATTGTGAAAGAAAGTCCTGCTAAGGACAATCATAACTTCAGAAAACGAGAACAACCGGTTCGAGCAAGCACAGAGGCCGTCTTAAACCGCCACTGAGCCAGCCAGAATTTGATAACCTGAGGAAAAAGTGAGGGGAGGGGCGCCCTTACCCACCCTCGGCAACATAATATATGAAAATATACATAAGAAAAATAACCAGAAAATATCAGAGCACACAGAGCTTGTTACAAACAAAGAAAAGTGCAGCCTGTCACATAAGTAGAAGGGGGAAATATCTCCGCTAAGCATATATAAGCATTCTAGAAAGATTGCACATCCAGGAAAAAACAACAGATGAATAAGAAAAATCTAGAACATAAAACAAAGCAAAATGGTTCGGCCCTTTGTATAGGACCAAAGGTTCTTTTGGGGGGGAAAAAAACACCCGCAGCAGCTTCTACAGCAATAATTAAATTAAATTAGATTGGCGGACATAGCCGGAAACAGAGAAGTCCAGGAGCAATACTCAGCCATCTCGCTCCAGGGTGTCGTCCACCTGAGAGGAGTCGTCATCTGCCTGGGAGGCCTCGGAGACATAAGCTTCTGCATCTGCATGATTTGTGAAGTCTCGAAAAGAATTTCCATCAAACAGACGTAGTCTTGCGGGGAAGAGCAGAGCAAATTTTTTATTCGCCTTTACCAAACGGGAGCAAAGGGGGGTAAATTCTCGACGTGCCCGGGAAACCTCCGCGGAGTAGTCCTGGAAAATGGCCAAACGAGCTCCCTCCCATTGTAGATTCCTATGCTTCCTGGATGCCGACCATATTGCCTCCTTATGGAGAAAGTTCAGACATTTAAATATGACCACACGTGGTCTGCTATTAGGTGCAGAACGTGGGGGACCCAGTCTGTGGGCTCTCTCAATAACTAAGCCAGTGCATTCATCCTGAATATGCAATAAATAGAGGAGGGACGTTTGCAAAAACAGAGTCAAATCAGGACCTTTCAATGATTCAGGGAGCCCCAGCACCCGAAGATTCGATCTCCTCGATCTATTTTCAAGATCGTCAACCTTGTTAAGCAGTTGAAAGTGAGATTTCTGGAGCTCATCATATCTGTGTTTAAGATCCTCAACATCCTGAAAAGTCTCCCCCAGCCTTTGTTCGTTTGTAAGAACAGTCTTAGATAGCTGCTTAATTTGGGATTTTAGATCTTTTACTGCTTGCTGCATTTTTTTGTTCCTGTTGGTGCCAATTGTGTTTTCTTTTTCCTTTTGGGGCCAATGAGTTTTATATTTTTCCTGTTAAGGGACAATAAGTGTTATTATCCTATGTGGGAGCCTATTCCTATCCCTGTGGCTTTTCCTATCGGGCCAAAGTGTTTTATTTATTTTTTAGTGCAATATTTTTCATCCCGGTAGCGTTCGTACAGAGGGGGTAATTCAGACCTGATCGCTCGCTAGCAGTTTTTTGCAGCGCTGCGATCAGATAGTTGCCGCCTACAGGGGAGTGTATTTTAGCTGTGCAAGTGTGCGTACGCATGTGCAGCCGAGCAGTACAAAAAGATCTTTTGCAGTTTCTGAGTAGCCTAGGACTTACTCAGCCGCAGCGATCACTTCAGCCTGTCCGGGACCAGAATTGACGTCAGACACCCGTTCTGCAAACACTTGGACATGCCTGCATTTTTCCAACCACTCCCAAAAAATGGTCAGTTGACACCCACAAACGCCTCCTTTCTGTCAATCTTCTTGCAGTCAGGCTGTGCGAATGGATTCTTCGTAAAACCCATAGCACAGCAACGATCCGCTTTGTACCTGAGCGACGCGCCTGCGCTTTGCGTTGCATACGCATGGGCAGTTCTGACCTGATCGCAGCGCTGCAAAAAACGCTAGCGAGCGATCAGGTCTGAATTACCCCCAGGGTCGTGGTACAGATGCAGCCACACCCACCAAGAAGTGTATGAATCTTTTAACATTAAAGGATTCATTCAAAGAACCTGTGACTGGAGAAAATGCTTCCCTTCCAATAAGGGTGAAATCTATGCTCACCGAAGTAATGTAATGTATTTTATTTACCTGATGCTATGTAAATTTAGCATTTTAATAAATTGTGCTTTATTAGTTTGTACCTCTGGCGCAGGATAAGGATATAACTCCCTTTTGTATAAATATCCTTATCCTGCGTCAGATGTACAGAAACAAGTAAAACTGCTTCCCTTATGATGAAATGACTAAATAATTAAATGACATTGGCCCTCATTCCGAGTTGTTCGCTCGGAGTTTTTCATCGCATCGCAGTGAGAATTCTCTTAGTGCGCATGCGCAATGTTCGCACTGCGACTGCGCCAAGTAACTTTACTATGATGAAAGTAAGTTTACTCACGGCATTTTCATCGCTCCGACGTTCGCATTGTGATTGACAGGAAATGGGTGTTACTGGGCGGATGCACGGCGTTTTAGGGGCGTGTGGCTGGAAACGCTACCGTTTCCGGAAAAAACGCAGGAGTGGCCGGAGAAACGGTGGGAGTGCCTGGGCGAACGCTGGGTGTGTTTATGACGTCAGCCAGGAACGAAAAGCACTGAACTGATCGCACAGGCAGAGTAAGTCTGAAGCTACTCAGAAACTGCTAACTCGTTTGTAATCGCAATATTGCGCGTACGTCGGTCGCAATTTTAAGAAGCTAAGATTCACTCCCAGTAGGCGGCGGCTTAGCGTGTGTAACTCTGCTACATTCGCCTTGCGAGCGAACAACTCGGAATGAGGGCCATTGTGCTTTGGAATGTGCTGAACCAGAATTTCCAGATAGTTTTGGATAATCCCACATAGATATGAAACCGATTCTAAAACCATGGTTCAGTTCAAAGCTAGAGAACATATCATGATAAAATTACTAACTAATGGAATGACACTGTGCTATGAACTGCACTAGGCTCGGAATTCCAAATAGCACTGTATAATCCTGCATGAATGGAATTGATTATAGAACCATAGTGCAAACCCTGTGCAGGTATTATAAATGGGCATGTAAATTAGCTGAAGGCTGGCTATGGCAGGGGCGTAACCAGAAGTTTTTGGGCACCATAGCAACATTTTGAAGGGGCCCCCGTCCAAATGCTTCTAGAGAGACACTTCTCTGCAGCAATTTTATGCCCTATAATAGTGCCCTAGTTGATTTTCTGAACCATAGTAGAGCATTTTTTAATGTTATGCCCCATAGTAGTGCCCTAGTTTCCTTTATGAATCGCAGTAGTGCTTAAGTTCACCCTACTGTATGTCACATTTCAGAGCTGCCAGTACACATTATGCTGCACAGTATCCCTAATTCACATTATGATATATAGTGCTCCCCGTTCATATTGTGCCTCATTACAGTGCCCCAGTTCATATTATATAACATTAAAATGCCCTCCAGTTCATTTTATATGACACTACAATGACCGGGGTCCCGGGTCATACCTAGATATATTGCAGGCCCCAAGGAAAGACTTTGAAAGGACCCCACGTACCACCCAATGGCGAAAAATTTATATAACACATGTAACTTTGACAGGGGATGGGCCCTTCTTGGTTCTGGGCCCCATAGCAGCTGCACTGCCTGCACCTATGGTAGTTACGCCTTTGCTGATACCATAAAATGTGAACAGAAGAAATAATTAATATTTTGAACATTGGCAAGTAATGGAAGTAATGAGCATTAGTATTTTGAGAGTAGCTGCCAGTAAGAAGAGGCATGAGGTGGGGTAATGTGTGCCTAGAAAGTGCAGTTCTGTCTCTACCGGTTCTATTATGTTTGTGTATTTATGATGGTATGTTTAACCTTTTACTGACCACTTATTTTATTTAGATTAGTTAAATATGTTTGATGCAGTCTATCCTATAGACTATCTATAGTGTTAATTATTAATACTGTATTCCATACACTATCAAGTATTTAAAAAGACTAATGTGCACCAGTGACGTGCAGTGAGGTCAATGGCTGGGGATGAACCAAGTGAATCCGCGTCCTCAGGGACAGATTATAGGACAGGCGGGTGGATGAAGTGGGCCCTCACACATTGGAGTCCACCACACTGCAGAAAATATTGCCCTGATCTGGACAGTTCCCGACAGAGGGGGGCATGTGCCTTGGTATTCCCCCCTGAATCCGTCACTGCACCTCCCTGCAACTCTGTCACCCAGGAGGGTCTCTGATGTGGGTGTGTGCTGCCCCCCTGCGCACATTAATTCTAATCACTTTACAACCTCCCCCTCACTCACCTGGGTCCATGTGCCCTTTGCAGAGGCACCGGAGCTGCTGCTGAGACTTCTGCCTGGGAGAGGGCAGGGGAGAAGGGGAGAGTGCACCGGCTGCCGCACAATGCACTTGTCTCCCCCTCTCACCTGGGTCCATGTGCCCTTTGCTGAGGGACTGGTGCTGCTGCTGAGACTGCTGCCTGGGAGAGGGCAGAGGAGGAGGGGAGAGTGCACACCGCCCGCCGTCCGGTGCACCTGGCTCTGCCCCTGCGGGGTAGGGGAGATCCACCATTTGACTGCACTGCACTAGGAGAAGGTTAACGTGGGAGATCACCGCGCTGCTGCTGCTGGGGTCAGGCTCCCACTACCAGCAGCAAGGATTCAGTGGGAAAGAGGAGAGTGAGGTAATCACAGATGCTGCCGCATATGCGTGATTGGACCAGCGGATCCAGCACTGGATCCGCTGTCCAATCACATCTGCCTTGCTGACAGGGGTGTGGTTTGATGTGTGCTGAAAGCCTCCCAAACTAATTAAAGGTATTCAAATGATTAGAATAATATAAAGAAGACTAGGTGCTTCATCGCGCCCTACGGGCGCTCTTCACACCGTCGCAAGGGGCTACGCCCCCTTAACCCTTGCATGCCTTTCTGGGGTTTAATATTTGTATTATATGGAGTATTACCTGCATTCCTTTGTTAGTGGTTAAATATTGCACAATGAAAGGGCGTGCGATGGTGAAGGAGGCGCAGCCCCTTGCGACGGCGTGAACAGCACCTGCAGGGCACGATGTACAGAATGTAGCGGGTGCGGGGGGGACTGCGGATGGTGTCTGTAGATGCTGCGGGTAGAGGGGAGGCAGAAGTGGGGGTGGGGCCCGGATGGGGAAGGTTCGGGAGGTGCTGCGCGTGGGGGAGGGGCAGAGGAGTGGGGGATGCAGATGGGGGAGGGGTCCGGAGGCACTGAAGGTGGGGGAGGGGCAGGGGTGCCACGGGTGGGAGAGGGGCAGGTGTGGGGATGTTGTGGATGGATGAAGGGTTCCGGAGGTGCTGTGGGATGGGAAGGGACGGGAGTGCCGGGGGTGGGGTAGGGGACCGCAGGCACCATGGGTAGGGTAGGGGCAGGTACGGGTGTTGCGGCGGATGGGAAAGGAGGTCCGGAGGTGCTGCAGGTGGTGGAGGGGCAGGTGCGGGGGTGCCATTGGTGGGGGAGGGGTGGGGGAGGGGGGGACCGCTGATGGAGGAGGGTGTCTGCAGATGCTGCGGGTGGAGGGGGGCAGGTGTGGGGGGAGACATATAAGGGGGGTGAATGGTGGAAGGGGCCTGGAGGTGCTGTGGGTGGTGAAGGGGTGGAGGAGTGGGAGCCACGGGTGGTGTAGGGGGTCTGGAGGCACAGCATGTGGGGGAGGGGTGGAGTGCCGCATGTGGTGGAGGGGAAGGTGCGGAGGTGTGGTGCATTGGGGAGAGGTCTGGAGGCGCTGCGGGTATTGTATATGCCATAAAAGGTAGTTGGAGGGTATGCAGTAACAGGGCCAGGACAGGGGTGACAGGGTCAGTACAGGGTTGACGGGGCCAGGACAGGGGTGACAGGGTCAGAACAGGGGTGACGGTGCCAGGACAGGGGTGACGGGGCCAGGACAGGGGTGACGGGTCCAGGACAGAAATGATAGGGACAGGATAAGGGTGACAGGGCCAGGATAAGGGTGAAAGGGCCAGGATAAGGGTGGCAGGGCAAGGCCAGGGGTGACAGGGACATGACAGAACACAGGGCACGGGAGAGATTGGTATTAGGGACAAAACAGTGGTGACAGACAGATGTGTCTTACCGGAGTCACTGCTGCTGGCTGCTGCTGTTCCACTCCAACCTGTTGGGATCTGCTGCTGCTGGAGACTTGGCATGGCTGACTCTCTCAGGCTGGATTCCTGCTTCCTCTGCCCGTCCGCATCCCTCCCCCCCTCCTCAGTCACACACCGCAGACCTCGCGCAGCTGCCGGGCACTGTGGTAAGGTGAGACTGGAAATGACTGGTTAGCCCCCAGGAGATGCTGCGGCTGGAGGGAGGAGGGGGTCATAGCATGCACGTGGCGCGGACCTCACGGCTTCCGGGCACTGTGGTAAGGGGAGACTGGGAGTGACTGGTTAGCTCCCAGGAGACGCTGCGGCTGGAGGGAGGAGTGGGTCAGAGCCTGCAAGCAGCTCGGATTTCTGTAGCGCTACCCGCCAGCTAAAGTGTGTGAAGGAGCTGGGTGCACCTCACTGCGGGTGGCAGCGCTGCAGCTAGTGGTGGGGTTGCCGGGGCTGGAGATAACAGAGGCAGTACGGAACCTGCACAGCGGCAGGTGCCCCACTAAACTGCAGCTAAGAAGCGTGGAGTGTGCCAGAAAGTGACGCTCCTCCGCACCAGAGAGACCCTGCTGAGTATGCCGATGTGGGGGGTCAAGCACACAGTGAGCCGGTGCCCGTCTGTCTGTATGACATACCCCTCACACACCCCCATACCTCCCAAATGTCCCGATTTTCGCGGGACAGTCCCATTTTTTGGGGTCTGCCCCGCTGTCCCACCCGCGGGTCGCAGTGTCCGGCGGTGGGGGGGGGGGGGGGGGCAGTTGGAAAGCTCCTGTACTCGCTGTTCTGCTTAGCAGAGCAGCGGTGAATAGTGGAGACAGAGGGAGAGGGGGCATCAGGGGGTACGGATAAATGGGGGGGGTTCCAGCAGCAGAGCCGGATTAAGGAGGGGGGGGGGCAGGGGATACGTACCGTTGGCCCCACAGTTTTAGGGGGCCCCCCGGCTGGAGTAGCTCTGTTCCAGCTCAGAAGCTCCCCCCCCCCGTCCTGCCAGCAACAGCGGCAGCATTTGTGCTACAGTCAGCACACGCTGCTGCATATTGGCAGGTCTGTGGTGTTGCAGGGAGGCAGCAGCTTCCCTGATTTCTTCTCCCTGTGCGGGTGTGTAGGGGGGAGCGACCACCTCCTCTGGATTTAGCCCTAGCTGAGGGGCCAAAATCCCATCAAAAAAATAAAAATCGAAATTTGCGTAAGGGGGCGTGGCCACTCGGGCCGCGATTAGGCCACGCCCTTAACCCACAGCAGGCACAGCAATGAGATAGGGCTCCCCTGTCACAAGTGCCCTGGGCCCCCCGGACTCATAATCAGCCCCTGGGAGCATGCCAGCAGCTCACAGAGCGCTGGGCATGCTCCCTCACTGACAAAAACGGGGCCCTCCCGTGAAGCCACGCCCCCTTTTCGCCGAGTGTGTTTCCCTCCTTCTGCCTGGATAAAGCTCCTGCAGAAAGCTGGGAGGTCTGCACCCCTGCCTGTTCCATGCCCAATGCCCATGCTATCTGCTTCTGCTCCTAGTCTCCTGTAGATTTGGCCAGATCTCTGTGACTCATTTGACTAACTCCGCCCAGTGTTGTAACTCCGCCCAGCGTTAGCAAATGAATCACAAGGTCACAGAATAGGGCTATTATATAGGAGATACTTATGACACAGAATATATGTCATAAGTATCTTCTTTTTATTATTTTAATCATTAATGACAGGGGAGGCCCTGCCTCCCCTCCCTCCACTGACTGCACGTCCCTGATGTGCACATATACGTATGTGTGGTGCCCCACTCAGGTGGTACCACTGGCTGATTATCCAAGCTGCTATGGCAGCCTATACTGCCTTTGAGAGAGCCTGTCTGGACAGGGACTGTGGGGGTTAATACTTCCCCTGGTTGCTAGGCAACCGTACTACCCGGGAGGAAGAACATGAAGGGCACTAGGACTGATTGACCAATAGAGGCATTCCCAGGATGGTCGGTAGTGGCGAAGCGGCATTGTGGGGGTGATGCAGCATAAACAGTGGCGGGTCTTGGCTATTTTTGGGGTCGGAGTGGCGGCGTGATGCCACACGTGGCCAATGTAATGGAAAACATGGACGCTCTGTGCCTGCCTTCGCAGCCAGACTGCACGGGGCACCTAATTCAGCAGTGCGATTGCAACTTAATTGCAAACGCATTGCTGGTGGCCATTTGCATGCGGGGCGGCCTTAGTAAAACTGCATATAGAGAAAAAAATACAAGAATTTTGTCGTGCGCCAGAAGCAGCCTGTCAGTGGTTGACTTCTAGAGGTGTCCTTAACCCCTCACCAATAGTGCAAACATAAACAAAGATTTAAGAAAACCACTTAACTAGCGCTTCTATTCGTTCAAAGGTTTGCTTATTCTTCTCAGACCATCTCCATCATTTGACATATGGAACAAAGAGGTAGGAAAGAGAATATAGTGTAATTCCGTTTTTTAATAACAAACAACAACATATAAACATTAAAATCCAGCGGTCTGTGCAAAAGGC
Organism: Pseudophryne corroboree; assembly: GCF_028390025.1. Lineage (NCBI taxonomy): Eukaryota > Metazoa > Chordata > Amphibia > Anura > Myobatrachidae > Pseudophryne > Pseudophryne corroboree. Next base: position 733,945,519 of record NC_086447.1, read on the forward strand.
ATAATAAACAGGTAAGCTTCTCAGTCACAGTAGATACAATGGAGGTTTACCAGATTTGATGGAACTGTGGTTTAGACAGTTCAAAATCAGCATATAGGTATGATAGAAATTTCCAATAGGTCACTCGTATTCATCCCAAATGCTGTTCCTATACAGGTTCTCCTTCAGTGTATTGGACCTGAGACGCCTCCTTTCACCAACGCGTTTCCTCCCCTACTGGGGTCTTTCTCAAGGTGTCAGATACTGACACCTTGAGAAAGACCCCAGTAGGGGAGGAAACGCGTTGGTGAAAGGAGGCGTCTCAGGTCCAATACACTGAAGGAGAACCTGTATAGGAACAGCATTTGGGATGAATACGAGTGACCTATTGGAAATTTCTATCATACCTATATGCTGATTTTGAACTGTCTAAACCACAGTTCCATCAAATCTGGTAAACCTCCATTGTATCTACTGTGACTGAGAAGCTTACCTGTTTATTATGCCTTTTGCACAGACCGCTGGATTTTAATGTTTATATGTTGTTGTTTGTTATTAAAAAACGGAATTACACTATATTCTCTTTCCTACCTCTTTGTTCCATATGTCAAATGATGGAGATGGTCTGAGAAGAATAAGCAAACCTTTGAACGAATAGAAGCGCTAGTTAAGTGGTTTTCTTAAATCTTTGTTTATGTTAGTAAAACTGCAATTGAAGCTGAATAAGGTCCAAAATACGTTTTTGTCTCTCAGCTATTTTATTCATCTGACTATGACATCTTGTGGGAGATTGTGAAGGAGGAGAGATTAACAGGATCCATATGCTCAGACAATCCCACAATTGGGGAAGAGGAGGTGTCCTTATACAATAAGGGAAGTATAATTTTATTATATATTGACTGATTTCAATAATAAGAGCCAATAGAAAGAACATAAAAAATGTTGGTTGCATTAATTGTTTAGTTAAGGAGTGAGGTTCTCCTTATGTATGTCCTATTTACAGGCAGCTTTGGCAGTGTGCGCATTTGATGGTACCTACCTATTGTTATTTTTTTGCATATTACACTGTATCATGTAAGGTGGCAGTCAGGGCCTGATCAACCAATAGGCTGATCAGGCTGCAGCCTGGAGCGCAGGAACCTGGAGGGGCGCAGCAGTTGCGGATGTCATGTGCGTCATGCGTCCGTATCCGCCCACGCTCCCAGAACCGATACACAGACAGCCTGCGCCATTCACAGAACTTCACACCAGCGCTCCCAGAGCGTCCCGCCCGACGCCCGCTGCTGCCTGTAGCAGTTGGGTTTGGCTGCCCGGTGTCAGGTCTCTAGGATTGTCTGTCCCCGGCGGGGGCGCTAGTGGGTCAGTGTTGGTATGATGGATAAAACGTGGAGGCAATATAAAAGTCCTGCGCATAGGCGCTGATGTTTTATTATAACTGAGCAGATGGGATAACACAGAGTGAACAGAAAACCGGTAATGGAATGACAATGATTGTTAACGGAATTTGAATAACTGAGGTCTCTTGCAAAGGAAATATGAAACAACAAATACTGAAGGCAGATGATATAAACTAAAGTCCAGTAGTACTTGATAGCACACAGTCTCAGTATAACATAAGATAAAGTAACTTGAAAAGCAGAACTCCGATATGCATAAGAAACACACAGTCTCTATAAAGCATAAGTCCAGGTAGCCTTACTAGGCTCAAGCAGGAGACAGTCTCTAAGCAACTAGTTGTTATACTGCTGGAATGCACAGATGGAATACTGATAGCAAGTGCACAGGTAAGATGGTAATACGAACACCTGAGGATAGTCTCTGCTGCTGGTGGATTGTGGCTGGATGTAATTGAAGTCCGGAGTAACAGGAGAGCTGTGAAGGTGAAAACTGGAACAATGGAAATTACCACGGGGAACGCTGGAAACAGGAACACAGGAACCAGGAGAACTTAGGCACACGGTATGTGACTCGTTGTCCGAGGCAATGTGAGAGAGCCACGGACTGGAAGTTAAACCCCTTGCTCAGCAGTGATTGGACACAGAGCTGCAGGCGGAGATACAGCGCTGGATTGAACACCAGGATCAGCTGAGTGCAGGTGTCATGGCAACATCCACACAGGCCGGACACCGGCACGCAGCAAAACCCACACAGGACCAGACTCAGGGGTACTCAACAATGCGGAAGATGACGCTCGCGGTCACTGCACCCATGCAGCCGCAACTGGGGCCATGACCTCCGGAGGCCTGCACACCAGCGCGCTGGTAAGTGAGACGCAGAAGAGCGCCGATTCCTGACATTACCCCCTCCTTTATGGGTGGGCACCGAACACCCACGAGGCTTGGCAGGGAAGAGTCTGTGGAAGGCTTGAATCAAACGTGGAGCATGAACATCTGTGGTGTTGACCCAACTCCTCTCTTCAGGACCATATCCAGACCAGTCAATGAAATATTGCAGATGACCATAACGATGTCGAGAGTCTAAGATCTTTTCCACCTCGTATTCCACGCCCCGATGAGTTTGTACCTTTGGAGCCGCTGGAAGCGTTCTCTGGAAACGATTGAGAATTAGTGGTCTGAGGAGAGAAATATGAAATGAGTTGGGTACTTTCAAAAAAGCAGGCAGTTTTAATTTATAAGCCACCGGATTAATGACACTTTCTACTGGAAATGGTCCAATAAACCGTGGAGCAAACTTCATTGATGGCACTCTGAGACGGAAATTTAGGGTAGATAATAATAATAATAATAATAATAATAATAATAATAATTTTATTTATATAGCGCTCTTTCTCCAATAGGACTCAAGGCGCTTAACAGATATATAGCATAATATAATACAGAAAATAATGAAGTACATTTTCATAAAATACAGAAGCATGAAGATGCTAAAAGGGACATTATGGAAATGCTTGAGTAAACAGGAAAGTCTTGAGTCTACTTTTGAAGGATTCTATAGTTGGGGCCTCTCGCACTGTGCGGGGAAGTGAGTTCCATAGAGTCGGAGCCGCATGACTAAAAGCTCGACCCCCAGATGAATTACGGTAGATTCTAGGTACAGCTAAAAGTCCTTCATCTACAGATCGCAGTAATCGAGTGGGGCAGTATGGGGTCAGAAGCTGTTTCAGGTACCTTGGGCCTTGGTCATGTAATGCTTTGAAACTCAGTAAGCCAATCTTGAAGATGATTCGCCATCTTACAGGCAGCCAGTGAAGGGAGTAGAGGATGGGTGTTATGTGGCTAGAACGGGGCTGGTTGGTTAACAGCCTGGCAGCTGTGTTTTGCACCAGCTGTAAGCGTTGCAATTCTTTTGCTGGTAGACCAAGGTAGAGGGCATTACAGTAGTCTAATCGAGATGATACAAATGCATGAATGACTTTTGGCAGATCTGAGGGAATAAAGTGCTTGATTCTGGCTATGTTCCTCAGGTGAAAGAATGAGGATTTGATTGTGGCTGATATCTGATGTTTAAGTGTCAAGCCACCATCCAGGACAACGCCAAGATTCCGCACACGATCACTGGTCTGTAATTCTGAATCCCCGAGTGTAAGTCCAGTTGGTTGGCTATGCTGCAGTCCTGTCCTTTGATGTTGCGGTCGTATTATAAGGACCTCTGTTTTATCCGGGTTCAGTCGTAGCCAGCTGGCGCTCATCCACTCCTGTAGTTCAGCTAGACAGCCATTTAGGGTTGCTATTGGGTTATCAGTGCCCAGAGCAAAGGACAAGTACAATTGTGTATCATCTGCATAGCAGTGGTAGACCAGGCCATGGCGCCTGATTATTTCGCCCAGTGGGAGCATGTATACTGCAAAAAGCATGGGGGATAGTATAGAACCTTGTGGGACACCACATGGCAATGGCACTGGTGGTGATGAGTATAATCCAGATGATACTCTCTGTGACCTGCCTGTGAGAAATGATTTGAACCAGCTTAGGACTGTGCCATCCAAACCACAGAAATGTATCAGTCGCTCAATCAGAAGCCCATGGTCCACGGTATCAAATGCTGCCGAGAGATCCAGAAGGATTAATATTGAACAGTCACCTCTGTCTTTTGCCATCAGAAGATCATTTAACACACACACCAGGGCTGTTTCAGTGCTATGTCTTCTCCTGAATCCTGATTGAAATGGATCATAAATATCATGGGTTGTCAGGCGGGTTTCCAGTTGATTTGCCACCACTTTCTCAATAACCTTTCCTAGGAAAGGAAGGTTTGATACCGGTCTGTAGTTGGTCATGCAGTCGGGATCTAAATTAGGTTATTTAAGAAGCGGTCTAACAATTGCTTCCTTTAGGGGTCCAGGAAAAATGCCTGTCTGCAAAGAGCATTGAACAATTTTTGCAAAGACAGGACCAATTATATCCATACAACCTATTAGAAGCTTTGTTGAGGCTGGGTCCAGACCACAGGTGGTGGGACGCAAAATCCGAGCAATTTCAGCAGTGTCCTTTACATCCACTGGGTCAAAGCTGGTCCATGAAAGCAGGTAGCTTATATTGGCAGGCTTTGTAGTTTGGCACTCCTTTGATGGCACTGTGGAGATTCCAGCCCGGATGGTGGATATTTTATCTGCAAAGAAGTTTGCAAACTCGTTGCATCTTGCCTGGGAAAGGGTCTCATCAGTCTGCAGGCATGCTGGCTTGCAAAGCATCTCCACTGTGCGGAAAAGTTGAGCTGGCCTATTGTTTGCTGCTGTGATCTCATTTGACAGGAACTGTGATTTCTTACGAGTGATTACCAGACTTTATCGCCCGGTTTCAAACTAGGAACTGCTCGTCTCTTCCGATCAGCAAACATTTTATACCGTTGCGAATCTTTTTTAAGAGATGAATGGATCTTCTTCCAAATTTGAGCGAACCGCTGAAGAGCAGAATCAGCCGCAGGCACATCTATGGCAGGTAACTCTTCACAATTAGAAACCGGGGGTGAGCGCAGTGTAAAAATCTCTACTCTTGCACCATTTATTCTAACAAGTAGGACCAACTTGTTAACACCAGCAGCACTCCCCGTAACGTAGTACATTTCTGTGCGCAGTCCACCCAAATTCTGTAACTTTTTAACTCTTGGAAGTCTGGTACTCTAGGATGCTGACCATAAACTGCGAAAAAAGGAGTTGTATCTGTAGAAGTATGATAACGGAAATTATGAGCAAACTCCGCCCAGGGCAATAAATCTACCCAGTCATCCTGTGAAGAAGAAATATACAGTCTCAAGTATGTCTCAAGTTCTTGATTTACCCTCTCTGTCTGCCCATTTGTTTGAGGATGATAGGCCGTAGAGAATTTCAGTTTTACCTGCAGCGCTGAACACAGAGCCCTCCAAAACTTGGCCACAAATTGTACACCCCGATCAGATATGATTTCTGTTGGAAGTCCATGTAACCTGAATATTTTGTGAAGAAACAACTGTGCCAATTTTGGAGCAGATGGTAACCCCCTGAGTGGAATGAAGTGCGCCATTTTTTAAAACCTATCGACTACTACCCAGATGGTGTCATACCCTTTGGATGGAGGGAGATCAGAAATAAAATCCATCGACAAATGGGACCAGGGGCGCCTGGGAATGGAATTGGGTATCAATTGGCCTGCGGGAGCCTGACGAGAAATTTTATGCTGAGCACATTTGGGACATGAAGCTATGAATTCTTGAATATTTACCTCCATACGAGGCCACCAATACGTTTGAGACAGGAACTTAAAAGTCTTTAGAACTCCAGGGTGACCAGTAAATTTGGACGTATGAGCCCAGGACAGAAGGTTTGGACGAAGCTCTGGAGAGACAAACATCTTGCCTGGAGGCGGAACTTGCGACATACCTGTAGCTGCGAAAACCACCGGATTTAATACTGGTAGAGCAGCCTGTTCTGAGGATTTCTCATTTGAGCTCATGGAGCGAGACAAAGCATCTGCTTTGACGTTTTGTGAGCCAGGTCTAAACATTAACTTAAAATCCAAACGAGAAAAGAATAAGGCCCACCTTGCTTGCCGAGGATTCAGGCACTGCGCGGCTTTCAAGTAGAGAAGGTTCTTGTGATCCGTGTAGATGGTAATGGGGAATCTCGTACCTTCCAGCAGATACCTCCATTCTTCAAGGGCCAATTTAATTGCCAACAACTCCTGGTCACCGATGGTATAGTTCATTTCTGCGGGCGAGAACCTACGAGAAAAAAACCCACAGGGGTGAGTCTTACCATCAATGCCAATCTGGAACAGGACTGCGCCCATGCCAACCATTGAGGCATCAACTTCCAAGATGAAGGCCTTACTGACATCCGGCTGTTGTAACACAGGAGCTGAAATAAAAGCTTGTTTTATTTTATGAAAAGCAGACAGTGCTTTGTCAGACCATTGAGAAGGATTTCCCCCTTTCCGGGTAAGGCAGGTAATTGGAGCTATTAACGTGGAAAAGCCTTTAATAAACTTTCTGTAGTACTGGACTTTACACTTGAAGACTTTATTGGAAATATTTGAGCAAGAAAAGACTGATGACAGGAGGAACAAGAAATACCAACTGCGCTTAAACGTATTTTTATATATTAATTAAAATAAATGACACAAATACACATATACATACACAACTGAATGCTAAAATCTGGCACTGCTAGTGCTAAACATACAATATAAAAATTGAGCCTTAATAAGCCACTCTCTGTCAGTGATTTTTCACTTGGGGCAGTCTTTATGCAAAATAGCCGATAAATAGCTGATTGTTGGAGGATAATGTCAAGTCCTGCAACGCATGCGTTGACGTGCAAAAAACAGGTATCCAGATGAAGGAGAATATTTACCAAGTCCTTGGTGGTAGTTCAGCCGGGTATCCCACCTGGCGGGGTTCTGGAGCAGACTCTCTATCCCTCGCAACAAAGATGGTGGTTCTCCCTTTATTAATGTCCACATGAGAAAAGGACTGGAAACTCCAGACAATAAACAGCGTCCTGTATGTCACTTGCAGGAGTCCTCAGAGGTGCCCAGGTCAGAGATGTGGCCCCCCTAACGCGTTTCACTGTCACTTGGCAGCTTTTTCAAAAAAGCTGCCAAGTGACAGTGAAACGCGTTAGGGGGGCCACATCTCTGACCTGGGCACCTCTGAGGACTCCTGCAAGTGACATACAGGACGCTGTTTATTGTCTGGAGTTTCCAGTCCTTTTCTCATGTGGACATTAATAAAGGGAGAACCACCATCTTTGTTGCGAGGGATAGAGAGTCTGCTCCAGAACCCCGCCAGGTGGGATACCCGGCTGAACTACCACCAAGGACTTGGTAAATATTCTCCTTCATCTGGATACCTGTTTTTTGCACGTCAACGCATGCGTTGCAGGACTTGACATTATCCTCCAACAATCAGCTATTTATCGGCTATTTTGCATAAAGACTGCCCCAAGTGAAAAATCACTGACAGAGAGTGGCTTATTAAGGCTCAATTTTTATATTGTATGTTTAGCACTAGCAGTGCCAGATTTTAGCATTCAGTTGTGTATGTATATGTGTATTTGTGTCATTTATTTTAATTAATATATAAAAATACGTTTAAGCGCAGTTGGTATTTCTTGTTCGTCCATATATATGCATTTGGGGTGAACAACTATCATCCCGTTTCCAACAGCGGCTTAGGAAACCAGCCCAGTTACAGCGCCTGTTGTTTCTTTTCCATTTATGGTAAAGAGATTTACTTTTTTCTTGATGACAGGAGGAACTCCATGATGTTAACTGTAATGTAGACCAGTCGAATTGTGGATTGTGCAGTTGGAGCCAAGGCATACCCAATACAATCTCATAGCTCGCTTTAGGTATAACCAGGAACTCAATGAGCTCGGAATGCAGAAAGCCTATTCCCAGAACTACCGGCTTGGTTTGCTGAGAGATGGAACCCTCAGGAATACGGCTTCCGTCCACGGCCGTGAGATACACTGGACGACACAGCTTAGACACTGATAGATGAAGTCTATACACTGCAGCTTGCGTGATAAAATTCCCAGCAGCACCACAATCCACTAAGGCAGACAAAGACTGGAGTCCCTCTGGCCTTTCCAAGGTGACAGGTAATATCAAATCTTGCGATGAAGGAGCTTTATTCAAGGTCCCTAACTTGACTCCTCCTCTACAAGTTAGGACCTGGCGTTTCCCGGCCGAGCAGGGCAGGAACCAATCAGATGACCAGCAGCAGCACAATAGAGACACAGTCTTTCCTTTAATCTTCTGGACCGCTCCTCAGGTGTTAAACGAAATTTGTTTACCTGCATGGGTTCATCAGCAGTAATAGGTAGAGACTGTACAGGTGTTAGGCGCCGGGGTCCGCTCGTCGGTGCGGCCCGGCGCCTAGCAACCAGGGACGCCGTGCGCGTACAGCCGCCGGCTCCCTGGCAACGCTAGACGCCGGGCGCACGGAGCCGCACGGACCCTAGCAACGGGGACGCCACTGGCGGACCGCGTTCCCCGTTGCTGGGTCCATTTAAATTAGTAAGGGCACCTGTTTCCTGGCCGTGCAGCAAGGCAGCTGCACGGCATTCATGCAATCAGCACTGGCAGCAGTTGATTGGAGGGCTTCGGTTTATATGCTCTTGCAGTGCCTCACACAGACGCCGGTAATAGCTTCCTGCATGCTGAATCTGTTTGCTGAGAGTGTTTCCAGTCCTGCTGTATCCGGTCGTTCCTGTCCCCAGTTGTCCTGCACTCGGAAGTCGTCATCTGTTCCTAGAGTCCTGACTGAGCACCGTTAAACATCCAGTGGTGTTCGTGAGTCGCGGCGTAGACGTGTGTTGCGGCTTGGCCGCTTTATTACTTATTATTTATTATTTGTGTTTCGGAGCTTTTGCGGAGGATTCCGCTCCCACAGATCCACTCTGGTATCCAGCGGTGCTGGGTAGGAGTAATGGACTAGTGGATTTTGGTTGTCCTTTTATCTGGCGGTTTTTCCGCGCATACTTCAAGTTTGGTTAGTTAGCTTGTTGCCCTTGGCCTGTTGTAGTCAGAGGTCCTCTTGTCATCATCCTGCCTCGGATTTCCCTTTGTCTCTCACTAAGACCGGGGGGCACCGGAGTTGGGCAGACATAATCCGCCTTTCAAACGTGGCTGCCAGGGGCTCAAGAAACCATAGTCTCGCAAGGGATTTCCGATAGCACGGGTGAGACAATAGAGTTAGGGCGCCAGGGGCAACTAGTCTTTCCTGCTCCCGTAACCAGCATTCCCTTCCAGTACTCTGGCCATTGTCATAAGATCTCCTCCGGTCAGGAGTACTGGAATCATAACAACAGGAGGCATAGCTCGGTGCTTGCGAAGATCACCTCGAGAGCGTTCACAGGCTCGCTCGCGTAAACGTAGATCCAACTTGACACATAGGGAAATTAGAGCTTCCAGTAGCTCTGGTAAATCTCGAGTAACCAACTCATCCTTTATGCGGTCGGACAGACCATGCCAGAAGGCGGCAACCAATGCCTGGTTGTTCCACTTCACCTCTGATGCCAATGTCTGGAACTGGATAACGTACTGACCCACAGTACGTGTTCCCTGGTGGATCTGAAGGAGGTCTGAAGAAGCAGAGGTCGTACGCCCAGGTTCGTCAAAGATGCGTCGGAATGCGGCAACAAATTCAGTATAGTTGTTCAATAATGCATCTGCTCGCTCCCACAGCGGAGAGACCCAGTTCAGAGCAGAGCCAGCTAGAAGAGAAACAATATAAGCAACCTTTGATCTGGGTGTTGGAAAGTTCTGTGGCTGCAATTCAAACTGAACCTCGCATTGATTTAGAAATCCACGACACATCTTAGCATTACCATCAAATTTACTTGGTGTAGGAAGATGGATGCGAGACATTGAAACAGAAGCAACTGGAGAGCTAGAAACTGAGGAACTAGGAACAGGAACTGGAACTGAAGAGGACACTGGGGAAACTGAAATTGGAAGTGATTGTTGCAGAGTATCTAAACATGAAGACATTCCTTGCAGAAATTGAATAATCTGCTGCTGCGCAGCCTCTTGACCATACAGTCGTGACACTAGGTATGGAGTGTCACTGACCCCACACTCTGACCACCGTCCGGGTCCATGGGCCTCGGACAAACTGTCAGGTCTCTAGGATTGTCTGTCCCCGGCGGGGGCGCTAGTGGGTCAGTGTTGGTATGATGGATAAAACCTGGAGGCAATATAAAAGTCCTGCGCATAGGCGCTGATGTTTTATTATAACTGAGCAGATGGGATAACACAGAGTGAACAGAAAACCGGTAATGGAATGACAATGATTGTTAACGGAATTTGAATAACTAAGGTCTCTTGCAAAGGAAATATGAAACAACAAATACTGAAGGCAGATGATATAAACTAAAGTCCAGTAGTACTTGATAGCACACAGTCTCGGTATAACATAAGATAAAGTAACTTGAAAAGCAGAACTCCGATATGCATAAGAAACACACAGTCTCTATAAAGCATAAGTCCAGGTAGCCTTACTAGGCTCAAGCAGGAGACAGTCTCTAAGCAACTAGTTGTTATACTGCTGGAATGCACAGATGGAATACTGATAGCAAGTGCACAGGTAAGATGGTAATACGAACACCTGAGGAGAGTCTCTGCTGCTGGTGGATTGTGGCTGGATGTAATTGAAGTCCGGAGTAACAGGAGAGCTGTGAAGGTGAAAACTGGAACAATGGAAATAACCACGGGGAACGCTGGAAACAGGAACACAGGAACCAGGAGAACTTAGGCACACGGTATGTGACTCGTTGTCCGAGGCAATGTGAGAGAGCCACGGACTGGAAGTTAAACCCCTTGCTCAGCAGTGATTGGACACAGAGCTGCAGGTGGAGATACAGTGCTGGATTGAACACCAGGATCAGCTGAGTGCAGGTGTCATGGCAACGTCCACACAGGCCGGACACCGGCACGCAGCAAAACCCACACAGGACCAGACTCAGGGGTACTCAGCAATGCGGAAGATGACGCTCGCGGTCACTGCTCCCATGCAGCCGCAACTGGGGCCATGACCTCCGGAGGCCTGCACACCAGCGTGCTGGTAAGTGAGACGCAGCAGAGCGCTGATTCCTGACACCCGGCAGGAGAAGATCAGCAGCGTGGGACTCCCCAACCACCAGTGTTTCCCACTCCCTGCTCTGTGACTCTTCTGCATGAGGCTCCAGTGCACACGCTGATCTCGTCCCTCCCAGCAGAGCACGCAGGTATGTGGGTATTATTATACTGTCGAAGTCAAAAATATTACATAGAAAGAACATACAGACTCCACACATATAAGTCACTATACTTGCAAATACGCTCAGCGAGCACAGCAATATATGGTAACACACGCATTTACACGGACATGCCACAGAGATGGATTCGACACTTATTTCATACAGCACATAATTATAATAATATCAAGCGCCAGACATCATAATGATTTAAAATTATATAATGGAGTAATGTCATGTATGTGTATTATTGGAACGAAGCAAGATAGACCTGTCATGTTTGGTATTAAAGCAACCAGATTAATGTGTAGATTCATTTGATACTTGTTATTAAGTTGTAGGACATTGCAACAAATAGTTATGATTAAATGTATGAAAGCTAAAATCACTCTTATTAGGACAATGGACAGGAAGCTCAGGCCAGCCCTTTGGATGTCTTCAATGCTGAACCTGTTTAGCATACGAACAGAACAGTGACTCATCATGAATGAGAAAGTTCCCTCCCTTAAACTAGATAACACATTACAAAGACACAGTTGCTAGTTGTTGTTTTTGTCCCAGACAATGATGGAGGTGGTTCTAGACCAGTTCCTGTATTTATTTGCTGAGAGAGAGAGATATTAAGAGGAAGATGCATTGAGGGAATGGTATGGTATGCTGGCCTGTAACTGTATGTATTAACTGCTTACTGTATGAATTGTAATCATGTAACTTTATGTATACTGTACATTGTGATATATTGAATACATATCCTTTTAATAACAAATATATACATCAATGAGCACTGAAACTCAGATAATGTGTGGGTGTATTGTTTTCTCTTATGGGATGCAGTGTTTTGCGATGTATAGCACACATTCATGGCACATGGTAATAAGATGTGCAGGCGTTTACAATATATATTAGAGCGGGCATTTTAAATATTTGTTAGAAAGCAATTTGGTATTTAAAGATGAGGGCTCGTCCACGATATCATGGTCTTAATGATGCACTGTACATTACAAACGCGATGCTGTGGTCGATCAGCTTGTGGTGGACGCATCGTGTCGCTGAGAAAATCATATCCGTGTGTTCTGTTGTGTTATCAGTAAGCCAATGATATGAAAATTCAAGGGACAATGCGTTTCTCATAATATTTAAGATGCTAAAGCGTATTTTTATTGTTGCAAAACAAAGTTAAAATAAGTCATATTATGTTTGATTCAGATTGGATTGTTTATCTGTTAAGTAGATTTAAAAGTACATTTAAAAGTTGCTGCATAGCCTTGATATAGTTTTTTTTTAAAACTCAGGCATAAAATAACTTCTGGTGCTTGTATAATGTGTGATTTCTTTGTGACAAAGGAAGCCACATGGTCTGTCCTCCATTTTGGACTAACCACATGGCCTGTCCACCATCTTGTGTAAACCTCATGGATGTGGAAGGGGTAGGAGCAGTGGCCATTTTAGGAAGGTCACTTTCTAAATAGCTGATTTTCAGTCTGCTCAGAACAATCAGTTTCCTTTGTCACATCAAGCACCATTTATGAGTTACCAAATCATTTATTTAACCCATGCCATAGTCAATAACAAATAGTTTCAATTGGGCCTAGTGAGAGTAAATGATGAGATAAGTTTTTTTTTCTTTCCTTCTTGTCTGTGCGTAATTACTTTACATCAAGTGGGGGGTTGCACACAGATAGAAAACGGAAAGAAAGAGTTTTGTTTTTTGTTTTTTTTCCTTCCAAGACTTGTAGAATCTGCTTATTAGGGAGGATAGCCATTGAAATGCAAATTAACCTGTGTAACTGCTTTTTTTTTGCAGTGAAAAGCACATAGCTTTGATATACAAATAAGAGGTAAGGTGTCACATAGAAGGCCAGTGAATGATACATATATATAATATTATTATAATTATGTGTATATTTATATTAGTGTATGTTCTGCAAGATAGTTATCCAATCTGAATTATATCATTTAAATTATAGATTATTGCAGTCATTATAGATCTGTGTGAAATCGGATACATTTGTTGCTATATAGGTACATTTGAAATAACAGTATTTAAGGAAGTAAGTGTAAAGACACACGCAGTTCTGGCCTGGTTGTTAAGATTTATACAGAAAAAAAACTGGGTGTTGTGTTAAGTGAGCGATTATAGTTAGTATTGCTCACATTTATAGAGACTGTGTGGTTTGTTGAATTGCGGACATACGTTGTACACGTGGGACAGACAAAGACAGGTGAGAGCACGTGGCGTAAAAGACACGCTGGTCGCGTGGTTACGCAAAGTGCGTAAGAGTGCGGGCGTTAAGTGCAAATTACACAATAGTGTCGTTTAGTTAAAAGGTGGGATAGTAGCCATGCTACAATAGCACATAACTATCCGGTTTCTAAAACAGATTAGTATAAAACTTTTGCCTCTGGGGGTAAAGCTGCCAATCAGAACGAGTGAAAATTTCCTGTACAGAAAAACAAAGCGTATTTGAGTGAGTGAAAGTGGAGCGAGTGGAACTGAACCCAGGAACTAAGTGGTCTAGGTGATATGCTGAAGTGGTAACACTGGGTTAGTAGAGGCCCGGTGGCGTAGCGTTCGCTACCTTGCGTGATTAGAACTAAGTGGTCTAAGTGATCTGAAGTGGTCTAGGTGTCCCATACAACTAGGTGATCTGGAGTGGTCTAGGCTAGGTGGTCTACAGCAATCGTAAGGCATATAGATAACTAGTATCTATAGGCTGCGTTATTGCATTGCATGTCCATTTGTTCTACACAGCACAACGTGATACTATTGTGTCATATGCGCTGTGGAAAAGCATACGCAGACGTGACTGTATAGACAAAGGGGTTTTTCTTTGATAACGACGGGAAATCTCCATAGTGGGCTTTCACTGGAAAGGGTGAAGGATAGTTATCTAATTTCTCTGTTTTTCACCCTACAAACAATTCCAGTTGAAAGATACCGAAAAGGAATTTTTCGCTGCCTCTCTCAGGAAAATATTCCAACAGAACCTCCACCGAAAGAAATTACGGTGCTGCAAGGTCTGATAGGAGCCCTAAGTTGGGTACATCGCCTTCGCTATCGACAGTGTATGGTAGTACCGGCCAACGTGGGCGAGAGTGGGTGGAAGCGCTCGGAGAACTTTCACCGTCGCCTTATATTGAGTATTTTGGTATTTGTGGGTATAGCCGAGAAGGCAAGACCCACAAATTATGGGAGCCAGTTGCTCAACTAAGGGACGTATGGTAGCCAGGGTTAAGGCCGAAGAGTTGGGACCAAGAAGGTCAGACTCGGGACCGAGAAGGTCAGAATTGCGGCCGAGAGGGTCAGCAAGGTTTATTATGTGTGGAAAATATGGTCATTCGTGTACATATATAGAAAACACAAAAATAAAACAAAAATCAAGAAAGTAACGTCAGAAATGGAGAAAAACCTGTCCGCACATTAGTATTTGCCAGTAGGAAAGCAGACAGAGACAAGGTAACCCCCGGGTATTTCTTTCAGTTACCATATAAGAAGTATTCATTCCTAGTAATGCCCCTAGTCAAGATGAGCTCGGAAATATTTGTTGGACCATGTACAGACCCTTAATAATGGATGAGAAGGATTGAATTAATACTTTGCATGACCTAGAAGCTTGTTAAACTTTTTTTTTTTGTCTTTTGCAGTAACAGAAAACTCTCCATCTGGATAAGATCACTGGTAAACACTAATTCGGCAAATGGGAGGTGGCTGTCTCTGTGCTAATGGACGGACTCAATAAGACAGTAAGGGACAGGGTACAAACATCTTTGTCTAATTGGAGAGGGGCCACAGTAGCTTGTCTTAGAGAGTGCGCAATTGAACATCACAAGAATAGTGCTAGGCGCAGAGAACAACAGGTGGAGAGGTTGAGGACGGTAAGTATACTAGCACATACAGGAAAGACCCATCAGTCCAAACCCCAGATCCCTAATGGTCAATAATATGTTACACTTGTAGGAAGGAAGGGCATTTTGCCAGAGATTGTAGGAGTAGTAGGACACATAGTCAATACCGACCCCCCTAGACCAGGATACGAACCACACTACAATTCACATAATTGGGATCAGGGACCACCTAGGAGGAATTACGAGCCACATGCAGGGGAAACAAGGAGGTACCCACCAAGGAGAGATTGGCAGACCTCCGAAAATTCTCAGCTACCCCCCTCACATATTGTAGCTGCCAGTGCGCTGCGGGAGGGTCCCAATACACAATAGGGGTTGGGCCACACCTGTAGTCTGCAGCCAGTGAAGTTGATTGCTAGCCTTGGTAGTGAACCTGAGGTCACGGTTGATGTAGCTGGGGTACCATTATCATTTCTTGTAGATACAGGGGCGGCCAGGTCAGTGTTGAATTCCACATCAGGTGTAAAGACCACGGGAAAAATTATTTCGGCAATGGGAGTAACAGGAACGGTGCAACAATACCCTTTGAGTAGACCTGCAGAGATTACGATAGGGCCCTTGCAAACCAAACATTCTTTTCTGCTGGCTGCATCGGCTCCGACTAATCTACTCGGCAGAGACTTATTGTGTAAAATGCGGTGTGTCATATATTGTACTCCTCTGGGTGTCTTCTTGGATATACCTGAGAACCATGCTCAAGAAGTACAAGATATACTAGACACCCCTCAAAGGCTAATGTCGCATTCTACTGTTATAGACAAGTGTCCATCAAAGGTAGAGGAAATTATATCACAGATACCGTGTTCCCTTTGGACCAAAGATGGACAAGACACTGGATTGATGGCGAATGTAGCTCCAGTAGTAGTACAAGTAAAAGATGGTAGGATAGCTCCAAAAATCCCTCTGTATCCTCTGTAGCCAGAGGTAGAGTTAGGAGTGTACCCCGTCATAGAGCGGCTGCTACAGCAGGGCATCCTAGTCAGGATGTCCAGCACCGCCAATAGTCCCATCTTCCCCGTGAAAAAGAGTAGGGGGAGGGGTTACAGGCTAGTGCAGGATCTAAGGGGGATAAACAAGATAGTAGAGAATCACTTCCCCGTAGTGCCCAATCCAGTTGTCAAATTTTTATAAAATCTTCTCCACCTCTACAAACTCATCTGTCACCAACCTCTATTCTGTTTCTCTACAGTTTCCTCTTCATCTTTTGCGTTCACACAGGGTGGTACAATACATGGACCCGATTACAGTTCAAACTCCACAAGCCTAGGTCCTTCAGAGTTCTGCCCAAACCCAGTATATCTCACCAGCACGATAACACCAGTATTACTGCAATGTGCCTTGTCATGCACAAAGGGTGGAGGAAGGATGAGAATACTGGTGAAGGGAAATTTTGTATAGACACTGATATGCCTGTTGGTGAATGGCAAACCTGACATTTTTCTTTTTCATTTTCTTCTTCTTTCTCTCCTCTAGAGATGTTTTTCTTTTTTTTTGAGTTATGCTCATGATACTCTACATTGCAAACACACAATGACTTTGTACAGTTAACACCCTTTAGGAATTATTGTTATGTATTGGTGTGCACTGATGTTTCTCAAACTGGGTAGAGGCATTTCCTGCCGCCACGGATGCTGCTGTGTTTACCGCAAAGAAAAATTGCGCAGAAATTTGTGTGTAGATAATGGTACCCCTAGAAGTAGGAGCAAAGCTTGAAATTGTACTATTGTGATCATAGATACTGCCACTAGTATTATGTAGCATCAGAACACTCCCAGATCTTCACTTAACGAATCACCCTCTTCGAAATTTGTTTTGGTTTTGGTATTTGTGTCTTTTTGGGTTGCTTTTGGAAGACAACCTCATGTCATGATTGATCCACACAATGATCAGAAATACACCAATGAGGTGACAGTACAGTACTTTATCGAGATGAGCCAGCATTTGAGAACTTGAGAAAAGAACTTGAAACTGTTGATTGCTGGTATGCCAAATACTAACTGTCTTGATTGTGAACCAAGAGACTGTGTGATTGTTCTTACGCTCAGGTTGCCTAATAGACAGGTGGGAAGGACCCTACAAAGTTTTGTTGACAGCACTATCCCAGTGAAAGTAGCCGAGAGAGAGACTTGGGTCCACGATTCCCATTGCAGGAAAGTCGGTAGTCCGGAAATGAACTCGTAAATGGAGTGAGATCGCAAAAGTATCACCAGAGACTCTGTTCCGTGAAGACTGAGAGGCTGCACTGTTGAACACTACCTGAGCGTACTAAAGGATTGCAGAAAGACCAGTCATTGTATTTGATTTATTATGAACAAGAGCTGTTTTGTTCTATTTCTCTTTTCTCTCTTTCCCGCTGACAAACATTTTTTTCAGGACATTCTATTTTTGCAAGGGTTTTTTTATGAGGAGTCGAGTGTGGGACTGGAACTGGTTCTGGAGGAAGGAGTAATTTCCTTATAGGATCCCAGGATTAGCCGATCAGTTTGTTAAAGCCAGAAAAAAAATCAAAGGTCTAGTAGTTATGGAGTTCGGAGGTAATCAGAAACAATCAGACAATGGCTATTCACACATTGCAGATAAAGAGCTCATTAATATATGTGGAAGAAAGGTTTGAGTGGCTCTCCCCAAACTCCGAAGGTTTATGTTATTTAGGAAGGACACTACATATAACCCTTGTTCAATTATTAAACAGACCTAGCATACGTTCCAGAAATGGAAACAATGTTCAGAAAATGATAGGAATATGTAGATCATGAAAATTTTATGTCACTTTCACGATTTGTTTGTGTCTTCTTCATCTAC
Organism: Pseudophryne corroboree; assembly: GCF_028390025.1. Classification (NCBI taxonomy): domain Eukaryota; kingdom Metazoa; phylum Chordata; class Amphibia; order Anura; family Myobatrachidae; genus Pseudophryne; species Pseudophryne corroboree. The sequence goes on from NC_086447.1 coordinate 733,963,382, forward strand.
CCAGCAGAACCTCAATCGAATCCAAACATCAGTGTACAGAGACGTAAGTACATGTATGTGTGAAATGTTCATCGCAAATCAGACATTATAGGCCAAAGCACTGTCCCAGCATACTCTATAGGTTGAATGTTGTCCCACACCCAACCAGTGGTCCTGTGACCGCCGAGTGCATATAGAGGATGTCTCGTCCTCCTCCCTGTCCTCTCCAAATATGGTCAAACATCTGAGTTGCGAAATGAATACATACTTGTGTCTAGGTCACCGATTATTGTCTGAAGTATTTTTTCTTATGTTAATAATTGATGGCAGTTATTGTTTACTGCCAAAGGGTGGACTGTCAAAGTCAAAAATATTAAATAGAAAGAACATACAGACTCCACACATATAAGTCGCTATACTTGCAAATACACACAGCGAGCACAGCAATATATGGTAACACACGCATTTACACGGACATGCCACAGAGATGGATTCAACACTTATTTCATGCAGCACATAATTATAATAATATCAAGCACCAGACATCATAATGATTTAAAATTATATAATGGAGTAATGTCATGTATGTGTATTATTGGAACGAAGCAAGATAGACCTGTCATATTTGGTATTAAAGCAACCAGATTAATGTGTAGATTCATTTGATACTTGTTATTAAGTTGTAGGACATTGCAACAAATAGTTATGATTAAATGTATGAAAGCTAAAATCACTCTTATTAGGACAATGGACAGGAAACTCATGCCAGCCCTTTGGATGTCTTCAAGGCTGAACCTGTTTAGCATACGAACAGAACAGTGACTCATCATGAATAAGAAAGTTCCCTCCCTTAAACTAGATAACACATTACAGAGACACACAGTTGCTAGTTGTTTTTTTTTTGTCCCAGACAATGATGGAGGTGCTTCTAGACCAGTTCCTGTATTTATTTGCTGAGAGAGAGATATATATTAAGAGGAAGATGCATTGAGGGAATGGTATGGTATGCTGGTCTGTAACTGTATGTATTAACTGCTTACTGTATGAATTGTAATCATGTAACTATATGTATACTGTACATTGTGATATATTGAATACATATCCTTTTAATAACAAATATATACATCAATGAGCTTTGGAACTCAGATAATGTGTGGGTGTATTGTTTTCTCTTATGGAATGCAGTGTTTTGCGATGTATAGCGCACATTCATGGCACATGGTAATAAGATGTGCAGGCGTTTACAATATATATTAGAGTGGGCATTTTCAATATTTGTTAGAAAGCAATTTGGTATTTACAATACGTATAAGTGACATGATACTATGGGCAGGTGTATAAGCAGCACAGATATGGTGGACATTATTATTTGTATAAGCGGCACTGATACGGTGGGCATTATTGTGTTTGTAAGCGGCACTGATACTGTGGGCATTGTTGTGTTTGTAAGTGGCACTGATACTGTGGGCATTATTGTGTTTATAAGCGGCACTGATACTGTGGGCATTATTGTGTTTATAAGCGGCATTGATCCTGTGGGCATTATGTGTGTAAGCGTCACTGATACTGTGGGCATTCTTGTGTGTATAAGCTGCACTGCTATCTTGGGAATAATGGGGCAGCTCCATCCGTCCCATTATTAATCCAGCCCTGATCAGCAAAAACTAGATTTGATTTTGTAGTAGTAGATGCATCAATTATAGGAAAGCATCTTGCGGTGCACCCCGTACCTATTCCTGCCAGGAGATCTGGTTAGCATACTGGCGTTGTGGATGCCGGCAGTCAGAATACCGACTCTGAAATCCTGACACTGGTCACAAGACCAACACTGGGATACTGACATCCATGAAAATGATGGTGACGGAATCCTGACTGCCAGCATCCCTATCGTAACAATGACAGGGAGGGGCAAGGTTAGGCTGAGGGGGGAGCTTAGGTTTAGGCACTAGAGGGAGGGTTAAGGTTAGGAAGCAGAGGGGGGTTAGGATTAGGCACGAAAAAGGAAGGGTTAGGCATTAAGGGGAAGGGGTTAAGCTCCGGAGAGGGAGGGTTAGGGTTGGGTACTAAGCAGGGAGAGTTAAGGTTGGGCTGCGGGGAGGGAGGGTTAGGGTTTGGTGGTAGAGGGGAGGCTTAGAGTACTTACTCACCATGTGTCGGTATTCTGACCACTGGCATCCCCAATACCATTCCTGTAGGTAATTTGTAAAAAATTGGTCATTAAAAACCATTCTGGCTCCTAGCCATCTAAAAAGTATAAAAGAACCTAGTACTCGGAAAGGTGTAGAATGGCTCAGTACAAAACCATTGGGCTTCCACAAATGTGGCTTGACAAGATGTACGATGTGTTCACACATACAACGCAAGACCAATTCAATTAATATTCCATATTTTAATGAGACCTATGAACTAAAAACCTTTATGAACTGTGAGACGACCTTTGTTATCTATCTATTAACCTGTAGTTGCGGACTTAATTATATAGGACGCACAACTAGAAAATTACGGGTTCGCTTCATGGAACACAGAAGGAATATCATAAACAAATGTCAAACTCATAGTGTCTCACGACACTATTTTTCAAAACATAATTCCAATCCATCCTGTTTATCAGTCACATGCCTTGAACAGATCGCCCCAACTCCCAGGGGGGGTGATAGATTCAAGAGACTATGTAGCTGTGAGGTATACTGGATGCTGAAATTTAATTCTTTGCATCCTGTGGGTTTAAATGAAACCATGGAATTAAACTCTGTCATCTAGCTAAATATTCCAGTTTACTTGAATTTATTTTATTTTTAAAAAATATTTTTTTGATGTAACTTTCACATATAAAAGGAATACCATATCAACAGATTCGATGGGGTATATTTACTAAGGTCCCGATTTTGACCGAGATGCCGTTTTTTCTTCAAAGTGTCATCTCGGTAATTTACTAAGCAAAAATCACGGCAGTGATGAGGGCATTCGTAATATTTTGGAAGTCCTAGGAAAAAATCACGAATCAATACACCATCGGTCAAATACGCCTGCAATTTGGTAGAAATCGGTCATTTACTAAAAAGTGCAAAACACAAACACTGCCGACAATAGCCAAACACTGCCGTGATGAAATACAAATCGTGAAAAAGTGCTAAAAAAAAACAGACCTGCTTTTTTATCCCGTGTTTGTATAGGCATGCACGGATCCATGAGATCCGTGCATGTTTTTCAGTGGGAAGGGGTGGGAAATGTTATAAAAAATTTTTTAAAAAATGCGTGGGGTCCCCCCTCCTAAGCCAAACCAGCCTCGGGCTCTTTGAGCCGGCCCTGGTTGCAAAAATATGGGGAAAAAATTGACAGGGGTTCCCCCATATTTAAGCAACCAGCACCGGGCTCTGCGCCTGGTCCTGGTTCCAAAAATACGGGGGACAAAAAGCGTAGGGGTCCCCCGTATTTTTGAAACCAGCACCTGGCTCCACTAGCTGGACAGATAATGCCACAGCCGGGGGTCACTTTTATACAGTGCCTTGCCGCCGTGGCATCAAATATCCAACTAGTCACCCCTGGCCGGGGTACCCTGGGGGAGTGGGGACCCCTTCAATCAAGGGGTCCCCCCCCCCAGCCACCCAAGGGCCAGGGGTGCAGCCCGAGGCTGTCCCCCCCATCCAATGGACTGCGGATGGGGGGCTGATAGCCTTTGTTGAAAGTAATTAATATTGTTTTTAGTAGCAGTACTACAAGTCCCAGCAAGCCTCTCCGCAAGCTGGTACTTGGAGAACCACAAGTACCAGCATGCGGCGGAAAACAGGGCCCGCTGGTACCTGTAGTACTACTACTAAAAAAATACCCCAATAAAGACATTACACACACACCTTGAAAGTATAACTTTAATGCATACATACACACCACCATATACACATACTTACCTTATGTTCACACGAGGGTCGGTCCTCTTCTCCAGTAGAATCCATGGTGTACCTGTTGAAAAAATCCTACTCACCAAATCCAGTGTAGAGGGCTCCTCGGATAATCCATTTGTAATCCACGTACTTGTAAAAATAAAAAAACGGGACACCCGACCACGAACTGAAAGGGGCCCCATGTGTGTGGGACCAATGGGTATTTTAACACATGCATTATTAGTAGAATTTTCCAAAAGGCTTATATATTTTAATCTAATGTGAACCACATGTGTAATCAATCATTGCCACTTACATCAGGTATAAAAGGGCTTTATGTCAGCCACTATTTCACTTGCTCCTGAGGAAGCTGGATCATCTAAACCAGCGAAACGCGTTGAGCTATCTTCTTCGCCCTGATATTCATCATTACCACTGGCTTTCCTGACACTCTGGTGTATAACACTTGGGACATTCTTTCAGCAGCATCCACCTTTCTGGACTTATCCCTCCATGCCAAAGAGGACAACTGACCCAGCTATACTACAGGTGGACACAATCTGCTTCCAGGATCACTGGTAAATCCCTCACATCTGCAATGTCACGATCCGGGTATCTGGACGCCATTACTTGCCTTTCAGATGTCTCCTGAGGCTGGCTCAGCGTTCCAAGGCCGGATCTCATCTGTGTCCACATACTGCATATCCCTCCTGTCACGCTGAGACGCTGTCACAGCGGCACCATGTTTGAATCCTGCATGGCGTCTCCTGTCCTCCGCGGCCTCCGCCGCCGCTCTTGTGTTATAAGTGCAGGTTGTCAGTGTGGTGTTCCATGCCTGCCGCGGCCTCCACTGTCGTCCATGAGTCTCAGCATACATCTGTCAGTCTGGCGTCTCCTGTCCTCTGTGGCCGGCGCCGCCATTACAGTTATGTTTCCACATGGTTTCCCAAGCCAGTTTTCCCTCCAAGTTCTAACATGGGCGCAGCCATGTTGGATCTAATCACATGCTTCAGTTCCTCCAATCCACTGCCTGGAAATCTGCATAATGTCCTCCTATACGGACTTTGTGGCAACATTCAGGCGCATCTTCGACGAGCCAGGCCGGGTAACCTCTGCTTCATCTGAGATTCTCCGTTTACGCCAGGGAACACGTACTGTGGGACAGTATCTCATACAGTTCAAAATCCTGGCATCCGAACTGGCATGGAACGACGAGGCCCTGTATGCTGCATTCTGGCATGGCTTATCAGAACGCATCAAGGATGAGTTAGCTACCAGAGACTTGCCCTCTAAGTTGGATGAGCTAATTTCTCTTTGCACGAAGGTTGATCTACGTTTCAGAGAGAGAGCAACCGAGCGAGGAAGATCGTCTGCTCCAAAATCTTCTGCTCCTCCTCTTCGTCAACCGTCTCCATCCAAGGATGAGCCCATGCAAATTGGCCGTTCCCGTCTATCTCCCGCTGAGCGCCGAAGACGTCTCTCTGAGTCTCTCTGTCTCTATTGTGCAGCTCCGTCTCACATTATCAATGCCTGTCCCAAACATCCGGGAAACTCCAAATCCTAGCTCGCCAAGGAGAGGGCCGGCTAGGAGTAATGATCTCCTCTCCATCTCCTCATGATTGTAATCTCCCAGTCTCGCTCCAAATTGCTCAACGTTACAGGAACGTTATTGCCCTCCTTGATTCCGGAGCAGCCGGGAATTTCATAACCGAAGCTTATGTTAAACGGTGGTCCCTACCCACCGAGAGACTTCCTTCGTCCGTCTCCTTAACTGCAGTAGATGGCAGCAAGCTTTTTGACGCAGTTATTTCTCTAAGGACTCTACCAGTTCGTCTGAGAGTGGGAGTTCTTCATGCAGAATTTATTTCCTTCCTAGTGATTCCAAGAGCCACACATCCAGAGGTTTTGGGCCTTCCATGGCTCCGTCTCCACAATCCGTCGATTGACTGGACGACTACGCAAATATTAGCATGGGGTCCCTCCTGTGCAAAGACTTGTTTGTCCAAAGTGCTTCCTGTTTGTTCTTCTTTCCCCAGGTCGTCTGATGTTCCACCTCCTCCATATCAAGACTACACGGACGTGTTCAGTAAAGCTTCTGCTGATATCCTTCCTCCTCATAGAGAATGGGACTGCCCAATTGATCTCATTCCAGGGAAGGTTCCACCTCGAGGCCGAACTTACCCGTTGTCTCTGCCTGAGACGCACTCCATGGAGGAGTACATCAAAGAGAACCTGGCGAAAGGTTTTATCTGACCTTCTTCTTCTCCAGCTGGCGCGGGCTTCTTCTTCGTTAAGGAGAAAGACGGTGGTCTGCGACCGTGCATCGATTACAGAGGTCTGAACGACATTACCATCAAGAACCGGTATCCTTTACCTTTGATTACTGAGCTCTTCGATAGAGTCAGCGGAGCAACCATCTTTACAAAGTTGGATTTGAGGGGTGCCTACAATCTCATCCGGATCCGTGAGGGTGACTAGTGGAAGACCGCCTTTAACACCCGTGATGGACATTATGAGTACCTCGTCATGCCCTTCGGATTGAGCAAAGCTCCAGCTGTCTTCCAGCATTTCGTGAATGAGATCTTCAGAGACATCTTATACCGCCATGTCGTGGTTTATTTAGATGATATCCTCATCTTTGCCAATAATCTAGAGGAACATCGTTTCTGGGTAAAGGAGGTTCTGTCCCATCTCCGTGTCAATCATCTCTATTGCAAATTGGAGAAATGTGTCTTTGAAGTTAAATCCATTCCGTTTCTAGGTTACATTGTGTCCGGTTCCGGACTAGAGATGGATCCTGAGAAACTACAAGCAATCCAGAATTGGCCGATACCCTTAACCCTCAAAGGGGTCCAGAGGTTCTTAGGGTTCGCCAATTATTACAGAAAGTTCATTCGAGACTTTTCCACCATTGTGGCGCCTATCACTGCATTAACCAAGAAGGGTGCTAACCCATCCAAGTGGTCTGAAGAAGCTACGCAAGCTTTTCATCTTCTAAAACAACGTTTCATCTCTGCACCAGTTCTGAAACAGCCCGACACCGACTCTCCTTTCATCTTAGAGGTGGATGCCTCCTCCGTTGGAGTAGGAGCGGTGTTATCCCAGAGGGCTAAAGATGGCCATCTACATCCTTGCAGTTTCTTCTCCCGGAAGTTCTCCCCAGCTGAGCGCAACTATGCCATTGGCGACCAGGAGTTGCTAGCCATCAAGCTCGCTCTAGTGGAGTGGAGATATCTGTTGGAGGGAGCTTCTCATTCAATCATGATACTTACCGACCACAAAAATCTTTTATACCTGAAAGGCGCACATAGGGGTATATCTACTAAGGTCCCGATTTTGACCGAGATGCCGTTTTTTCTTCAAAGTGTCATTTCGGTCATTTACTAAGCAAAAATCTCGGCACTGATGAGGGCATTCGTAAGATTTTGGAAGTCCTAGGAAAAAATCACGAATCAATACACCATCGGTCAAATACGCCTGCAATTTGGTAGAAATCGGTCATTTACTAAAAAGTACTAATCACAAACACTGCCGACAATAGCCAAACACTGCCGTGCTGAAATACAATTCGTGAAAAAGTGCTAAAAAAAAACAGACCTGCTTTTTTATCCCGTGTTTGGATAGGCATGCACGGATCCATGAGATCCGTGCATGTTTATCAGTGGGAAGGGGATGGGAAAGTGTTATTTTCTTTTAAAAAAATGCGTGGGGTCCCCCCTCCTAAGCAAAACCAGCCTCGGGCTGTTTGAGCCGGCCCTGGTTGCAAAAATATGGGGGGGGGGAAATGATAGAGGTTACCCCATATTTAAACAACCAGCACCGGGCTCTGCGCCTGGTCCTGGTTCCAAAAATACGGGGGACAAAAAGCGTAGGGGTCCCCCGTATTTCTGAAACCAGCACCGGGCTCCACTAACCAGATACATAATGCCACAGCCGGGGGACACTTTTATATAGCTCCCGGCGGCCCTGGCATTACATAACCAACTAGTCACCCCTGGCCGGGATACCCTGGAGGAGTGGGAACCCCTTCAATCAAGGGGTCCCCCCCTCCAGCCACCCAAGGACCAGGGGTGAAGCCCGAGGCTGTCCCCCCCATCCAAGGGCTGCGGATGGGAGGCCGATAGCCGTTGTGTAAAAAAATGAATATTGTTTTTAGTAGCAGTACTACAAGTCCCAGCAAGCCTCCCCCGCAAGCTGGTACTTGGAGAACCACAAGTACCAGCATGCGGAGGAAAACCGGGCCCGCTGGTACCTGTAGTACTACTACTAAAAAAATACCCCAATAAAAACATAAGACACACACCTTGAAAGTATAACTTTAATGCATACATACACACCTCCATATACACATACTTACCTTATGTTCACACGAGGGTCGGTCCTCTTCTCCATGTAGAATCCATGGTGTACCTGTGGAAAAAATTATACTCACAAAATCCAGGGTAGAAGGCTCTTCTTCTTGTAATCCATTTGTAATCCAGGTACTTGTCAAAATAAAAAAACGGACACCCGACCTCGCACTGAAAGGGGCCCCATGTTTTCACATGGGACCCCTTTCCCCGAATGCCAGAAACCCCCTCTGACTTATGTCTAAGAGGGTTCCATCAGCCAATCAGGGAACGCCACATTGTGGCACCCTCCTGATTGGCTGTGTGCTCCTGTACTGTATGACAGGCGGCACACGGCAGTGTTACAATGTAGCGCCTATGCGCTCCATTGTAACCAATGGTGGGAACTTTGTGGTCAGCGGTGAGGTTACTTTCGGTCAACCGCTGACCACAAAGTTCCCACCATTGGTTACAATGGAGCGGGCCCGGTTTTCCTCCGCATGCTGGTACTTGTGGTTCTCCAAGTACCAGCTTGCGGGGGAGGCTTGCTGGGACTTGTAGTACTGCTACTAAACACAATATTCATTTTTTTACACAACGGCTATCAGCCTCCCATCCGCAGCCCTTGGATGGGGGGGACAGCCTCGGGCTTCACCCCTGGTCCTTGGGTGGCTGGAGGGGGGGACCCCTTGATTAAAGGGGTCCCCACTCCTCCAGGGTACCCCGGCCAGGGGTGACTAGTTGGTTATGTAATGCCAGGGCCGCCGGGAGCTATATAAAAGTGTCCCCTGGCTGTGACATTATGTATCTGGCTAGTGGAGCCCGGTGCTGGTTTCAGAAATACGGGGACCCCTACGCTTTTTGTCCCCCGTATTTTTGGAACCAGGACCAGGCGCAGAGCCCAGTGCTGGTTGTTTAAATATGGGGGAACCTCTATCATTTTCCCCCCCAAATTTTTGCAACCAGGATCGGCTCAAACAGCCCGAGGCTGGTTTTGCTTAGGAGGGGGGACCCCACGCATTTTTTTAAAAGAAAATAACACTTTCCCATCCCCTTCCCACTGATAAACATGCACGGATCTCATGGATCCGTGCATGCCTATCCAAACACGGGATAAAAAAGCAGGTCTGTTTTTTTTTAGCACTTTTTCACGAATTGTATTTCAGCACGGCAGTGTTTGGCTATTGTCGGCAGTGTTTGTGATTAGTACTTTTTTTTTTACAAGGTGCACAATAAAGCCCAGCACGGATCTCTCAGATCCGGCCGAGATTCATTGTATTAAAGTCGGCAGTGTTGTACAAGTCACTCACGTTAAACACTGCCTAAAAAAACGAATGACATCGACATCGGTAAACCCGAAAATGCAGAATACGGCAGCTTAGTAAATTAGTCGTAATAAATTCAAAAAGTTGCAGATTTACACTTTCGATGTCATTCGTGATTGAACTTTGACCTCAAATGGGAAAATACGATTTTTAGTAAATATACCCCAATGTCTTAACCCTCGTCAGGCCAGATGGGCACTTTTCTTTTCCAGGTTCGACTTTAAACTCCAGTTCTGTCCGGGCTCTCAGAATCGCAAGGCCGATGCCCTTTCCCGCTCTTGGGAGCAAGAAAACGAGTCAGAGTCTTCAGACAAGCATCCTATTATTAATCCGTTGGCATTCTCCACGGTAGGGATGGACTCTACGCCCCCACCAGGGAAAAGTTTTGTGAAGCCGGTGTTGAGGAAAAAGCTCATGCATTGGGCCCATGCTTCCCGTTTTGCCGGACATACAGGCATTCAGAAAACCCTCGAGTTTATCTCTAGGTCCTACTGGTGGCCAACTCTGAAGAAGGACGTCAAGGAGTTTATTGCCTCTTGCCCAAAGTGTGCCCAACACAAAGTCCCCCGCCAGTCGCCTGCGGGGCAACTGGTTCCATTATCTGTTCCCAGTCGACCGTGGACCCATTTGTCGATGGACTTTGTTACAGATCTGCCTATATGCAACAAGTTTAATACCATCTGGGTGGTAGTTGACCGGTTCACCAAGATGGCACATTTCATACCCCTCACCGGTCTTCCGTCAGCTTCCAAGTTGGCTCAAGTGTTTATCCAAGAGATCTTCCGACTTCACGGTCTTCCTGAAGAGATCATCTCCGATCGTGGAGTACAATTTGTAGCCAAATTTTGGCGAAGTTTGTGTCAAGCCCTCCAAGTCAAGTTAAAGTTTTCTACAGCTTACCATCCTCAGACCAATGGTCAAACCGAGAGGGTGAATCAGGACTTGGAGGCCTTCCTCCGCATTTACGTGTCTTCCTCCCAAGATGACTGGGTTCAACTCCTTCCCTGGGCCGAGTTTAGCCACAACAATCAATACCATTCCTCATCCTCCTCAACACCATTCTTCATCAACTATGGATTTCACCCTAAGGTTCCAGAATTCCAACCGCTTCCAGCAACTTCTGTTCCAGTAGTGGATGTCACCTTGCGTCAGTTTTCAAACAACTGGAAGAAAGTCCGCGCAGCCCTGCTTAAAGCCTCATTTAGGTACAAGAAATTTGCCGATAGGAAGCGTAGAGCGGTTCCGGCTCTCAAGGTGGGTGATCGAGTATGGTTGTCCACGAAGAATTTGAGGTTGAGAGTTCCCAGCATGAAATTTGCTCCTCGTTATATCGGTCCTTTTAAAATTGAACAAGTCATCAATCCTGTTGCTTACAGACTCCAGTTACCTCCCTTCTTGAAAATACCCAGGACATTCCATGTTTCCCTGTTGAAACCGCTGATCCTAAATCGGTTTCATTCTGCACTTCCTCCAGCTCCTAAAGTTCAGACTCAACGGGGAGTCGAGTATGAGGTGGCCAAGATTCTGGACTCACGTTTCCGTTACGGTCAGTTGCAGTATCTTATTGACTGGAAGGGCTATGGTCCTGAAGAACGCTCTTGGACCAATGCGTCTGATGTCCATGCTCCTGCATTGGTCCGGAATTTCCACTCAAAGTTTCCTTTAAAACCTAAGAAGTGTCCTGGGGCCACTCCTAAAGGGGGGGGTGCTGTCACGATCCGGGTATCTGGACGCCATTACCTGCCTTTCAGATGTCTCCTGAGGCTGGCTCAGCGTTCCAAGGCCGGATCTCATCTGTGTCCACATACTGCATATCCCTCCTGTCACGCTGAGACGCTGTCACAGCAGCTCCACGTTTGAATCCTGCATGGCGTCTCCTGTCCTCCGCGGCCTCCGCCGCCGCTCTTGTGTTATAAGTGCAGGTTGTCAGTGTGGTGTTCCATGCCTGCCGCGGCCTCCGCTGTCATCCATGAGTCTCAGCATACATCTGTCAGTCTGGCGTCTCCTGTCCTCTGTGGCCGGCGCCGCCATTACAGTTATGTTTCCACATGGTTTCCCAAGCCAGTTTTCCCTCCAAGTTCTAACATGGGCGCAGCCATGTTGGATCTAATCACATGCTTCAGTTCCTCCAATCCACTGCCTGGAAATCTGCATAATTGCCCAGCCAATACCTGCATTGCTGCAGGTATAAGTATCCTGTGCCTGGGCCAGGAAATGGTCAGTGCATTGTTTGTCATACCTTGTTCCAGTCTCTCTCCTGTGGTTGTGTTTCCAGGTTCCAGCTCCTGTCTCCAGCATCCACCAAAGAGACCCGCACCTGCCTACCATCCTGCGGTGCAGCCTGACTCTGCAGTCCTCCGTGGCTGATCCAGTTTCCAGCTTCCAGCTATTTCATCTGCTTCCAGCAGTATCCACTACCACTGGTAATCATCCTTCAACTCCTCTGTTTCCACGCTCCCTAGCATCTTACTATATTTACTCCATGTTTCATCACCTGGCTGGTTCCACCCAGCATTCATTCAGTGACTTTATCATCTGGCTGATTCCATTCCGCATCCACTCCATGTCTTACCACCTGGCTGGTTCCATCCAGCAATTACAACAGCTGATTCAAGTTACCAGCTTCATCTGTTCCATCTACTGGCATGTTCCTTGGATATCTTCACTACTACAGCCAGGCCTGGTAAGGTTATTCCATCTAAGGACTTTAACAACTGTTCTTAACCTACCAGTGTCCTGTGAAACCATTTCATGGTCAGAGTGCTCCAGGAATCATATTATTTATCATTGCCATTTTTATTATTTGCTGTCTGTTGTTACACGGAGTTTGTCAATAAACTTTCAATTTACTTTTACCTGGTTGTCATGGTCACACCTTCGGGTTTCCTTTTAACACTTACATGTCCAGGGGTCTGATTAAACCTCCCCGGTTTAAGTTCCTCTCAGCCCCTACAACTGGGGCTTCCTCCTGTCAGCTAAAACCCTCAGTTGTGACATGCAATCTTTCGGTTTTATGCAAAAATAATCGATTAGTGATGGACATCTCCAGGGCCGGTTCTAACCCTTGTGGCGCCCAGTGCGAGAGTTACCACTGGCGCCCCCCCCCCCCGGTAGCAAAACAGTTAGTGTGCGGGGGCGTGGCTTCATAGGGGAGGGGCGTGGTCAGTTATGCTCACAGTAGCTGTGCCCCCCAGTTGATTTGCCCCTGTAGATATGCCCCCAGTAGTTGTGCCCCCTCTTTATTTGCTCCCAGTATTTGTGCCTCCTCTTTATTTGCCCCCAGTAGTTGTGCCCCCTCTTTATTTGCGCCTCCTCTTTATTTTGCCCCAGTAGTTGTGCCCCCTTTTTATGTGCCCCCAGTATTTGTGCCTCCTCTTTATTTGCCCCCAGTTGTTGTGCCCCCTCTTTATTTGCCCCCTGTAGTTGTGCCCCCTCTTTATGTACCCCCAGTATTTGTGCCTCCTCTTTATTTGCCCCCATTTGTTGTGCCCCCTCTTTATTTGCCCCCTGTCGCTGTGCCCCCCGCTTACAAACACACACACACACACACACAAAATAATAAAAACAATACTTACCACTGCCCCGCTCCTGCTTCTTCTGCTGCTGCTGCTGCTCCGTCAGTCTGGCCGCCCGCTCCTCTCTATGGGAGAGACGTCAATGACGTCTCTCCCATAGCGCCGCACAGACACTAGAGGTCAATAACGACCTCTAGTGTCTGTGCCTGGAGCCGGCTGCAGCGGACGCCCACACAGCCCACGGCGTCTGCTGCAGCCGTGGAGCGGAGTGCGGGCAGGCGGCGGTGCCTGCGGGGTGACTGCGGCCGCGCCCCCAGGCCGCAGCGCCCCGGGCAAAGGCACTGCTTGCCCGCACCAAGGACCGCTCCTGGACATCTCCAGTGACTTTGGTCCCCTTGAGTGTTACTAATCGCCAAATGTGGACTTACCAATAATTCAGGCACCTTGTGGCATTTACTATCGAATATTTTATTTATCTAGAACAAACATTATATCTACTTTTTTATGTTTTTATTTTATATGTCTATACATGTGAAATAAATGTGATATTTTATCTATTAAGCCTTTTGGATATTAGATTGTGTTTTTTATATACATGATCAGCCAGCGCTGGTAGTTTTTTTTTTTTTTTCTTTTTCTTGTTTCACAATCTAGTGCCCAGTGTGCCGATACTGGTGCCAGGGGCTATTCGTGGGCTCACAATCTAGTGCCCAGTGTGCCAAAACTGGTGCCAGGGGTACCTGCGGCTTCACAAAGTAGTGCCCAGTGTATTGAAATTGGTGCCAGGGCAACCCGCGGCCTCAAACTCTAGTGCCCAGTGTGCCAAAACTGGTGCCAGGGGTAACCGGCGGCCTCACAATATAGTGCCCAGTGTGCCGAAACTGGTGCCAGGAGTAACCTGCAGCCTCACAAGCTAGTGCCCAGTCTGCCAAAACTGGTGCCAGGGGCTACCCGCAGCCTCACACTCTAGTGCCCAGTGTGCCGAAACTGGTACCCGGGGGCGACCTGTGGCCTCACACTCGAGTGCCCAGTGTGCTGAAACTGGTGCCACGGGTGACCCGCGGCCTCACAATCTAGTGCCCAGTGTGCCAAAACTGGTGCCAGGGGCAACCCACAGCCTCACAATCTAGTGCCCAGTGTGCCAAAACTGGTGCCAGGGGCTACCCGCGGCCTCACAATCTAGTGCCGAGTGTGCCGAAACTGATGCCAGGGGTAACCTGCGACATCATGATCTAGAGCCCAGTGTACCGAAACAGGTACATGTCCCACAGTGCCAGATACATGCCCCACAGTGCCAGTTACATGCCCCACAGTGCCAGATACATGCCCCACTGTGCCAGATACATGCCCCACTGTGCCAGATACATGCCCCACTGTGCCAGTTACATGCCCCACTGTGCCAGATACATGCCCCACTGTGCCAGATACATGCCCCAATGTGCCAGTTACATGCCCCACTGTGCTCCCCCCTCCCCCCCCCGGTCACTCACCGCTTGTGGCTCGCCTCTTATATGTGAGGTGAGGAGAGTGCAGCGCCTCTCCTTCCCCTCACCGCTCCAGGTCTCCGGCGGCTGTGTGGCGCCGGTTCGCTAGCCAATCAGAGCTCGCGGACCGGCAGCCAATCAGGAGCCGGTCCGCAAACTCTGATTGGCTAACGCCGCCAGAGACCGGACACACGCAGCGCTGCTTGCAGCGGCGGTGAGGGTAGGGAGAGACGCTGCGCTCTCCTCCCCTCACATTTCGGCGTGACGGGGGCAAGTGTGGCATGATGCCCTGGCCGCCGGCGGCGCCCCCCTCTCCTGGGCCTGCCAAGGGTGCCTTGGCAGGCCCAGGAGAGGGGGGCGCCGCCGGTGGCCAGGGCATTATGCCCCACTCGCCCCCGTCATGCCGAAATGTGAGGGGAGGAGGGCGCAGCGTCTCTCCCTCCCCTCACCGCCGCTGCCAGCACTAGCAGCGCTGCGTGTGTCCGGTATCCGGCGGCGTTAGCCAATCAGAGCTTGCGGACCGGCTCCTGCCCCACTCACCCTACCCTAGTTACGCCTCTGACTACATACCCTATATGGTACACTACATCACTACACTACATCCCCCTATAAGCTACACCAAATCCCCCCATCTAGGAGGCAAAGCGGAGCATGATACTGCTAACTGAGATCACAGTGCGCTTCTATAGCTTGTACAGTGCACCGCACGCTAGTCGCAGCACTGCATGGCAAAGAAGAGAGTTTCAGACAGTAGCCGGCATAGGAGAGATCCCAGGTACTGGAGCTCACCCGCACAGCATTGGAGCCTGCTGTGGGCAGATAGGTGGGTCAGAGACATTGCCAAGGGTGCTATCTACTGCCTCACTGCCACCCTAGTTATGGCCCTGCGTTGATACACCCTTCTGGTGATAGATTGCTATTCTTATCTTGTTATATCGTCTGTTATATTCTTTTCTACCCAAGTGGACTACTGTCTGATTATAGAATTGCCATGCATACCTGTGCTCATTGCATTGTTTGTATTGTGTTTTTCTGTTAATAATCGTTTATGGAAAAAAAAATTTTTTGCTTGACCCAGTGCCCTTCTTTTATTAAAAATCGCTGGAATACAAAGATACATGAAGCAGTGGGTGGCACTCGTGGCAGGGCCGGATATCCTGTAAGGCAACCTAAGTGCACGACTAGGGCTCGGTAGGTCCCATGGGGCCCGGCACCTGTGGATGGGCCCCACAAAATCTGGCCCTGGTCCCCAAGCAATCCATTCCTAGAGGAGCACTGCGGGTGCGAGCGGACCTCATGACATCACGCGGCGGACCCACCCACACTCCCAGAGTCTACACAAGCATCTCAGAGTGGTGGTCACACCGATGCCACCACAGCACAGCATCCAAAATCAGGGGTCAATACTGCAGCAGCACCACCACCACCACCACTCAGAAGACAGTGAGGAGCCTGCTGCTGCCTGCCAGACCCAGTGCCACAGCAACAGGTATGAGCCTGGTACAGACTTGTGTTTCGCAGGTGTGTTTCATTTCAATGGGCAGGGGCAAATTTGGAATTTTAAAGAGGGGTTTCCAAATGGTTGATTTCAGGATTTTTTTTTATTATTTTATCCTATGGGAGTAATGAACAAATGTATTCCATGCTTGCCACCAGAGCTGGATTAAGGGAGGGGTGACAGGGCTGTTTTGAATCGGAGGAGGCCCTTTCCGGTTGTTTAGCAGTTCAGTAACAGCAGCCACCGAGGAGCACAGTCAGTTTTGTGGGAGAGGGAGAACCCGCAAGACAGTGACTTGTACTGCTGAGGCGCGCTGTCCCTGCTGCTGCTCTCCGTAAGTGACATTCAGAGTGTGTGTGTCTGTGTTTCTGTATCTGCGTGTTTGTGTCAGGAGTGAAGTGGGGAGGAAGGGGGGGGGCTGTTTGTGTCTTTTGGGAGGGAGGGGCTTTGCAAGCAATTTTAGTAGTGACCCCCACAGCCTACATTGCCCTGGTCCCCACCAGACTTAATCCAGCCCTGCTGGCCATATACTGCATAATTAGTTATAAAGGGATTTATAAATGGATTTATAAATGGTGCTCCACTAGGTGTAAGCAGTCTAAAAGCACCGCTAAGGGGGACATTTACTAAGCAGTGATAAGAGCGGAGAAGTGAGCCAGTGGAGAAGTTGCCCATGGCAACCAATCAGCACTGACGTAACATCTATAATTTGCATACTATAAAATGATACAGAGCTGCTGATTGGTTGATGGGGCCACTTCTCCACTGGCTCACTTCTCCGCTCTTATCACTGCATAGTAAATGTCCCCCTAATTCTCTTACTTTCCGATATGTTAGGCAGCTGAAATTTAAATGAAATATTCTGGAGGTGGGATATAGGAAAACTACGTAATTAGATTTTTAATAAACCTCTCCTAAGAGGATGAAAAGAGGGTTGACATAATGACGTTATCACCGATGCATGGCTTGCATTGCTTGAACGATAATGCCCAAACGGACAATCGGGTCAAAATTTGGATTGCACCTCCAGTGTGTAGATATATAGATTTACCAAATTTTTAACACTCATTTATATTTACTAACGTGAAAATCAGAAACTCCTGTGCGAAGAACGGGTAGAACAGCTAGTGGTGTAATAAACAAAGTTCTACCATATACAGGCTAGAAAATGTAATTGTGAAGAAAAAAAAAATAGGTATGAAACGTTTTCTTGGTACATGGGGGTTCAATTCAGCAGTTTCAGGGATTTGAAAAGCATTTGTTTGCACCTGGGCCCACCACTCACTAGTTCCATCACTCTATGTTTTTTAATATGAATCAGGGGCACTACATGCAGTGTAATGTGAATAAGATTGTGCTACTGTGCTGCGTAATTTTAAGTTTGATTGGGGGTACTACTGTGTGGCCATGCCCTTTCCTTGTGAAACCACACCCTTTTTTGCAAAGCACACCTTTGGTGCACACTGATCCTTTATAAAGTATGAGCGTTAGGGCAGAACTTTATAGTTTGCAGGGGGGCGCTTAACAACCAGGGCCAGTTCTAGCCCTTGTGGCGCCCCGGGTAAAAATAGGGGCGTGGCTTCATAAAGGGGCATGGTCAGTTATGCCCCCTGTAGAGTTTTGCCCCGTTTGTGCCCCCAGTGGTATTGCCCCCAGTACAGTTGTGCCCCATTTGTGCCCCCAGTGGTATTGCCCCCAGTACAGTTGTGCCACCGTTTGTGCCCCCTAGTTGCGCCGCTTACAAAAACATAAATAAATAAAAAATATGTCATTAATACTCACCATCCCTGCTCCTGATTCCCGACCGCTGCTGCCCGCTGCCCTCTGTCTCCATCTCCGGCCGCTGGCGCCGCTCCTCTGATCTATGGGAGAGACGTCATGACGTCTCTCCCATAGCACCGCAAAGACACTAGAGGTCAATCATGACCCCTACTGTCTATGTGCCGTTCCACAATGCCGTGCGGTGCGCAATGACGTCATCGCGCACCGCACAGCAGTGACAGCCAGCACAGTGGGGCACCACCAGTAGCGGATCTTGCCACGGCGGCGGCCCACTCCGGATTGCGGCGGCACCCTCCGGAAGGCGGCGCCCCGGGCAAAAATCGCGTGTGCCCATAGCAAGATACACTACTGTTAACAACCTAGCACCAGCCCTGGCTCTGCTTAATGGAGGTGTGTGGGGGGTTGGGGGGGAGGGTAGGTTTATGCGGAAATTAGTTCAACCACCTCTCCAGGACCACTTTAAGCCCTGGTTGGCTCCCTTTCAGAGGACTGCACATTACTATACACGAAGATACTAACTTGGTCATAAAATAAAATTTATTTTTAGAACTGTACAAATACTAATACCCCGCAACTATTAGTATGCATGGAATATACAAATAAACATTCTTTTTACACTGAAATGTAGAATTGAGCTATAGGAGTCCGAAATGCCGTTCCCAACTTCAAGTCTGTATGCTCATTATAAATTTGCAGCCAACCAGGGCAATATGGTGTTGAAAATATGCAAATTTGCTCCGTTTGTTGTGTGTTGATCCCAATGCTGCATGAGTCTCATAATGCACAATATAACATAGTTTACAGGCTAGATTAGTAATCACTTAACATGTTTACATGATTTCTTCTATTCATTTAGCTCTAGTATTGGTAACAAAAAAGAATTGATAAAAACTTTTGGATGATGTTTCTTCTGTCCCTTCCTTTGGGAAAATATAGGGTGATCATGGAATTCTGCATCCTCAGCGCGAGTGAGGAAAACAATAATACATTAATGAAAACAACATTTTTCCCATTTGTATGCACCTGTTCAGTGAACAATGGGCCCGATTCAGACCTGATCGCTGTTGTGTCAATTCGCAAGGCAGCCGATTATCAATTGACAGCGCATGCGTACGGATCGTAGTGCGCACGCATGAGGCCAAACTGCGAAAAAATCCAGCAACATCTTTGATCGCTAGGCGTATGCAAGTTAATTGACAGGAAGTCGGCATTTGGGAGTGTCAGGAAAAAGGCAGGCGTGGCCAAGTGTTTTCAGGGAGAGTGTGTGACGTCAGCTCCGGCCCTGCACAACTTGATTCTATCACACTGTAGGAGTAGGTCCTGGGCTACGCACAGATTGCACAGACTGAAAAAAAGAGATTTTCGCAAGGCGTATGCAGATTTGCACGGGGTGGAATTTCACTGTGTCTTGGCGGCGACTATCTCGTCGCAAACCTCTGCAAATTTGCAGAGGAGCGATCAGGTCTGCATTACCCCCAATGTGTGCTTATCTGAAGCTTTTTGAACTGTCATTGTGAGCAGGGTCCAGTGTGTCTTAAGCTGGGTACACACTGTCGCTTTTCAAAATGACGTTAAGGAGCAACATATTTCTTATATCGCTCAGTGTGTACCGAGGATTGCATGCAGCCAGATCTGCGTTCATCTCCGCACATGCTGGGGGCCGCCAAGCACAGGGTGTGAGGCCGCCCCCCAATGCGCCTGCAATTAGATTGCGGAGGCATCGGATCTAAGGTTGACCCCTGGCAGAACAGCCTGGCTCTGCTGTCAGGCGGTCAGTGGGCATTTTTTTTCTGTAGCGGCAGCAAGCCGGCCCCCATTTTTCTGCCACTGCCCTCGCAACACCGTAACTCTGCCCCCGCAAATCCTGCGCCTGTCAATGACATTGCGGCCGCATCCTTCAGGGATACGGCTGCGATGTGTAAGGTCGCGTACGCGCACAATGGCCGGTGTGTGTGCGCAGACCACCTGGATGCGGCCGCTGTGATCGACCGTGCGGCTAAGTCCAGGTCTGAATCAGGCCCGGTGGGACTAATTCATGTTTGCATGCAATGCAGATGTTTTTGCAATGGAGCAATTATCAGCACGCGCAAAGGTACATTCACGGTTGCGTTCACACTGACATGTTATATACATGTTATATGATTGACAGAAAGGGAATGTTTTGGGGAATTAATGTGGGAGTGGTGGCAAAAACTCAGGCATGTCATGACCGCTTTGAGGAGTGTATCTGCATTCAGTTGCGATCATGTACGTAGAAAACATGGTGACAGCGTCACTACAGCCAGTCTGCATAGCTATAGGTCAACCATAGGAGTCGATGGTCCTTGTTATTGCGTCTGTGCTGCATATGAGTATGCAACTGCGGAGGACTTTGTGATGGCTCCTATGGGCATCTGTCATCTTTCCTGGTTGGCAGCTTCACTTGCGATGATTAGCAGTTCTGTAACCTAGAAAATGCAGCTGCGTATGCTTTTGCGTACAAACATGAATTAGGCCATGTCTTGAGAAATATACAGTGGGGGATAAAATGCACTGAAACATTGCTGTATTAAGCTGCTGCTGCTGTTGCACCACTGAAATTGGTTGTCATGCTTAATCCATTTGGCATGCAAAATGGCTGCCATTGCCATAGTTGTCAGATGTTGCTAGGCAACCAAAACTTATTGTCATGCTTAATACACTTGGCCTGCATAATGGCCACCATTGCCATGGTTACCAAACGTTGCTAGGCAACCAAAACTGGTTGTCATGCTTCTTAAACTTTTGCTTACAAAATGGCTGCTGTTGCCAATGTTACCAAATGTTGCTAGGCAACCGAAACTGGTTGTCATACTTCTTAAACATTGCATAAAAAATGGCCACCATTGCCATGATTACTGGACGTTGCCAGGCAACTGAAACTGGTTGTCATGCTGCTTAAACTTTGCATACACAATGGCCACCATTGTCATGGTTACCAGATGTTGATAGGCAACCAAAACTGTTTGTCATGCTTCTTAAACTTTGCTTACAAAATGGCCACCATTGCTATGGTTATCAGATGTTGCTTGGCAACTGAAACTGGTTGTCATGCTTCTTACACTTTGCTAACAAAATGGCCACTGTTGCTATATTTACCAAACATTGCTAGGCAACCGAAACTGGTGGTCATGATTAATTAATTTGACCTACAAAATGTCCACCATTGCCATGGTTACCGGATGTTGCTAAGCAACTGAAACTGGTTGTCATGTTTAATACACTTGGTCTGCAAAATAGCCACTATTGTCTTGGTTACTGTACGTTGCTAGGCAACCGAACTGGGTGCAATGCTTTTTTTTTATTCAAACTGGTTTCATTGAATTACTAGCCATACAAAGAAATCAATAATCACATTCAGTAAAGAATATAACAATGTATTGAAAAAATAAGACATGAACTACTTCACATCATTTTCCAACATCATAAAATTAGCCGAAGAGTATCTAAATTGTCGATATGTCAGAAAATTTGACAGGTAAGTATGACATTATAGAGTCATCAAAGTTTTATACAACTCCATCACAACAGTCAATACGAAGAAAGGTAAAAAAGAGAAGAAGAGAGGAGAGCGAGGAAGAAGAAGAAGAGAAGAAGGAGAAGGAGGACAACACACAGGGGGTTAAAGTGTTAGGTTGTGGAGGAAGTGGATAATTATGAGTCGGTCAACTCCATTTCCATGTATCTAAGTTTATGGGGATAATAAAATAAAAAATATATTATGAGTCTCATGTGAGACTTCTTACATGACAGGGGTCATAACTTAGAATCACATGTATGATAAATATATGGAAGAGTCCTTAAATTCTAGCCATGACAGCCAGAGAGAGGCAAAATTAGTTGTTTGCCCTAGTGAGCAGAGGCAGAACTCAGGGAGGCAAGGGAGTCAACTGCCGCCGGGCTCCTGCTTTGAAGGGGGGCACTTCTCCTCCGGTTCTGTGTTCAGCGACATTAATCAATTAAGTTAATTGACAGCAGCCGATATCTCTTCTGTAGCCGACTTCCCCACTAGTCACTACACCTTGCAAATCACACCCTCTTTATTATAGATACACTGGAAGCAGGCACCTTACTGATGAAGCTATTTGCTCCTACAAAGGAAGCATGAGAAGTCTGACTATATGAAATTATTTCTCAGACAATTACAACACAAGTAACTTCATATAGTTAGAATTCTCATACTTCCTATGCAAGAGCAAATATCTCCATCAGTAAGGTGCATGCTTCCAGTGTAATAGGTTGTGGGTCCTAATCCTGGATATGACATTTGCAAATTAATTGTCAGAGAAATAATCAGCATTGTGAGTGACTGAGCAGATCTATGTAGTGTGTGGCTGGACCCCTACATAGATCTGCCTAGTTGCAATGGTTTTGTAGTAGCTTCATATAGTTAGAATCTGCAGACTCGCTGTTATGAACCACAGGTAGTGGTTCATTCCTGTTTTCCGTATTTTATGTTTATAGTTGTCTTGCAGGCCAGGATTTCTCGTTGCTCTGGTTTAAGAAGACTCTTGTTTGCTGCCGGTGGTGAGTCTGTGTAATTGCAGCTTGTTCCCATGTGTTCAGCCTCACCTGTCTGTTAATTGCACCTCTCAGTTGTGCAGCAGGGCAGCTGCACGACATAATTAATTAGGACTCTCTGTTATATTCTGGCTCAGTGCAATACACAGACGCTGGTGATAGTTCCAGAGTTCTTGAGTTCTGAGCTTGTCCCTGCCAGTTCCTGAGCTCCTGTCTAGCAGTGTCTGTCTAGCTGCTTCCAGTGTCGGTTCCAGTGTCGGTTCCAGTGTCGGTTCCAGTGTCAGTTCCAGTGTCTGATCCCGTGTCCTGCCGTGAAGCGTTCCTGTCCAGAAGTCCTGTGGCTTTGTCTGTGCCTGGTCGAGTATCTGGCTTCTTGGTGTCCACCGGTCTGTCGTTTGGGATTCTGTCTGTCCTCCGGTTCTGAGAGTCTGTGTCGGCTACATTGGGGGTTCCTGTCCGTTTGCCAGTATTTGTACCGGTTCCGTGAGTAGCGGCTTTGCCGCGTCCGTCGGCCTAGGCCGCAGTATTCTTTGGTTTTATTTGTTACTGGTGTTTTGCAGAGGGTTCTGCTTATGCTGTCACCGCCGGTACACAACAGTATTGTGTCGGCGTGTGGACAGCATTTCCTTTGTTGTTCTTTTCCTTTGGCGGCGTGCCGCACATATATTTAGTTTTAGGGTTGTTAGTAGCCCCTAGCCTTCTGTTTGCTTTAGTTAGAGGTCCCCTTGTTATTATCCTGTCTCGGTTCATGCCTTGTCTCACTCTAAGACCTGGGGGCATCGGAGTTGGGCAGACCTAATCCGCCCTTCAAACGCGGCTGCCGTGGGCCTAAGAAACCATAGTCACTCAGGCGTGAACTGACCACACGGATGAAACAATGGAGGTAGGGTGCTAGGGGCTATTTCCACACCACACCTTATTTCAGCGACACGTTCTGGTGCTCTGGACTCACTACGCAACATCTCCCTTGTTCTGAGCACCAAGAACCTAACACTCGCTATGCAGGAGCAAATATATATAGGGGTCACCAAAAATTTTCTTGCCTCCGGGCAACTGGAATAAACTTACGCCACTGCTAGTGAGAAAAATATGATAACCTCCATTTCCAGAAAATATTGTATCTTCTTGAACCAATCTTTTATTGAGGTTTTTTTGTAGATCTCCAGAGAATAGGGATTATTGCTTTAGCCGCATTGTTAAGATGTCTAAGCCGCGAGTTTTTATATGTGTATGTGCTGGCTGAAGTTATGTTAAGTTACCAA
Source organism: Pseudophryne corroboree (assembly GCF_028390025.1). NCBI lineage: Eukaryota > Metazoa > Chordata > Amphibia > Anura > Myobatrachidae > Pseudophryne > Pseudophryne corroboree. Next base: position 733,986,972 of record NC_086447.1, read on the forward strand.
AATCCTCTCCCTTTAGTATTAACTCTGAACATTTAAATACCTCGGACCAAAAGGGGGAAATAAAAGAACAATCCCACCATATGTGCAGGAAAATACTTGGGGCAGATTTGCATCTCCAACATTGATTTGATATACTAGGATACCTCTTGTTTAGTATTAAAGACATTCTATACCACCAATTTAAAATCTTATACATTTTCTAATGTGGAAAGACAAAGGGAGCTTGTCTGAGTATTGTGGAATATTGCTTCCCAATCAAATTGTGGAACTAATTCCTGAAGGTCTTTTTCCCAGGAGGTCATAAATGATAGGAGCTGGGGGAAAAGATTCTATATAACTATGGCGTAAAGCTAAGAAATAGTGTGTGTGGGAGGGGGGGGGGGGATTTGGGAGATACACATCATCATTCTTTTGGAAGAGATGGCAGCCAAGGAAAAATCTCAATAAAATGTGGGAAACAGCCTTCTCCTAAGACGTACATCAGCTCAGACATACAACTGATAGAAATTCTTGGCTCCAGCTAAAAACTAAAGGTTTCTTTAAATGTGGGGCCAACAGATGTATCACCTGCGATCATATAGAAAACAAAACTAAATTTATCAAAACAGATAAAGATGATGAAACATATGAAATCAAAAGTTTCATCAATTGTAATTGTACGTATGTCATATACATTCTGTCCTGTGACTGCGGTCTTAAATATGTAGGAGGTACAACGTGGAAATTAAAAATAAGATTTCTCGAACACCGCAGAAATATCATTAAGAGACTTATGTCACACAGTGTTTCACAACACTTTCATGAATTTCATAATGGTGATCCTAGATGCATTAAATTTATTGGAGTGGAAAATATTCCACTGTCCAATAGGGGAGGTGATCGATACAAGAAATTATGTAAACAGGAAGCGCACTGGATGTTCATAATGAATTCAATGTATCCAGGGGTATGAATGAGGCTGTTGAATTGAATATATTAATTTAACTATAATGTGGAGAGAAAATTACAGGGCTTTGGTCCATTACTTGATATACCTTTAGAAAAAATAAATGAATTCTTTCTCCCCCTTTCCTTTCTCTTATAATGCACTATGCATACGTGTCCATACATGTGTATATATATATATATATATATATATATATATATATATATGCATATGAATTCCCTTTCTCTTTGAAAGTACTGTTTTTGTCTTCGTCCTCATTACAGTATGAAATTGATTAATATCTTCTAAGGAATCCTTGTTATGAGATTATAAAATAAACGAATTTCTAAGTGTACATATAAGCCTATAAATATCTGTTATGATATTAATATATATCTTTTCCTACATATGGACTAACTTTGATGTAGTTTCCTAGTAGAATATATATTGTACCCTAACGATACTGACATCCTCATTGTACAATATAATGAGTTATGGTATATTTATTTAAATTAGAGATGTGCACCGGAAATTTTTCAGGTTTTGTGTTTTGGTTTTGGATTCGGTTCCGCGACCATGTTTTGGATTCGGACGCGTTTTGGCAAAACCACCCTGAAATTTTTTTGTCGAATTCGGGTGTGTTTTGGATTCGGGTGTTTTTTTTCCAAAAAACCCTCAAAAACAGCTTAAATCATAGAATTTGGGGGTCATTTTGATCCCATAGTATCATTAACCTCAATAACCATAATTTCCACTCATTTCCAGTCTATTCTGAACACCTCACAATATTATTTTTAGTCCTAAAATTTGCACAGAGGTCGCTGGATGACTAAGCTAAGCGACCCAAGTGGGCAGCACAAACACCTGGCCCATCTAGGAGTGGCACTGCAGTGTCAGACAGGATGGCACTTAAAAAATTAGCCCCAAACATCACATGATGCAGAGATTTAAAAAAAAGAGGTGCAAGATGGAATTGTTCTTGGGCCCTCCCACCCGCCCTTATGTTGTATAAACAGGACATGCGCACTTTAACAAACCCATCATTTCAGCCACAGGTTCTGCCACACGACTGTGGCTGAAATGACTGGTAGGTTTGGGCCCCCACCAAAAAAGAAGCAATCAATCTCTCCTTGCACAAACTGGCACTACAGAGGCAAGATGTCCACCTCCTCCTCATCGTCCGATTCATCACCCCTTTCACTGTGTACATCCCCCTCCTCACAGAGTATTAATTTGTCCCCACTGGAATCCACCATCTCAGGTCCCTGTGTACTTTCTGGAGGCAATTGCTGGTGAATGTCTCCACGGAGGAATTGATTATAATTAATTTTGATGAACATCATCTTCTCCACATTTTGTGGCAGTAACCTCGTACGCCGATTGCTGACAAGGTGAGCGGCTGCACTAAACACTCTTTCGGAGTACACACTGGAGGGGGGGCAACTTAGGTAAAATAAAGTCAGTTTGTGCAAGGGCCTCCAAATTGCCTCTTTTTCCTGCCAGTATACGTACGGACTGTCTGACGTGCCTACTTGGATGCGGTCACTCATATAATCCTCCACCATTCTTTCAATGGTGACAGAATCATATGCAGTGACAGTAGACGACATGTCAGTAATCGTTGGCAGGTCCTTCAGTCCGGAACAGATGTCAGCACTCACTCCAGACTGCCCTGCATCACCGCCAGCGGGTGGGCTCGGAATTCTTAGCCTTTTCCTCGCAGCCCCAGTTGCAGGAGAATGTGAAGAAGGAGCTGTTGACGGGTCACGTTCCACTTGACTTGACAAGTGTCTCACCAGCAGGTCTTTGAACATGTGCAGACTTGTGTCTGCTGGAAAGAGAGATACAACGTAGTGTTATGATTCCAGTACTCCTGACCGGAGGAGATCTCATGGCAATGGCCAGAGTACTGGAAGGGAATGCTGGTTACAGGAGCTGGAAAGACTAGTTGCCCCTGGCGCCCTAACTCTATTGTCTCACCCGTGCTATCGGAAATCCCTTGCGAGACTATGGTTTCTTGAGCCCCTGGCAGCCACGTTTGAAAGGCGGATTATGTCTGCCCAACTCCGGTGCCCCCCGGTCTTAGTGAGAGACAAAGGGAAATCCGAGGCAGGATGATGACAAGAGGACCTCTGACTGACAACAGGCCAGGGGCAACAAGCTAACTAACCAAACCAGAAGTATGCGCGGAAAAACCGCCAGATAAAAGGACAACCAAAATCCACTAGTCCGTTACTCCTACCCAGCACCGCTGGATACCAGAGTGGATCTGTGGGAGCGGAATCCTCCGCAAAAGCTCCGAAACACAAATAATAAATAATAAGTAATAAAGCGGCCAAGCCGCAATACACGGCTACGCCGTGACTCACGAACACCACTGGATGTTTAAAGGTGCTCAGTCAGGACTCCAGGAACAGATGACGACTTCCGAGTACAGGACAACTGAGGACAGGAACGACCGGGTACAGCAGGACTGGAAACACTCTCAGCAAACAGATACAGCATGCAGGAAGCTATTACCGGTGTCTGTGAGAAGCCCTGGGAGTGTACTTAACAGGGAGTCCTCCAATCAGCTGTTTAGAGGCTGATTGGACTACATGCCGTGCAGCTGCCTTGCTGCACGGCCAGGAAACAGGTGCCCTTATTAATTTAAATGGACCCAGCAACGGGGAACGCGGTCCGCCAGTGGCGTCCCCGTTGCTAGGGTCCGTGCGGCTCCGTGCGCCCGGCGTCTAGCGTTGCCAGGGAGCCGGCGGCTGTACGCGCACGGCGTCCCTGGTTGCTAGGCGCCGGGCCGCACCGACGAGCGGACCCCGGCGCCTAACAGTACCCCCCCCCCTTGAGGAGGGGTCAAGGAACCCCTAAAGCCAGGTTTCCGAGGAAATTCCCGAAAAAATGCCCTCTTGAGCATCGGGGCATGGAGATCCTTATCCAGGACCCAAGACCTTTCCTCTGGACCATAGCCTTTCCAGTGCACCAGAAAATAAAGCCGACCCCGGGACAATTTGGAATCGAGAACCTTCTCCACCAAGAACTCCTGATGTCCCTGTACATCTACTGGTGATTTCCCCTGAGAGATCTTCCGAGGAAATCTACTGGAAGAAACGTATGGTTTCAACAGGGAGCAATGGAACGTATTTCCGATCCGGAGAGCTCTTGGTAAACGTAACCGGAAAGCAACTGGATTGATTTTTTTAATAATATGAAATGGTCCAATAAATTTGGGGCCCAATCTAGCTGAGGTTTGTCGAAGTCTAATGTTACGAGTCGACAACCATACCCTGTCTACCACCTTAAAAGTGCAAGGACGCCGGAGCCTGTCAGAAAAAATTTTCTCTCGAAATGCCGCTCTTCTGAGAGCAAGGTGCACTTTTTTCCAAATGACTCTGAGATGAGAGGTTAAGGTTAGCGAGGAAACAGAAGAATGTTGAAAAAAAGAATTAGCTCTGGGGTGAAAACCAAAAACTGAAAAGAATGGAGACACATTAGTGGAGGAATGACAAGAATTGTTGTAAGCAAACTCCGCCAAAGGAAGAAACTCGGACCAATCATTCTGGAGTTTGGCTGAGTACAAACGCAAATACTGTTTTAATGATTGATTAACTCGCTCGGTCTGCCCGTTGGATTGGGGATGGTAGCCGGATGTTAAAGACAATTTCATCTTTAATGAGGCACAAAAAGACTTCCAGAATTGTGCAATGAATTGTGGACCCCGATCAGAAACAATATCAGTGGGCAACCCATGAAGTCTGAAAACATGGCGGAGAAACAAAACAACCAATCCCTGGGCAGATGGCAGTCGGGGAAGAGCAATGAAATGGGCCATCTTGCTAAAACGGTCCACTACCACCCATATGACTCGGAATCCGGCTGACAGAGGGAGGTCTACCACAAAATCCATGGAAATATGAGACCATGGCCTGAGAGGAACATTTAAGGGCATAAGTTGCCCGATAGGCAAGGAACGGGGAACCTTATGCTGTGCACAGACCTGACAAGAAAAAACAAACTCCTTAATGTCTTTAGAAAGACCAGGCCACCATACTGAGCGGGAGACTAATTCCAAAGTCTTAGAGATCCCCGGATGCCCGGCAACTTTGCTATCATGAAACTCAGTCAAAACAGTAGCTCTCAAAAACTCAGGGACGTAAAGACGACCAGCAGGAGTATTTCCAGGAGCTTGATGTTGAAGCTGCTTTAACTGGGTAAATAAATCTTGTGTGAGGCCTGCCCAAATGACTGAAGACGGAAGTATGGGAGTAACAGGACTGTTATTATGAACTGGAAGAAAACTGCGTGACAGGGCATCCGCCTTGGTATTCTTGGAACCTGGCCTAAAAGTGATAATAAACTTGAAACGAGTAAAAAATAAAGCCCAACGAGCCTGCCGGGCATTCAGCCGCTTAGCTGATTCGATGTACTGAAGATTTTTGTGGTCAGTCAATACTGAAATGGTATGTGTTGCTCCCTCAAGCCAATGCCTCTACTCCTCGAAAGCCCATTTAATAGCCAGTAACTCTCGGTTACCAACATCGTAGTTGGATTCAGCGGATGAGAATTTCCTGGACATAAAGGCACAAGGATGTAGTTCCAGAGAGTCCGGATCCTTCTGAGATAGGATAGCCCCCACTCCAACCTCCGAGGCATCAACCTCAACAATGAAGGGCAATTCTGGGTTGGGATGTCTGAGGACTGGAGCTGAGACAAAAGCTTGTTTCAAGGCCTGAAAGGATAACTCAGCTTCACGTGACCAGTTGGTAGGATCCGCTCCCTTCTTAGTCAGTGCCACAATGGGAGCAACCAGGTCGGAAAAAGAATGAATAAATCTTCTATAATAATTCGCAAACCCTAAAAAGCGCTGAATTGCTTTTAAGTTGGTGGGTTGCGCCCAACTAAGGATGGCTTGGTGCTTCTTAGGTTCCATACAGAATCCCCGAGGGGAAATAATGTACCCTAAAAAGGATACCTCCGTGACATGAAACTCACACTTCTCCAGCTTGGCATATAGATGATTTTCACGTAATTTTTGAAGAACCTGACGCACCTGGGTAACATGTTGTTCAATTGAATCAGAATAGATCAGGATGTCGTCTAAGTAAACGACCACGAATCTTCCTAGAAAATCACGGAGCACATCGTTAATGAGATCCTGGAAAACTGCCGGAGCGTTAGACAAGCCGAACGGCATCACCAGATACTCGTAGTGACCCGACTGAGTACTGAAAGCCGTCTTCCACTCATCTCCCGACTTGATTCGAATGAGGTTATACGCTCCCCTCAGGTCAATTTTAGAAAAAATCACAGCCGAACGCAGCTGATCAAAGAGGACAGAAATCAGCGGCAGAGGGTAAGTATTTTTAACTGAGATCTTATTCAGGGCTCTAAAGTCAATGCAAGGTCTGAGTGATCCATCTTTTTTCTCCACAAAGAAGAAGCCTGCACTTAAAGGGGATTTAGATGGCCTGATAAATCCTTTCCCTAGGCTCTCCTTAACATACTCATTCATGGCCGCAGTTTCTGGCCCGGATAATGCATATAACCTTCCCTTTGGCAATGTGGCACCAGGAATTAGCTCAATAGCACAATCATAAGGCCGATGGGGAGGCAGAATGTCCGCATTGCCCTTGGAAAACACATCAACAAAGTCCTGGTATTCCACGGGAATGAGTTTGGGAATGGCAGCAGCTATTCTGACGGGAAACATAATACATTCCTTATTACAGATGGTACCCCATTGTGAAATCTCCCCCGACTGCCAATCAATGATGGGATTATGAAAGGCCAGCCAAGGGTGACCCAGAACCACTGGAACTGCTGGGCAATGGGTAAGGAAAAACTCAATCTTTTCGGAATGAAGAGCTCCTACCGTAAGTAGTACAGGGGGTGTACAGAGGGAAATAACCCCATTGGACAAGGGACTCCCATCTAAACCATGCATGGTGATACACCTACCCAAGGCTAACTGAGGAATACCTAAGGCCTTGGCCCACGTTAAGTCCATAAAGTTCCCTGCAGCTCCACTGTCAACAAAAGCCGACACCGAAGAACTGAGGCTGCCAAAGGAAACTTTAGCTGGGACTAAAAGGGAGTTATTCGAGGAGATAAGCTGCAGACCAAAGTGAACCCCCTCACAATTCACTTGGTCGAGGAGTTTTCCCGACTTGTTCGGACAATTACGGGCAAAATGTCCCTTACCCCCACAGTACAAACAAAGACCAGAGTTTTGCCTTCTGGCTCTTTCTTCTGGAGACAGCCGGGAGAGACCCATCTGCATGGGCTCCTCTACGTCCTCAGGAATGGAAAATACACATGGAGTAGACCTGACAGGTGCTCCTTTTTCAGCCCTCCGCTCTCTGAGACGACGATCAATCTTAATAGAAAGCTCCATGAGTTTATCGAGAGTCTCAGGAGCGGGATACTGAAGGAGACTGTCTTTTATAGACTCTGATAAGCCGAGGCGAAACTGACTGCGCAGGGCTGGGTCATTCCAGCCACAGTCGTTCGACCAACGGCGAAACTCTGTACAAAAAACCTCTGCAGGATTTCTACCCTGTCTGAGAGCGCGTAACTGACTCTCAGCGGATGCCTCTCTATCAGGGTCATCATACAAAAGCCCTAAAGACTCAAAAAAGGCGTCTACTGACAACAACTCCGGATCCTCTGCTTTTAAACCGAATGCCCAGGTCTGAGGATCCCGCTGGAGCAAAGAAATAATAATTCCGACCCGCTGAGATTCAGTACCTGAGGAGATCGGTCTTAAACGAAAATAAAGTTTACAGGATTCTTTAAAATTAAAAAACTCCTTCCTATCACCAGAAAAACGGTCAGGCAAGTGCATTTTTGGTTCAGGGACTACCCTCGGGGAAGTTCGTAAAAGATCTTCCTGCGACTTCACCCGAAGGGAAAGATCCTGAACCATCTGAGTAAGTTCTTGAATCTGGCTGACTAGGAGCTGACCAGGATTTGGCCCTAAACCTGTGGGATTCATGAGGCCGATAACTCTTACAAAACTGAATAAGTAAAAAATTAAACCCTGTTTAATTTTAAGTTTTGGTTTGGCCGGTAATAATGTTATGATTCCAGTACTCCTGACCGGAGGAGATCTCATGGCAATGGCCAGAGTACTGGAAGGGAATGCTGGTTACGGGAGCTGGAAAGACTAGTTGCCCCTGGCGCCCTAACTCTATTGTCTCACCCGTGCTATCGGAAATCCCTTGCGAGACTATGGTTTCTTGAGCCCCTGGCAGCCACGTTTGAAAGGCGGATTATGTCTGCCCAACTCCGGTGCCCCCCGGTCTTAGTGAGAGACAAAGGGAAATCCGAGGCAGGATGATGACAAGAGGACCTCTGACTGACAACAGGCCAGGGGCAACAAGCTAACTAACCAAACCAGAAGTATGCGCGGAAAAACCGCCAGATAAAAGGACAACCAAAATCCACTAGTCCGTTACTCCTACCCAGCACCGCTGGATACCAGAGTGGATCTGTGGGAGCGGAATCCTCCGCAAAAGCTCCGAAACACAAATAATAAATAATAAGTAATAAAGCGGCCAAGCCGCAACACACGGCTACGCCGTGACTCACGAACACCACTGGATGTTTAAAGGTGCTCAGTCAGGACTCCAGGAACAGATGACGACTTCCGAGTACAGGACAACTGAGGACAGGAACGACCAGGTACAGCAGGACTGGAAACACTCTCAGCAAACAGATACAGCATGCAGGAAGCTATTACCGGCGTCTGTGAGAAGCCCTGGGAGTGTACTTAACAGGGAGTCCTCCAATCAGCTGTTTAGAGGCTGATTGGACTACATGCCGTGCAGCTGCCTTGCTGCACGGCCAGGAAACAGGTGCCCTTATTAATTTAAATGGACCCAGCAACGGGGAACGCGGTCCGCCAGTGGCGTCCCCGTTGCTAGGGTCCGTGCGGCTCCGTGCGCCCGGCGTCTAGCGTTGCCAGGGAGCCGGCGGCTGTACGCGCACGGCGTCCCTGGTTGCTAGGCGCCGGGCCGCACCGACGAGCGGACCCCGGCGCCTAACACGTAGGCTTTAAACCTAGGATCAAGCACGGTGGCCAAAATGTAGTGCTCTGATTTCAACAGATTGACCACCCGTGAATCCTGGTTAAGCGAATTAAGGGCTCCATCCACAAGTCCCACATGCCTAGCGGAATCGCTCCATTTTAGCTCCTCCTTCAATCTCTCCAGCTGCTTCTGCAAAGGCCTGATGAGGGGAATGACCTGACTCAGGCTGGCAGTGTCTGAACTGACTTCACGTGTGGCAAGTTCAAAGGGTTGCAGAACCTTGCACAACGTTGAAATCATTCTCCACTGCGCTTGAGTCAGGTGCATTCCCCCTCCTTTGCCTATATCGTAGGCACATGTATAGGCTTGAATGGCCTTTTGCTGCTCCTCCATCCTCTGAAGCATATAGAGGGTTGAATTTCACCTTGTTACCACCTCTTGCTTCAGATGATGGTGGGGCAGGTTCAGGGGTGTTTGCTGGTGCTCCAGTCTTCGGCATGCGGTGGCTGAATGCCGAAAGTGGCCCACAATTCTTCGGGCCACCGACAGCATCTCTTGCACGCCCCTGTCATTTTTAAAAAAATTCTGCACCACCAAATTCAATGTATGTGCAAAACATGGGACATGCTGGAATTTGCCCACATGTAATGCACGCACAATATTGGTGGCGTTGTCCGATGTCACAAATCCCCAGGATAGTCCAATCGGGGTAAGCCATTCTGCGATGATGTTCCTCAGTTTCCGTAAGAGGTTGTCAGCTGTGTGCCTCTTATGGAAAGCGGTGATACAAAGCGTAGCCTGCCTAGGAACGAGTTGGCGTTTGCGAGATGCTGCTACTGGTGCCACCGCTGCTGTTCTTGCTGCGGGAGGCAATACATCTGCCCAGTGGGCTGTCACAGTCATATAGTCCTGAGTTTGCCCTGCTCCACTTGTCCACATGTCCGTGGTTAAGTGGACATTGAGTACAACTGCATTTTTTAGGACACTGGTGACTCTTTTTCTGAGGTCTGTGTACATTCTCAGTATCACCTGCCTAGAGAAGTGGAATCTAGATGGTATTTGGTACCGGGGACACACTACCTCAAGAAATTCTCGAATTCCCTGTGAATTAACGGTGGATACCGGACACACGTTTAACACCAACACAGCTGCCAAGGCCTGAGTTATCCGCTTTGCAGCAGGATGACTGCTGTGATATTTCATCTTCCTCGCAAAGGACTGCTGGACAGTCAATTGCTTTCTGGAAGTAGTACAAGTGGTCTTCCGACTTCCCCTCTGGGATGACAATCGACTCCCAGCAGCAACAACAGCAGCGCCAGCAGCAGTAGGCATTACACTCAAGGATCCATCGGAGGAATCCCAGTTAGAAGAGGACTCGTCAGACTTGCCAGTGACATGGCCTGCAGGACTATTAGCGTTCCTGTCTAAGGAGGAAATTGACACTGAGGGAGTTGGTGGTGTGGTTTGCAGGAGCTTGGGTACAAGAGAAAGGGATTTAGTTGTCAGTGGACTGCTTCCGCTGTCACCCAAAGTTTTTGAACTTGTCAATGACTTCTTTTTTTTTTTTGAGAAATAATTTTTATTGGTTTTTAGCGTTTAACAATAAATTTGCAAAACAGGAGATACATACATCAAATATTAGCACACATCGTGCTTAGTAACAGAGTGACAAAAACAGTGTATCTGCATAGAAAAGGGAAAGATGATAAAACAGATCAACCAAGTAGGCATGCCTGAGCGTACAGAACCACGAGAAGGTGGCCATAAGCAAAGGAAAAGAACACCAGTTAAGGGCAAAGGAGTACCTCTCGTTGAAACAATAAGCAATACAAGATAGAGACGAAAGTTAAGTTAGCAGAGGGAGAGAGAGAGAAAGAGGAGGGGAAAGAAAGAGGGGGGGGGAAATAGGGAAATAGCCGGACGGTCCCAAGAGCCGGAGCTATGCATCAGGATAATACATAATGGATTTAAGCCTAGAGCATGGGCACCCTTAAGCATAAGCATAGGTCGAAGAATATTATATGGTAGCCAACGGAGGTTCAGCACCGAAATATGTCGTCCATGGAGACCACGTTGCAATAAAGTGAGCTGGGGTGTCATGAAGTACCGCAGTGATACGTTCTAGTTTATTGGTTTGCCATATAGCGTTTATGGTAGCAGGAACAGTAGGGGGTGATATAGATTTCCAGTTAGCTGCAATTTGGCATTTAGCCGTATTCAGAATATGCCTAACTAATTTCTGTTGCTGGGGGGGAGTGTGAGGAACTGGGCGAGAAAGCAGATTGTAGAAAGGTGACATCGGAACCGACAGGCCCAGAATGTTAAAAATTAGTTTATGGATTTTAGTCCAGTATAGCGTAATCCGCGAGCAATTCCACCAAATGTGCAGCAGGGTTCCGCGCTGGCCACATAGTCGCCAACATCTATCTGAGCAGGAGGGGTAGATTGTATGGAGACGCGTAGGTACCAAGTACCAACGATAGTATAATTTGTAAGAGTTTTCTTTAATTCGAACTGAGATGGAGCTCGTGGAGATTTCCTGTTTGACAACAGAGCAATCCTCAGGCGTCAGAGTCTCACCCACCTCCCGTTCCCAGGCTATCTCATGTGGCTCCTTTTGGGGCAAATTACGGGCAAGCAAAATTTGGTATATAGCTGAAAGCAATCCCTTGATTGAACGGCAAGTGCAGCACATAGATTCAAAGCTCGATTTACCTCCCATGGAGGATGGTCTGGGGATAGAGGCAAAGAAGTGGTGTATCTGTAAGAATTGATAGAAGGCTGAGTGTGGGAGGGAGAAACGGGATTGTAGATCAGCAAATGTAGGGAACGAATGGAGGGGAGCAATGTCCAAAAGGAACAGCATGTTGTTATTGATCCACGAATCAAACGCTGAATGGTTCTCCCCCGGCGGAAAGCTAGGGTTATTCCACAGAGGGGTGAGAAGGGGATGGAAGGAACGTAGCTGATAGAGCCGGGAACAAAGGTCCCAAATGGAAAGAGTAAAGTGTACAGTGGGCAACAAAGAGGAAGCAGGAGGGCGATGTTTCGGCTGGCACCATAAAAAGCTATAAGGAGTGTACTTTTGAAGTGAGGCTGCCTCCAGATGTGTCCAGACTCTATGACCAGGATTAGCGTGCCAAAGGACACACGCAGTTAAGTGAGCAGCTCTATAATATTTAAGGAGATCAGGAACTCCCAGACCTCCCTCCAGGCGGTGCTTCTGTAGAATTCGCATCTTCACCCTGGGCTTCTTCCCTGCCCAGATAAATCTAGTGAGATCAGCCTGAAGGTTTTTAAGAACTTTAGTAGGGACATGGATGGGGAGAGTTTGCCACAGGTATAGCAGACAGGGTAGTAAGGTCATCTTAACCGCCGTCATTCGCCCAAACCAGGACATGATATACCTATTCCAGTTGGTCATGTCATGTTTAATAGAGGATAGTAACCTGGAAAAGTTGGCAGCATAGAGACCAGAATAGGATTTCGTTAAGTAGATACCCAGGTATTTGAGCTTATCAGCTTGCCAAGTACACAGGAAGGAAGCCTGGAGAAGTCAGAGGTACGGGTCCGCGACATGCAGGGCCAAGATTTCGGTTTTGTCCGAATTAATGTTATAATTCGAATAACGGCTGTACGTAGATATCTCCTCCAGCAAGTGTGGAAGGGAGGTGTGAGGGTCCGTAAGGGTAAGAATAACGTTGTCGGCATATAGTGCGATTTTGTGATTCTGATTTCCCGACACGATACCAGATATATTACGATTCAGTCTAATTCTAGCCGCCATCAGCTCCATAATGAGGGCAAACAGCAGGGGGGAGAGGGGACAACCTTGTCGGGTGCCGTTTCGTATGGGAAGGGGGTCGGAGGATAAACCGTTAATTAAAATGGAGGCTGAGGGATTGTGATAAAGCGAAGTGACACCTTTATAAAAGGCCCCATGCAAGCCCATATTGAGAAGTGTCTGTTGTAAAAATGGCCAGGCCACCCTATCAAAGGCCTTCTCTGCGTCAAGGGCCACCACCAGTGTCGAAAGAAACTTATCTTGTGCCAGGTGGATGAGGTCGATGAGGCGCCTGGTGTTATCTGCAGCTTGTCTACATGGGATAAAGCCGACCTGGTCGGGGTGGACGAGGGAGGGCAGAAATGGGGCAAGTCTATTAGCCAAAATTTTTGCAAAGAGCTTCAGGTCGACATTTAGAAGTGAGATAGGTCGATAGTTCTTCATCTCTAAAGGATCCCTATCAGGCTTAGGAATGAGGATAAGGTTGGCCCCGGTGGTGGCCTCATCAAATGATCCCCCGTCTAAGACTGAGTTAAATAGAGATTGAATCATGGGGAGCAACGGGATTATAAATTTTTTATAGTACAGGGCGGTAAAACCATCAGGGCCAGGGGCTGCAGAACGGCGTAGCTGTTTAATGGCTGCCGAGATTTCTTCTATAGAGATGCGGGCGTTAAGCTTCGACACGTCCGTTTCAGAAAGCTTAGGGAGATTACAAGAGGAAAGGTAGTCTTGAAGTTCTATGACATGGTGGTAGTCAGAGTCCGTGGTGGGTGGAAGGTTGCACAAAGATGTGTAATAGTCCCGAAATTGAGAGGCCATACGCGTCGGGTCGAACGTGGTGGAACCGTCAGCGCATCGTAGAGAGACAATGCGGTTTTGGGTGCGCTTCGCTCTGAGTTTCTGGGCTAGCAAGGTATCAGCCTTATCAGATTTCTCATAGAACCTCTGACGTGCCCACAAGAGTGCCTTGACTGCCTTCTTGGTCAGAATTTGACACAATTGGCCCTTAACTGCTAGAAGTTTGGAATACGTTTTCTTTCTGGGGCGGCGTTGATACAAGAGGGTCAGGGCAACAAGTTCCGATTCAAGGTCTCGGATACGTTGCGCTTCGGTTTTTCTTTGGGCAGCCGAGAGGCTTATAAGGTAGCCGCGAACTTGTCAATGACTTCTGATGAATGCGCTCCAGGTGATGTATAAGGGAGGATGTTCCTAGGTGGTTAACGTCCTTACCCCTACTTATAACAGCTTGACAAAGGCAACACACGGCTTGACACCTGTTGTCCGCATTTCTGTTAAAATAATTCCACACCGAAGAGGTGAATTTTTTTTGTAATTTGACCAGACATGTCAATGGCCATATTCATCCCACGGACAACAGGTCTCTCCCCGGGTGCCTGACTTAAACAAACCACCTCACCATCAGAATCCTCCTTGTCAATTTCCTCCTCAGCGCCAGCAACACCCATATCCTCATCCTGGTGTACTTCAACAGTGACATCTTCAATTTGACTATCAGGAACTGGACTGTGGGTGCTCCTTCCAGCACTTGCAGGGGGCGTGCAAATGGTGGAAGGCGCCACCTCTTCTCATCCAGTGTTGGGAAGGTCAGGCATCGCAACCGACACAATTGGACTCTCCTTGGGGATTTGTGATTTAGAAGAACGCACAGTTCTTTGCTGTGCTTTTGCCAGCTTAAGTCTTTTCATTTTTCTAGCGGGAGGATGAGTGCTTCCATCCTCATGTGAAGCTGAACAACTAGCCATGAACATAAGCCAGGGCCTCAGCCGTTCCTTGCCACTCCGTGTCGTAAATGGCATATTGGCAAGTTTACGCTTCTCCTCAGACGCTTTTAATTTAGATTTTTGGGTCATTTTACTGAACTTTTGTTTTTTGGATTTTACATGCTCTCTACTATGACATTGGGCATCGGCCCTGGCAGACGACGTTGATGGCATTTCATTGTCTCGGCCATGACTAGTGGCAGCAGCTTCAGCACGAGGTGGAAGTGGATCTTGATCTTTCCCTAATTTACCCTCCACATTTTTGTTCTCCATTATTTAATGTGTGGAATTATATGCCAGTAATATATCAATAGCAATGGCCTACTGTACTGTACTATATATGTATACTGCTGGTCACCAAAATGCTGCACTGTCCTACTATATACTGCTCACAATAATGCAGCACAGAGATAGTATTCTTGACACAGAGCTGCAAGATACAGCAATGGCATACTGTACTGTACTATATATGTATACTGCTGGTCACCAAAATGCTGCACTGTCCTACTATATACTGCTCACAATAATGCAGCACAGAGATAGTATACTTGACACAGAGCTGCAAGATACAGCAATAGCCTACTGTACTGTACTATATATGTATACTGCTGCTCACCAAAATGCTGCACTGTCCTACTATATACTGCTCACAATAATGCAGCACAGAGATAGTATACTTGACACAGAGCTGCAAGATACAGCAATGGCCTACTGTACTGTAGTATATAAGTATACTGCTGGTCACCAAAATGCTGCACTGTCCTACTATATACTGCTCACAATAATGCAGCACAGAGATAGTATACTTGACACAGAGCTGCAAGATACAGCAATGGCCTACTGTACTGTACTATATATGTATACTGCTGGTCACCAAAATCCTGCACTGTCCTACTATATACTGCTCACAATAATGCAGCACAGAGATAGTATACTTGACACAGAGCTGCAGGATACAGCAATGGCCTACTGTACTGTACTACTATAATTATATACTGGTGGTCCCCAGTCTCCACAATGCAGCATACTGAGCACAGATATTTGCAGCACACTGAGCACAGATATTTGCAGCACACTGAGCACAGATTATGGAGCTTTTTAGGGAGAGAACGCAGCCACGTCCTCTCCGTTCAATCTCCAATGCACGAGTGAAAATGGCGGCGACGCATGTCTCTTTATATAGAATACGAATCTCGCGAGAATCCGACAGCAGGATGATGACGTTCGGGCGCGTTCGGGTTAACCGAGCAAGGCGGGAAGATCCGAGGCTGCCTCGGAACCGTGTAAAATAGGTGAAGTTCGGGGGGTTCGGATCTCGGTGAACCGAACCCGCTTATCTCTAATTTATTTTTATTTTTTTAAATATATATTTATTGATTTTCCATTATTTTTACAAAAGATAAGTGTAGCAATGTGAACATACAAGGGACGGGTACTACAGTGCACCCAGCAACATATGCGTCAAAAAGTATATATGATGGTATACATAATAGTCTACTCCAGCTGTCTCCCATCCCATACATAAAACACACTACCAAATTAAAGAGAAAATCCCAAAAACAAAGAACACCAAAGAAAATAAAAAAGGAAAAGGAAAGAAGTTGAAAAGGAAATGACACTTACAAAGGGAAAAAAGGGAAGGGAAGGAAGAAGAAAGGGGGGGGGGGGTATCTCCTCCTTTAACCATATTAATACTGTGAAAGATTGAACAATGTCTGCATGCTCAAAAAGGGAACCATATTATCCCGATTTTAGCTACTTAGCCTAAATGTGGGAAACTCCATGATTCCAGTTACATGTAAGCTTCCCTATATGTATGCTCAGTTATCTCTAAGACATTGACTGCCTTACTTTTCTATATATATGAAATTTGACAATAAATGAGGCAATTTGACTATCTGCTATTGTTCCACCTATATACATGTTTCAGTAAGTTGTCGGTAATGATACCAGTCAGTGTTTTCAAAAATCTGAAGAATCTTGTGTCTAGTATTATCAGGCAAGGACTCTATGTACGGTCCCCATTTACGATAAAATCTCACCACTCCCATCTCGATATCGGGCATAGTAGAAAATCTGTCAAAATATAGTGTTTTTAGAAGCATATTATGTACTGTTTCGAGTCTGGGCATGGACTTCGAGATCCATAACTGCATAATCAATTTTTGAGCTGTCGTCACCAGTAAAATCAAAAACGGTCGAAGATCAAATTTAGTTTTCCCGAAATCCCAGTCTCGGAAGTCAGCAAATAGTATAGCTTTCGGGTCCATAGTAGCTGTACACAAAAATGTTCTAGAAACATACTGTACTATCTTATTCCAGAACTTCTTAATGCACCCGCATGACCACAGATTATGTAGGAGTGTCGCTGAAGCAGCCCCACACTTCAAACATTGACCCGTTTCGCTCCGCACATAGTGTTTTCTCTGTGCCTGTGATATGTTGGCTCTATGTATTATTTTGAAATGTGTTTCTTGTAACGAAACAGAGTGGAGAGACTTCATCACAAAAACTGTGTTTTTGAACAATTGTTCACCCACTATATTCATATCTAAATCCTTTTGCCAGGGAGCACATATTTTTGACCAAACACTGGGAGTAGAGCTCCGAAGTAGATCATCGTACAGATATCTTGTCCTGTAGGGAACTGTTTTAATTAAATTTAAGAGTGTCATCAGTGGGTCTGAAGACAACAGGGGAAGACCTGCCCCATATACAGACAATGCATAATGCTTGACTTGAAGATATGGTAGTAAATACTGATCTGATATACCATACGTATCTTTAAAGGTTAGATAGGACATCAACCCACCACCAGGGTCAAACACATCAGTCGTAAGCCTTAACCCCTTAGCTCTCAACCGTACAAAAGCCGTGGAATCCAACCCCAGTGTGAATTGAGGGTTGCCCCATAATGGTATTAAACGGGAGATACGGGGGTCTCTGCCTAAAATTCTATTTATTGCCCACCATGTGTGATGAGTGTCTCTAAAAAAGATATTATTACGGGCATGTTGCGGCAGAGACTGCCGCGGTAAATGAAGTAGTGCCCCCGGTGAATATGGGGAGCTAAACGAGCAATCTAATGTATAGACTGAGAACAACTCCCTTTCCAACAACCAGTCCGATATGTAACGAAAAAATATGGAATGGGAAAATTTACTTAAGTCCGGAAGACCCAAACCTCCCTGTGCTCTAGATAACTGCAATTTAGTCCGAGCAATCCTGGGGCGTTTAGATCTCCAGAGAAAAGTGCTAAAGCTGAGGAGCCCAAGGCCACCATCTTGCTACCTGGCAATCAGCCAGAGCACAGATAAGCTGCACTATTTCACACTCTCCTCACCCCTGCAGGATTACAGATCCTGTCCGCACTACTGCCCGCAGTGGAGACGGCCATGAAAATGCTTTAATGCTCACCATGCGTGCCTGGGCCACAATATGAATGGTTAGGCTGCGATCTACCCCAGCTGCAGGAATAGCACCTAAAAGAGTCACGGTTCCATTATTGTGACACTCGGATCCACACATCCTCGAACCACTCTCAAGATGATTTAACACAACATAATAAAATACTATGCGTGCCATAATCAAGTAGCTGGACTTTATATATAACACTCTCAGGCACCTTACTCCCATCCCCGCGGTCAGAGTATCTGAAGCTGACAAATTCATCCCCCTCTGGTGGCCGCTACTGTTAGCTACTCGATCTACACTAATTGAAGCCTGGAATACGTCGCAATTTGGACCCTGATTAAAATCTGCGAATTTGCTGTGACTCCCTCCTTCGCCCTCCGAGCTCCCTGGAGCATGCAATGCTTGTTTTTCCATTCCCATAGGAGCCCGGGGTGGAGTTGTGAGCCAGTAATCTGACCTGCCTGGGCAACTCACTCACTGTACGGACCCTGGACTGTGTCCTTTCGTCAATAATTTTCCTTCCCCTTTTTCTTTTTCTCCCCCACCCCTATCCCCCCTTTTTTTATATAAGCCATTATGTCCAAAAACAAGAAAGTAACGCAAGCCCCGACTAATTTCTTTGGCTCAAAATCTAAGGGCCCGCAGAACCCCAACATGACCGCAAGCTCCCCTCCTTCTCCGTGCTCTTCGGAAACAGGCATCGACCCCCAGATACAGGCGGTAATGTCGAGCCTACTGGAGGGAGTGCAGTCTGCGTTCAAACAGGAACTTTGGAATGCTATTGCAGAATTTAAATCGGATCTCACGGCTCTCGGCAACCGAACGGACGTACTGGAAACAAAGACTGACGATCTCTGCCGCTCCCAACACCGCCTTGACAGAGAGCTCACTAGGTTGCACGAGGAAATGGAGACCCTTAAAGAGCGACAGGAGGACCAGGAAAATCGCTCGCGTAGAAATAACTTACGCATACGCAGTGTTCCAGAATCGGTCCTCGGTCCTTCGCTGCCGTCATTTCTGAGAGAATTCTTCATACATCTTGTACCGGACCTCACGGACGAGGAGTGTCTCTGTGACAGGGCTCACAGAGCACTTCGTACAAAACCGTCTCCCGCTCAACCGCCCAGAGATGTTATTGTCCGTTTCCATTATTTCCGTTCAAAAGAGAAAATTCTATCCTCCGTCCGGGACTCCCCAGAGATCCTGTTTAAAGGCATGCAGCTACAGATCTTTCAGGACCTGGCTCCCTCCACTATCCAAAAACGACGAGACCTCCAATCGGTCACCCGGGTCCTGCGACAGCACCAGATCAGATATAGATGGGGATTCCCCTTTCAACTTCACGTCTCGGTCAACAACTCTGTTCACTCGGTCAAGACTTTGACCCAGGGACAGGAATTACTAGCAAAGCTGGATCTCCTCCCAACATCATCTGTAGTCGACATGGCGGCCTCATCATCTAAGCCGCCACACCCTCAGTCTCCCCTTCCTGACTGGACAAGGGTGACCCGACAGCGCACTGTGGACAAAGACCCTCCCGGATCTGGGTAGACCCACCGCTTTGGTTTGTCCACGAAATGTTGGTGCAGCTCCTCAACGCCTCGAACTGAGCAAGGGCTGCGGACGTTATGACCTCCGTCCAATATCCAATGTCGTAACTATTCTCTGTTATTGCTGTTATGGTTAAGTTATATTAGTTCGTACTCCTGTGATGTGTCCCCCCCCTTTTTTTTTCTTTTTTTCTTTCTCTCCTCCTCCTCCCCCCCCCTTTTTTTTCTCTCTTAATTTTTTGTCTGTAATTTTATTGCCTGGACACAGTTCTCTATGTTCTATATTACACTATGTTCTTTATAGATGAAAAATGGCCACGACCATTCTCAACCCTTGTGGCCCGGGTGACTCACACCCTCTCGCATGGTATCTCAGTTACCCCCCCACAATCCCTTACTGTTGCTTACATTGTTACTTATACAGTTTTTTTTTCCTGCGGCCCCCGAATGGGACCCACAATTTCAGGGATGTTTCCCCGTTTGGGGTTTTTCTTCTCTATGTTCTTCCCCTTCTCCTTTTTCTTGTGGCCTCTGCTTGTTCTTTCCGCTCCTTTTCTTGCTCTACCCTGAGGGGTGGCCTCCTCCTGGCACAAACTGTACGTTATTGGATCATGATTGGCAATATGTCATACTCCCTCACGTGAATAGCCATGTCCCTTAAAATATTTTCGGTCAATGTAAATGGCCTGAACTCCCCTAGGAAACGTACTGTGTTTCTGAGTGCTTGCAGACGTGAGAAAGTCGACATAGCATTCCTTCAAGAAACACATCTCACCGGTTCCCACACTCAGCTCAAGGGCAAATGGTTCTCCCAGTCCTACTTTGCCTCGGCAGACTGTAAAAAACGTGGTGTGGCCATTTTAATTCACCGTAACATCCCGTTTATCCACTCTAGGACTGTGACAGACCCAGACGGGCGGTTCCTTATGGTAATGGGTACCCTCCGCTCCATGGCCCTCACTTTGGTCTCCACCTACGCCCCCAACCAAGACCAATCTCTGTTTTTTGACTCTCTTTCTAAACGCCTGACATGAGAAGCACAGGGAACCATTATCATGGGTGGTGATTTTAATACCATCATCGACCCGTCGCTAGATAGATCCGGCCCTCCACCTCATGCTTCCATGACGACCCTGCCTCGGGCCTCCCGCACACTCACCGCCACCATGAAACACCACGGCCTCTGTGACACTTGACCCTCCCAACACCCCCACACCAAAGATTTTACCCATTTCTCAGCTACACACCAACACTATTCCAGGATCGATATGATCCACATCTCCTCTGCCCTCGTACCACTGATTTCTGATACGGGCATCATGCCACTGACATGGACGGACCACGCTGGGGTCTACCTCCTCATAGATATATACCGCACGCCTCGCCGGAGATATAAATGGCGTCTTGACGACTCGCTCTTGCAACACCCCTCTGCACTGGAGGAAATTAGACTAGCAATCTCACACTACTTCACCGAAAACATGTCTCCCGACATCTCAATGTCCTTTGGGAAGCTCATAAAGCCACGATTCGCTGCGCTTTGCTGGCAAAATCGTCGGCAATTAGGAAAAAAACCACACAGGAGATCACTTCCCTCGAATCAGAAATAGCCACCTTACTATCCAAACATAAAGCATCCCCCGACGCTTCCCTGCTCCCTCAGATCGATTCCCTCCGGGGACAACTCAACACCCTCCTCTCTAACCGTGCAGCACTAATTCTTCGGAAGCTGCAGCAACGCTTTTATGATAAAATGGATAAAATAGACTCCCTACTGGCCAACAAACTACGTCGCAAGCAGGCGTTGGGCGCAATAGATAAGTTGTACTCGCCACAAAGGAGAACCTATACATATGACCCTGAAGTGATGACCGAGGATTTCCGCCGGTTTTATAGCGCCCTTTATAACCTGCCTGACCCGCTCCCTCTGTCTCCTGACGGGGTTGGGGGAGTACGCTCATACTTGTCTGATACCCCCCTCCCAACCCTATCTGACACTCAGTTAGAAGCCCTTAATAGTCGGATCTCGGAAGAGGAGACGATAGCAGCAATACGTTCCATGCGCTCGTCAGCCGCTCCGGGTCCGGATGGTTTCACAGCCCAATATTATAAACTGTTCGCGAAAGAGCTGGCCCCACACCTATCCTCCCTATTTAACGACATTCTTGAGGGAGCCTCCTTTCTGCCGGAAACGACCCGGGCCGACATAGTGGTAATCCCAAAGCCTGACAAAGATCCAACTAGTTGCTTAAATTATAGACCAATCTCACTATTGAACGTCGACCTGAAGATATACGCGAAAATACTAGCTAACCGTCTGGCTCCCCTGATGCCCGGTCTGGTCCACCCGGACCAGGTCGGCTTCATCCCTGGACGCCAGGCGTCTGACAACACTAGAAGGGCTATAGATCTAATTTACTCAATCCAAAAACGGAAGTCTCCCTCTCTCATTCTGGCTCTCGACGCGGAGAAGGCCTTCGACCGCATTTCGTGGTCCTTTGCCTTTGCAGTCCTTGACAAAATGGGATTCTCTGGACAATTTCTAGAGGGGATTAAAGCACTCTACCGCTCCCCATCGGCCCACGTTTTGGTTAACGGTGTTTCTTCCACCAGTTTTGGGATTGCCAATGGTACCAGGCAGGGATGCCCCCTCTCCCCTTTAATTTTCGCACTAGTCATGGAGCCCCTTGCACCAAAGATCCGTAATAATACCACTATCCACGGAATATCCACAGGCCTATCCGAACACAAGATAGCGTTATATGCTGATGATGTCCTGATCTCCCTCACAGATCCAGCCCAATCCCTCCCCGCTCTCTTATCTGAGATCAGTTCATATTCACAGTTTTCTGGTTATAAAATAAATGTTAACAAAACAGAGGTCCTCCACTTTCATATCCCGCCAGCTCTCAAACAAGACCTTCAAACTATCCTTCCCTGTAACTGGTATACAAAGAAAATCAAGTTCCTCGGTGTGTACTTGACCCACCATCACCATGTCACAATCCTGACTGTAGGTTTCATATTTGGTGACTTACCCATGCCATCTGTCCCGGATCCTGTGTCTTTTACTCACTGAGTTAAACAGCTTGTCAGCACTATGAGTTTTCCTGAGTTCTCTGCCTGAAAGGTAATAGTTAATCAGCTCCACCTGGGGTGAGCTCCTGTGTGAGCTCCTGTGTGAGGCTGAATTCAGTAATCTGAAGTTTAGGCCTAAAAGCCAGCATCTTATGTTTTGCAGAAGTTCAGGCTTCAGGGTTCTCTCGGCCTGCTAGGCCTCATTCTACATCACAGCCTAGTCTACAGTAGTCACATGACAGTGACTGTTTACCTGACCCAGAGTTGTCCAATCCTCTGCCAGCCTGAGACTCTCTGCATCACCTAATCCTGCTCACCAATCACCAAGGACCAGGAAGTATAAGTTGGGAGGCTGAGTTAGAAACTGTGCCAGTTCCTCGTGTCACACACAGCTCTGTGTGAGTCTTAAAGCTGAGCTCCCTAAAGGTAACCTTTGTACTTAAGTTCCTTTGGAAACTCTGTTCCCTTGTTACCCTGTTTGGTTTACTTTTGTGTTGCCACTGATTTTCACTATTTCCATGAGTCTCAATGTAAAGGCACAGCTGCAGTGGTTCATCTTAAAGGCACAGTACTGTATTCCATAGTCTCCACTGAAAACCACAGCTGCCGTGTTTCAGTTTTACTGCTGTTGTAGTTGTGATCTCCAGAGCTGCCGTATCCCTGTGGCTTCCGTGCCTCCAAGTATCTCTGTGCTTCCAAGCACCTCCTTGCCTCAGCACCTCCGTGTCTCAGCACCTCCGTGCCTCAGCACCTCCGTGCCTCAGCATCTCCGTGCCTCAGCATCTCCGTGCCTCAGCACCTCCGTGCCTCAGCATCTCCGTGCCTCAGCACCTCCGTGCCTCAGCATCTCCGTGCCTCAGCACCTCCGTGCCTCAGCATCTCCATGCTTCCAAGCACCTTACGTGCCTCCAAGTACCTCCGTGCCTTCAAGTATCTCCGTGCTTCCAAGCACCTCCGTGCCTTCAAGTATCTCCATGCTTCAAAGCACCTCAGTGCCTCCAGGCACTTCTGCACCTCAGTGCCTCCAAGCACCTCGGTGCCTCCAAGCACCTCAGTGCCTCCAGGCACTTCTGCACCTCAGTGCCTCCTAGCACCTCAGTGCCTCCAAAAACCCAGTGCTCACAAGCGTAGTTGGTGTCTCCAGCATCCGGTACTCCTTAGTTCTTTCCTCAGCACCTTTTCAAGTTCTGTCTTTCAGGAGACCTCCAGCATCCATACCTGCTTCCTGTCTGCCGACCAAATCCTGCATGAGGAAAACCTAGATTCGGTCATCTCCGCTGCGGTCCCTCTTCCTGGTCACCGGAAGAAATCCCGAGCCCACAACACCCCCAAACCAGGTCAGTGAAAGTATTCACATAGTCCTCCAGTCGCCCGCACAGACTTCACTAACACCGGGTTCACAAAACCTCAGTCATGACAGTAGGAACTGGCCCTATGGACCCGGCCGAAAGTGTTTGTCTGACGCAGGACCTCCTAAGCAATATTGCAGGACGCTTGGAAGGTCTGGAGTCGACTCAGCATCAATTAGCACAGTGTCTGCAGCGGAATTCTTTCCCCAGAGATTCTCCGACCTTCTGCACTAAGACTCCTGACCAACTGCAGATTTTCTACCAGATGTTATTACAGTTACAAGAACTTTTGTCTAGTATTCTTTCTGTGATGCCTGATCTCTTCAGGAATACTACCAACGTTGTTGATCCTGTTTTGTCCCATCCAGTTAATAGAGTCTCTTCCTCTGTGCAAGGAAAAGTTGTTCATCAGAGCTATCCACGGCCCAAACTCTCTGAAGCTGAACGTCAGCGGCGTAGGGAGCTACACCTCTGTCTTTACTGTGGAAATTCCGGTCATTTTGTTAAAGATTGCATTCTTCGTAAGCCAGGGAATGGTGACAAATCTCAGTATCACAGTGCTCATGTCTACAAGTCATCCACAGTAGCCGATCCTGCTACTGCTGACAGGGGTATCAAGATGGCTACTCTGAAAGAGACTCAAATTTATGACTGGGGTCCGGTGATTAAAAGACCTTATCCCAAGTTGGGTGTCCAGAGAAGAATGTTCAAGCCATTTAGAGTCATAGAGGAGTCCGTGTCTCCAGCCCAAGGAGGGGCGTCCGTGTCTTCAGCCCAAGGAGGGGCGTCCGTGTCTTCAGCGAGGGGCGTCCGTGCCTTCAGCCCAAGGAGGGGCGTCCGTGTCTTCAGCCCAAGGAGGGGCGTCCGTGTCTTCAGCCCAAGGAGGGGCGTCCGTGTCTTCAGCCCAAGGAGGGGCATCCGTGTCTTTAGCCCAAGGAGGGGCGTCCGTGTTTTTAGCCCAAGGAGGGGCGTCCATGTTTTTAGCCCAAGGAGGGGCGTCCGTGTCTTCAGCCCAAAGAGGGGCGTCCGTGTCTTCAGCCCAAGGAGGGGCGTCCGTGTCTTCAGCCCAAGGAGGGGCATCCGTGTCTACAGCCCAAGGAGGGGCGTCCGTGTCTTCAGCCCAAGGAGGGGCGTCCGTGTCTTCAACCCCAGTGAGGGGTTCAGAGCGTCCAGCCCCAGTGAGGGGTTCAGAGGGTCCAGCCCCAGGGAGACTACAGAGCGCTGCCCAGCCAGAGAGACTACAGAGTGCTGCCCAGCCAGAGAGACTGCAGAGCGCTGCCCAGCCAGAGAGACTACAGAGCGCTGCCCAGCCAGAGAGACTACAGAGCGCTACCCAGCCAGAGAGTCTACAGAGTGCTGCCCAGCCAGAGAGTCTACAGAGTGCTGCCCAGCCAGAGAGTCTACAGAGTGCTGCCCAGCCAGAGAGTCTACAGAGTGCTGCCCAGCCCCGTGAAGTGGGGGCTCTTGCCTCAGCCCAGCCCCGTGAAGTGGGGGCTCTTGCCTCAGCCCAGCCCCATGAAGTGGGGGCTCTTGCCTCAGCCCAGCCCCGTGAAGTGGGGGCTCTTGCCTAAGCCCAGCCCCGTGAAGTGGGGGCTCTTGCCTCAGCCCAGCCCTGTGAAGTGGGGGCTCTTGCCTCAGCCCAGCCCCGTGAAGAGGGGGCTCCTGCCTCAGCCCAGCCCCGTGAAGAGTGGGCTCCTGCCGGTCCAGCAATATTCCAGGCTCCACCTGGTCAGTCCGTCCCGGTTCCAGCCGGTCCAGCAATACTCCAGGCTCCGCCTGGTCAGTCCGTCCCGGTTCCATCCGGTCCAGCGATACTCCAGGACCAGCCTGGTCAGTCTCCGTTGGCTCCAGCCAATTCAAGTATCCTTGGATCCAATCCAGTCCTACTCGTCCAGCCAAAGATTTCTCCAGTTTCAGCCTCTAAGCTTTCGTCTGATGGTTTACCACCTATTTACTTTGATGGAGATTTATTGCAATATGCCGCTCGGGTTGAACAATTTCTCTCTCTGATGGAGTCTGATCCTTCAGGTGCAGTAACTCCTTCCGACGTTACTCGATATCTGTTCCTGGCATTCAGAGGAAGAGCTTTGGAGTGGGCCAACATGCTTTTTGAGAGAAATGATCCTGTGTTCCATGATTTACAGACTTTTAGTAATGCAGTCTTTAAAGAATTTACTCCAAAGCCCTCGGAATCGGACTCAGTTATAAGATCATGCTCCAAAAAGAATCTCAGTTCGTCTTCATTCAAACTACAACAGTCTGGTACAAAAGTAAGTTTGTGCAGTCCTGCCAAAGATAATCCAAGTATCTCCTTCCGTAAGAATCCGACCATTAAGGTTGGTCATGAAGGAGTCTCTCCTAGCCCAATACTAAGTTCTCCGCCAAAGAATTCAAAGCTACAGTGCACTTCTTGGTCATTTTCAAACTGTGTATCTAAAGGAGATTCGTATTTTCCGTTAGACTTGGACTCAGACTCTGAATTTGATCCAGTTTATGATGCTACTCCTTTCCTGGGAGGTGCTGTTCCTTCCTGTTATGCTTCCACGCATGAAGAGGTTCCAGAATCACCAAAAAGCTCTACAGGTCTCTGTATGAAAAGTCCTCGTTATAGAACAAGATTTAATTTAAGCCTCAGTGGAGTGCTAGCTTCGAAAGCACAATCTTCTCGCACTACAAAACGAGGAGAGGAACCTTCTACAGTTTATTCCTCAGTCCTTTCTGATGAAGGAAATTCCAATCTTGTCTATGATGGATGGTCTACCTGTTCAGAAGATGAAGATCAGGAAGACTTCTAAAGAATCCAGCTTAAGTTTTGTTTCTGGACCCTCCGGTTTCCACTTTTCAGAAGCTTTGTGTACAAGTTATTCATCAAGTTCCCCTAGGTTTCAAGATGGGTGTCCGGAGTCCACCCTTGAAGAGGGGGATACTGTCACAATCCTGACTGTAGGTTTCATATTTGGTGACTTACCCCTGCCATCTGTCCCGGATCCTGTGTCTTTTACTCACTGAGTTAAACAGCTTGTCAGCACTATGAGTTTTCCTGAGTTCTCTGCCTGAAAGGTAATAGTTAATTAGCTCCACCTGGGGTGAGCTCCTGTGTGAGGCTGAATTCAGTAATCTGAAGTTTAGGCCTAAAAGCCAGCATCTTATGTTTTGCAGAAGTTCAGGCTTCAGGGTTCTCTCGGCCTGCTAGGCCTCATTCTACATCACAGCCTAGTCTACAGTAGTCACATGACAGTGACTGTTTACCTGACCCAGAGTTGTCCAATCCTCTGCCAGCCTGAGACTCTCTGCATCACCTAATCCTGCTCACCAATCACCAAGGACCAGGAAGTATAAGTTGAGAGGCTGAGTTAGAAACTGTGCCAGTTCCTCGTGTCACACACAGCTCTGTGTGAGTCTTAAAGCTGAGCTCCCTAAAGGTAACCTTTGTACTTAAGTTCCTGTGGAAACTCTGTTCCCTTGTTACCCTGTTTGGTTTACTTTTGTGTTGCCACTGATTTTCACTATTTCCATGAGTCTCAATGTAAAGGCACAGCTGCAGTGGTTCATCTTAAAGGCACAGTACTGTATTCCATAGTCTCCACTGAAAACCACAGCTGCCGTGTTTCAGTTTTACTGCTGTTGTAGTTGTGATCTCCAGAGCTGCCGTATCCCTGTGGCTTCCGTGCCTCCAAGTATCTCCGTGCTTCCAAGCACCTCCGTGTCTCAGCACCTCCGTGTCTCAGCACCTCCGTGTCTCAGCACCTCCGTGCTTCAGCATCTCCGTGCCTCAGCATCTCCGTGCTTCAGCATCTCTGTGCCTCAGCACCTCCGTGCCTCAGCATCTCCGTGTCTCAGCACCTCCGCGTCTCAGCACCTCCGTGCCTCAGCATCTCCGTGCCTCAGCACCTCTGTGCCTCAGCACCTCCGTGCCTCAGCATCTCTGTGCTTCCAAGCACCTCCGTGCCTCCAAGCACCTCAGTGCCTCCAAGCACCTCAGTGCCTCCAGGCACTTCTGCACCTCAGTGCCTCCAAGCACCTCGGTGCCTCCAAGCACCTCAGTGCCTCCAGGCACTTCTGCACCTCAGTGCCTCCAAGCACCTCAGTGCCTCCTAGAACCTCAGTGCCTCCAAGCACCTCAGTGCCTCCAAAAACCCAGTGCTCACAAGCGTAGTTGGTGTCTCCAGCATCCTGTACTCCTTAGTTCTTTCCTCAGCACCTTTTCAAGTACTGTCTTTCAGGAGACCTCCAGCATCCATACCTGCTTCCTGTCTGCCGACCAAATCCTGCATGAGGAAAACCTAGATTCGGTCATCTCCGCTGCGGTCCCTCTTCCTGGTCACCAGAAGAAACCCCGAGCCCACAACACCCCCAAACCAGGTCAGTGAAAGTATTCACATAGTCCTCCAGTCGCCCGCACAGACTTCACTAACACCGGGTTCACAAAACCTCAGTCATGACACACCACCAGCTTTTCCAAGCAAATTATCCCCGCTTATTGCAGACAATCAAGGAAGATCTGTTGGAATGGTCCAACTATTTCATCTCATGGATAGGCAGAATAAACTCCGTCAAGATGAGCGTGCTCCCTCGACTTCTGTATTTATTTCAGACTCTCCGGATTTATGTTCCTACCTATGTCTTTAAGACCCTACAACATCAATCCTCCCTTTTTATCTGGAATCATAAACGTCCCCGCGTTAGACTTAAATTGCTTCAACGCCCCTCCAGAGGTGGGGGCCTAGGTATTCCGGACTTCAAGAAATATTTCTATGCTGCGCAACTCTCTCAATGTGCACAATGGTGCAACGAGGGCGGGACGCGGAAGGTTTGGGTGGGGATTGAGGCAGAGGAGATGGGTCTAGCTACACTATCCTCCCTTTTGTGGCTCCACCGGAACCAACGCCCCCGTACGGCCCTCTCACACCCTGTAGTAAGCCGCTCACTAGCGACATGGGATCTGACAAACAGACGGTTCAGTTTGGCCCCATACCCGTCCCCGCTAATTCCGTTATTTCATAATCCAGCCTTCCCCCCAGGCATGTGTAGAGTCTCACATACATCCTGGCGCTCAAGCGGTATGCTGTATGTGAACGATATGACCTCCAATGCTACCTTCCCACAATTCGCAGATATCCGAGAAGGAACAGTAATCCCTCCTTCGGACTTCTTTCGGTATCTGCAAATCAGACATTTCCATTCCACCATTACCACTACCCTTCTCCACAGACAATTATCCCCCTTCGAATACATCAGCTGGAAACGCACCAACACTAAGGGCCTCATATCAGATATTTACACTTTACTTAGCGACCACCCCACTTCATCCCGGGCCCCCCACGAATTAGCATGGGAAAAGGAGCTGGGATTTACTATAGACAATGAAGACTGGGTAGATATCTGGGATAATGCGGCCTCCAGCTCCATATGTGTGAGAATTAAAGAAAATATCTACAAATTACTATACCGCTGGTATTACGTCCCTTCCCGCCTACATACTATGTTCCCCGACACTCCAGATAGATGCTGAAGGGGTTGTGCGGATGTTGGTTCGTTCTTACACATATGGTGGACCTGGCCAAAAAATTTTTAAATTTGGGATGAACTAATTACCTTGCTCTCGCGATTATTTGACACCCCTATCCCTCCTGACCCCCAATACTTTTTGCTCCCCATGACTCTCCCTACTCTTAATAGACACCAAAACAAGCTATTTCGACATATAGTTTCGGCAATGACGTGCCAAATAGCCACGGACTGGAAGAGCCCGACCCCCTCCCCAACGCCGGTGATAATCTCCCGAATTTGGTATGTCCACAAAATGGAATATATGACCGCTGTCATACGTAACACCTCGAAACAATTTGATAAAGTATGGTCCCTGTGGCTAATCCTTCAACAGGCTCCCTCCCCATTTGCATCTTGACATGGTACACCGCAGCCCTACCCACCTCTTGCCTCTCAAGGCCACCCCTCCACCCCCTTATACCCCCCTTCCTTCTTTTATGTGCTCTGTCCCCCCCCACCTCTCTGACCCCTTCTATTCTCTCTATGAGTATTCTTTTCTTCTTATCTCCTCCGCTGACTCTCTTTGACGGACGGCCACTCCGTTGCCGAGAGTTCCCACTTCAAATGCTTTAACTTTATTCTTTAAAAAAAAAGAAAAAGGATCCACTCAGTTGATGTAGCAATTTATTGTAGTTACATTTGTTCTTTAAAAGCCCATTTTGTCTGGGTGTTCTGTCTTTAATGTAACCAACCTGTGATCCATCTAATAAAATGTGTTTTAAAAAAAAAAAAGAAAAGTGCTAAAGCTGTCATACAGCTGCTTTATATCTGGGTCAGACAGTCGAATGGGCAACATTTGCATGGTATACATCATTTTAGGGAAGATAACTGACTTGAGTACGGCTGTTCTACCCATCAGGGATAGAGTTAGAGACTGCCAGGAATCTAGTAATTTAAGCACAGAGGCAATTAAAGGCTTAAAGTTCAAAGAATAAAGTTTAGACAGCTGTTTCGGGATATGCACCCCTAAATATTTAAAATGTGATTTAACAACTTTTTTTTTTTTTGAATAGAGTATTTTTATTCAACAAGGATAAAATCGTTACAGACATTTCAGTGTACACTGGGAACTTCAATTATTTATTATTACACAATATGTTCACGCCCATATCCTTCTCAAACAATATATATAATGCATGATGAAGCTGGTAGTCGCAGGACCGTATATTGTCATTCTGCATATACCAGGTTCTCTGAAGTCTGCAATCAAATGTCAAACACATACTAACATTTCTTGTTTTCTCCCAGAAATACTACAATAACCTCCCCCCCCCCCCAACTATAAGGCCTGATAAAGCCTACAAACCATAAACAGAGCAAATCAAAACAACTCCATCTAGCCTAGAGTCATACAGTTGTGCGAGGCGAGGTGCGTAATCCCTATAGTGTGTAATACGGGAGAGGAGCCTGGCTCGTCCCCCCGGGACCCAGGCAGCTGGGCTGTCGTAGAAGGCGTGCGGCATGTCAATTAATGAATTCTTTAAATTCTAAATTCTAACGGCAGGGGAAGAATATGTAGAATTAATCCAATAGGACCATATCTTCTCATGTTTAGGAACAGCATTATTTTCATATAGATATACCGATCCTTCAGTACTGTGTCATTCACCAGGGCCTTTAAAGCAGACATCGTAGGGGAATGTGGGGCCATCCATGTCCGCGCAATACACACCTTGGCGAGGGCGCAGATACTGCGAGCATATAAGTCCTCCCACCTAGACCCAGATTCAGGTTCCCCCATTCCCAGAATGCAAAATCTCGGAGTCAACATTCCTCTCGGTATCCCCGTATGTTCCAGAATCGACCCGACCCCAGCCCAAAACGCCTGTAAGGATGGACACTCCCACACCAGGTGCCAGAACGATCCGCCAGCGGCTCCGCATTTAGGACAGGCGGCTGCGCCACCAGCCTCAAATCTGGCCAACCTATTCGGTGTCATATATGATCTATGTAATATAAAGAGTTGGATTTGTTGGAACCGTAGTGATTTGGTGACCTGGCTCGAGTTCCCCAGCGCCACCTCCCAGTCCTCAACATCTATGGGGCCCAGATTACGCTCCCAGTGCTCCCGAAGGTTCGAGAGCGGGTCCGCATGAATTATTTTTATAAGGTACGAGTAAGTGAAGGAGATCACCTTAACTCGACCCAATGCACATAGAAAGGCCTTTATGGGGAAAAAAGAAAGAGTGGGAGCGCAGAATGAATCCAATATATTGTTTTATTTAAAATATTAATATGTCATCCACATAAAAATGCAGTACATGAACTAGCCTAAGAATAAACAATTGATATTATATAAATGTAAACGAGACTGCCATATCTCCTGAACAAATATGAATAAAAAACCTTTAATAAACTCTAGTTAGGGCTGCATTAATGCTTCATGAAAATCAGCCGTGCGTCCACGAGCTGAAATGATTGTAAAAAGGAGACTGATAAAAAGTGCCTCTGTTATAAGTCACTGTCCTCCTTATACACAATAGAATCTCAGCTGTACGTTCACTGCACAGAGCCGCTGCAAACCCGGCTCAGTACAGCGCCTTTGACGGAGAGGCTTCTACATCAGGTGATATACCACAAAGTGAATTTGACCATCACTATCCATTTGCCACATAATACTACAGCACGGTTGTCCGCAAGTCCAGTACTGGGACACTCTCTACCAATGAGATTCTATTGTGTATAAGGAGGACAGTGACTTATAACAGAGGCACTTTTTATCAGTCTCCTTTTTACAATCATTTCAGCTCGTGGACGCACGGCTGATTTTCATGAAGCATTAATGCAGCCCTAACTAGGGTTTATTAAAGGTTTTTTATTCATATTTGTTCAGGAGATATGGCAGTCTCGTTTACATTTATATAATATCAATTGTTTATTCTTAGGCTAGTTCATGTACTGCATTTTTATGTGGATGACATATTAATATTTTAAATAAAACAATATATTGGATTCATTCTGCGCTCCCACTCTTTCTTTTTTCACACTTACTTTGATCCATTGTTGGGGCAGCCCGCCCACAACTGGTGAGCAGCCGTCTGAATCCAACCACATATAGTGTGTGTATTGTAGAGCGCCAATCTTTTGTGTATATTTTTGGTTTATTCCTTTATGGGGAAAGGGAGGAGCGCCGGTGGAGAATCCCCGAACTGTGATTGTATAGCGTGCCTGAGCTGTAAAAATCTGTAGAAGTAAGAGTTTGGGAGACCAAGCTCCTCCTTTAGTTGTTGAAAGGACTTCATTGTACCATTGTTGTACAACTGAAATATGGAAGTTACTGAATACGGGGCCCAAACCTCTCCCCCCCCCCCCCCTCAAGAGACCCCAGTTCAGGGAGTGATGCGGAGTGCCAAAGGGGAGTATCCGGATCCATACTATCGTACCCGAGCATTCGTATCAAAGCCTGCCAAATCTTCATGGCCTGAAAAACAATAGGAGGGGACAGCCGAGAAGTGCTCCCCCCCACCAGAATCTGCGCCGGAGAGAGGTCCGGGTAGTAACATCGGAGAAACGCCCAGCATAGACCAGCCTCATCTCCTCCCCGCAACCAGATACTGATGTGTGCCAGCTGGGCCGCAAAGTAATATAGTTGGAAGTGAGGTAAGGCCAAGCCGCCATCAACTTTTTGTCTAGTGAGGGTATATAACTTTATTCTAGGTCTTTTATTGGCCCATATCAGAGATGTTAGTATACTGTTTAATTTCTTAAAGAAGGGCGGGAATATGTATACAGGGGATTGTGAAAGAACATACAGTAGTTTGGGCAAAATTATCATCTTAACAAGGCTAACCCTACCTGTCATTGTCAGCGGGAGTTTACACCAAGCCCTCGACTTGCGTACAATCAGCTGTACAAGTGGGCCAAGGTTCAAGGATATGAAATCCGAAGGGTAGTTAGTAACCTGGATCCCAAGATATTTAAACTGGCCTGTCCAGCTTAGCGGTAGGGAAATCTTTGGGACCCGGGGAGGAGAGCCCATAATGGGCATTATAAATGATTTGGACCAGTTTATGCAGAGACCAGAGAATCTGCCGAAGGTCTCTATGACCTGCAACACTATAGGCATATCCACACTGTAGTCGTGTAAGAAAAGTAACAGGTTGTCCGCATAAAGGGCTATTTTGTCAGTACATGGGCCCGATTCAACTCCCCCAATGTCCGGGTGCGATCTGACCAAACAAGCCAAGGGTTCAATGGCTATGGCAAACAAAGCTGGGGAGAGGGGGCATCCCTGTCTGGTGCCCCGAGTCAAAGTAAAGGAGGAAGAGACATAGCCATTAACCAAGATCCTTGCGCATGGGCTTTGATATAGCAGTTTGATCCATCGTATAAAATTAGGGCCGAAGCCCATACATGTCATGACCCCCCACAGATACGGCCATTCGACGCTGTCGAATGCCTTAGCCACGTCCAGTGAAACTACAACCGCGTCCGAGGGGAAATCGTGGGGAGCCTGCAAAATAGTGTAAAGCCTGCGCAAATTAATGGACGTGGATTTCCCTGGCATAAAGCCAGACTGATCCTGGTGTATGATAGATGTAATGACAGGATCTTGGCGTCAGTGGGGATAAGGGAGATCGGCCTATAGGACTCCACTAGTTTGAGATCCTTACCGGGCTTTGGCAGTACTATAATTACAGCCTCGGACATTGAGGGAGGAAGTTGATTAGTGGCAAATATGTCGGTATACATCTCATGCAGCTTGGAACCAAAGAACTGTATGTAGTGTTTATACAGCTCAGTGGGGATGCCATCGCTTCCCGGAGACTCGCCACTGGGGAACATTCCCACCGCTGCCGTCACCTCTTCCAAAGTTAAGGGGCGTCTAGGATATCCCTAGCCTCGGGGGAAAGCCTGGAGAGGGGTATATTGGACAGGTACAGGTCTAAGTCTTTCACGGAGCATGTCGACTGAGAGTCATAGACCTCTTTAAAGTATGAAAGGAACATCTGCGCTATGTCGGGGGTATTATCTACTATGGAGCCGTCAGGGCCAGTCATCTGCACTATCGTGGACCCAGGACGGTCGTAGTGCACCAAATGGGCCAATAAACTACCTGGCCTGTCCGCCTGCATGTATATGTTGGTGGCCCTGAACAAAAGGGAGCGTGCGTTTTTATCCGAAAGGTGAGCTAGCCAGGCCTCCTGAGCTAATAGCCAACTTGCCTTCAGCGCAGGAGTTCCCTGAGCCAAATAGCGGGTCTCCAGGTCCCTATATTCAGATTCAAGCTGTCTCTCCGTCGCTCTGTACTCTATCTTGCGGGCGGCTATTTTGCCTATCAGCGTACCATGTAGATAAGCTTTAAATGCATCCCATATAACCGGTGTCAGGGCCGAGCCCGCGTTATTCGCAAAGAACCCTTCCCACCTAAGCGGCAAATCCGGGCACTCTCCCAGCTGAACCAGCCAGGATGGGTGCAACTTCCAATATGACTGCCCCCTCCGGCACTCCACATCAAAAGACAGCAGTAGGGGCGAATGATCGGACACCCCCCGTGCCTCATAATGAACATCCGTTATGCTAGGTAGGAGCATGGGCGAGACCAGGGCCAGGTCGATTCTGGAGAAGGAGCCGTACGTACTACAGAAACATGAGTATTGCCTAAGTGTAGGGTAGCGAGCCCTCCAGACATCTACCCACTGCATGCTATCTATATAATCCGCAAACTTAGATCTAGATATAGATTGGCCGCCCCCCGCCCCTGAATCCCGAGAAGACCTCCATCTATCCAGAGAGGCATCCAACACGTTGTTAAAGTCCCCTAGACAAATAACAGGAGTGTGTGGAGAGGAAGCAATAAATGAAGCCGCCTTCTGCAGGACGTCATACGAGAATGGGGGAGGAACATAAACAGACAAGATAAAGAAGTTACGGGAGCTCAGCTTGCATTCCAGAAACACAAATCTACCATATGGATTCGTATTTACCGTGATTAATTCAAACTGTACAGTTCTCTGTATCATGACCGACACCCCCCTGGAAGAGGAGGAGTGAGAGGAATGATACGCCCAGCCTACCCAAGGCCTGCGGAGCGACAATAGTCTATTTCCCTCCAGGTGGGTCTCGCTCAGACAGATAATATCCGGGCCATATTTCTTTATCATTTGGAATACTAGGGACCGCTTTACTTTATTATTAATGCCCCGGACATTCCATGCCAAAATCTTTAAGGCAGGCATGTCGTCTGTCGTGTTATCTGAGACACAGCATGTAAAGACCCCCCAAGATGAAAAGGGAGCCCGCCTATCAACATTATCCGGGTATCCACCTGCCCGTGCAGAGTACTATCCCAAAAACCATATCGTCCGCAGGCCCCGGGCCCTGAGCCAAACCCCCCTAAATAGCACAACATCATCGCACAATTCAATAAATAGACATATGGAAAACAAAAAATTAAAAGAGAGAAACATAGAAAAACAACAGAAAAACTGACAACATCCCAACAACAACCCCCCTCCCCGTATACCTCCCCGAACTGTGGCATACTTTTATCCCTAACAAAGCTCCAACCTTGGTGATCTGAAAGCCTACGGCAGTGCTATGCGTAGCACACAGATCCAAACAAAAAAAACCTGAATGGAAGGAGTAGATGGCTGCATGTCTGCGCCCGAGCAGGCCCCGGCCGGGGGAGTCGGTTTGGTAGAAGGAGAGGGCTTAGGGGACGACTGCGTCGGCTGGGCAGCAGGTTGGCGGGCAAACTTCTCCAATTTAGCCGGAACTGCGCTCTGACCACCCCTCACCATAGTAACAAGGTCCAAGCAGCGCTCAGAGTCCCGATATTCAGTGTCAGAAAGCACAGCAGTAGGGATGAGGTACAGTATCAGCAGCACTCCAGAGCACAGGACATCCAGCAGTAAATCACAGAGAAGGAGGGGGGGGGGGGGGCAGAGGGGTCTAGGGGTGATTTTGTAGGATGTGCTATTCAGTAATAGGCATGGGGCAAAAGGTGGGACAACCTGTGCTGGGGCAAATCTTCCAGCTCTGCAGCCCTTTCACAGGTCACGCATAGAGGATTTGCAGTGGAAGCAGCAGCTGCAGCCAAGATGGCCGCCGGACTCACAGTCTCACTCCCCTCAGTATATTCACCCCAATCTCGGGGGTCAGAAGCGGCCTGGCGGGTTCCCCAGCAGGTGTAGGTGGTGGGCGCCGCACTCCCCAGGCGCCGGGTGACCCGATCTTCACCGCGGGTTCGCGCGCGCCCGCGGCAGCACAGCGGAGCTCCAGCAATCGAGGCCGGGGATTTCCCGGCGGCCTAGGCCTGAGACTCGGGCCTAGGCGTAGGCTGACCGCTCCGGCAGGAGACCGCAGGAGACGGGCGCCGCTCCCCCACGGCGGTACAGCGCGGCCCGGACGGAAATGAGCCTCAGAGAGGGCCCCAGGATTGCTTTAGGATTACAAAGAAGAAAAAAAAAGAAAAACAAATATTTCCAGCGCCTCCTGGCCACCTGACTAATAGAATTGGTCGTTTATATCAAAAAAGCAGCTCTCAACTGGACAGTACTGACCTGTCCACCAACAAAACAGCACAAAGAGGATAATATATTATCAGAGAGCGCATATAATTTTATATCCAATTTATTACATATAAAATAAGAATAATTACAATTATAAACACATGTACACATTAAAAATAAAAATAAAAACTCCCCCTACTGCAGCAGGTAAAACCTTAATAATGGGACACTTCCACCACATCCAGATTAATGATTCGCAGTAAGGAATACTCCTATATTAAAGTCCAGATCAAGGTGTCAGTCCTGGAATAAAGGAACAACTGATAGATTTAAACGTTTTGGTGCAGCTGTGAGATCTCTGTATATAAGGGCCGGGCGGCCGGCTTTCAACTCCCGCTAATTAAAGCCGCAAAGCGGCCAGGTGTATTTGCTGTTGAACTTTAGTGTCCGTGCATACATACAAGGCTTGTATGTCTACTCCCGCTGTGCTTAGGGCCAAATAGCAAAATGTCCACTTTACTCACGGCCAGCAGCGTGTTTGCTTGTCATCTGTGGTCGGCCCCCGTTATTGATAGCTGTCACAGTCGGGAGGCGGCACTGTTCCTTTCCATAGTGCGGGATACACCGGAGGATCTCATGAGATGATCAGCTTCCAAAAAGCAGTTGTTGTAAAGATGTTGGTAAATAGGTCTCGCTGAAATGTAGGAGGGCATCAGTGAAGAATAAGCCCCAGTCCTTACGCGTTTCTCCGCTATTGTAAGTGTGCGGTTTCGTCAGAGGATGAAGAGGGGCTGTCCTACATGATATTTAAACTCCAGGGAACCAATCGCATTGTAAATTACTTGCATAGTCACACCTGAGTAATTACTAATTACATCTCACATGTGTTTAGATAGCTTTTATAGCGACCAACATAATAAATTATCATAATCTTACATTATAAATATAAATAGACATGGTGGTCTTATTGTGTAACAGAGATATAATCAAAAATTGGTTACAATAATTTCTAAATCTTCTAAAAGTCGGAAGACAAAGGTGATGGCACACACATACTAATTGTAATCAAGGATAGCAAATCCATAAAAACCTCCTAACCCTTGCATAGCTTCCACTATAGTCTAGTGGTATAATGCTCTGCACCACTGCACACACGGTCCCAGGTTCAATTCCCATCACAACCACACTAGACCACAACCTCTCATAAAACTCTTTGTTATTATCATTATTTTCGTTATTATTAGTATTATTAATCTTATTCATTAGTATATATAAGTTACTTTATGTATACATATAATAAATGCAGTATAGTCGATTGGTATATATCCAATGTGTCTATGATGAAAGATAATGGAGATAATTCTCACTTCACCTTACACTTCTAAATATTAGATTGAATTCTTAGATTTCATTTAGTGGCAACGGACCACCCTACAGTATAACAATCACACCATTCTATTGGGATCCCTGTTAATCTCCAAAACATTTCTCACTGATAGGCGAGTATACAAAAAGAAGGAGGTTATAGGAAAAAGAGAAAAAGAGGACAGAAAATGGGGGGTGAAAGGAGGCAACCAATTATGTAGCTCACACTTGAAGGTTATCTAATGTTATTGATCTCTATATTTTCATTGAAACCATCAGGCATCAGAGTGCCTAGGTTAAAAATCCAGAATGCTTCTCTAGTGCATAATTTATTGAATCTGTCGCCACCTCTAGGGGTAGGGGCCACATATTCAATACCCTGTATTTTCAACAGATCTACATTGCCGTCATGCTGATGGGTTACATGTCTAGATACGCTGTGATGAACATTCTTCTTTAGAACATTTCTTCTGTGTTCGAGAAACCTAATATTTAGGCTCCTAGTCGTCCTCCCCACATACTGTTTACCACAAACGCAACTTATCTAGTAAATGACGTATGTCTGCTGACAATTAATAAAGGTCTCAATGCCAAATTCGAGTCCAAGTGCTGTTGATTTGAAGCAAATGCTTCTATGTATTATAAACTTACAGGTAATGCAATTAATCTTACCGCATCTAAAACAGCCCACCATTTGATTTAACCAAGTTTTCTTGACCAATGATTGTGCATTGGCCTGAAAAAAGCTGGGAGATAGGTGATTCTTTAAGTTCCTAGCCTTTTGGAATACTACCCTCGCCGAATCTCCTAGGCAAGGGTTAAGAACTTTGTCTAGTTTAAGAAGTCCAAAATTTTTCTTAATAATTTTCCTAACATCCTCTGTATTATATTTTGTGACAAAGGGCATAATCTGGTTGTTGTCATATTTTTCCCTTGATGCTCCCAGATGGGTGGTCGTGGAGAGGAGAGAACTCCTCTCTCTCATGGTCACCTTTTCAAGGGAATCCTCTAAAAGTTGTCTAGGGTATCCCTGGTCAAGAAATGCACGTGTAAGAACCTTAGATTGTTCCCGAAACGCCTCTTCATCCATGCAATTGCGCTTCATTCTAAGATACTGTCCTATGGGTATGTTACCTTTCCATTTGTGGTGATGACAACTGCCATAGTTTAAAAAACTGCTGCAGTCGACCTCCTTTTTATAGGTCTTAGTGACCAACTTGTTACCCCTGACCGAGAGAGCAATATCGAGATAGTTAATCTGAGTAGGGTGACAAGAGTGACTAAACTTAAGCCCAAAAGTGTTAGAATTAAGATAGGAAAGAAATGAAGACACACTAGAGACCCCATCCCAAATAATAAAAAGATCATCAATGTACCGACCATAGAGCACCAAATTCGTGCCGAAGGGGCCCCCCCAGATATACTGGTCCTCAAAGAGCCCCATGTACAGATTGGCAAAACTCGGCGCGAACTTGGTGCCCATGGCGGTACCGTGCACTTGGAGATAAAACTGTGAATTAAATAAAAAATAGTTATGTGATAAAATGAAATTCATGGACTCCAACACAAACTCACGCCGTCTGGGCGACAGTCCCACAGCAGGTTCGAGAAAATGGCGACAGGCTTCCACCCCTCCTTGATGGGGGATGTTGGTGTAAAGAGACTCGACATCACAAGTCAAAAGTACATAGCTCTCGCGCCACTCAATGTCACTAACAAGGTGGAGAAAGTGAGTGGTATCTCTGATGTACGACCGGAGCCTGACGACGTGAGGTTGTAAGTAGGAGTCCACAAATGCTGACAGATTAGATGTGAGGGACCCAACACCTGATATAATGGGACGCCCCGGGGTGCTACCAAAGATTTATGGATTTTAGGGAGGTGATAGTACGTGGGGATAACTGGATACGGGTTGAAAAGAAACAGATACTCCTCTTTGGTAATTGCTCCCTCGGTCAGGGCTTCCATAAGGAAAGACTTAAAGACCTGGACATAGGTCATCGTAGGATTGGAGGGGAGTCTAGAGTAAAATTTATCATTCCCCAATTGCCGAGAGGCCTCCTCTAAATACAAATCTCTATCCTGTAGCACAACCCCTCCCCCCTTGTCTGCACTTTTGATGATGATGGTATGATCATCTTTGAGTGCTTTAAGTGCTCGTCTTTCATTAATATTTAAATTATCACCCTTTTTGACTCCTTTTTTGCTTTCGCATAAGGAGCGAAAATCCTTCAGTGTTGAAGTATAGAAGGTCTCAATATAAGAGCTTCTATGTTGTATGGCAGGCATTCCCAACCACGGTCCTCAAGGCACACCAACAGTGCAGGTTTTAGTGATATCCAGGCTTCAGCACAGGTGACTTAATTAGTAGCTCAGTTATTTTGATTTAACCATCTGTGCTGCAGCCTGGATATCACTAAAACCTGCACTGTTGGTGTGCCTTGAGGACCGTGGTTGGAAATGCCTGTTGTATGGGATAAAACTCTGACTTCTTTCTAAAAACTCTACTAACTCCAACCTCTTCATGTGTGTTATCTAGAATATCAAATACTCTCTTGAGTTCTTTCTCACTGTCCTGTTCTAAACAATCATTCTCTATCAGTAGTGAAATCAAAATCTCCACTCCCCTTTGATCCTCATTATTCAATATAATAGGTGTGCCCTCAATATCATGTTGTTTTAGACTGTCGCCCAGACGGCGTGAGTTTGTGTTGGAGTCCATGAATTTCATTTTATCACATAACTATTTTTTATTTAATTCACAGTTTTATCTCCAAGTGCACGGTACCGCCATGGGCACCAAGTTCGCGCCGAGGTTTGCCAATCTGTACATGGGGCTCTTTGAGGACCAGTATATCTGGGGGGGCCCCTTCGGCGCGAATTTGGTGCTCTATGGTCGGTACATTGATGATCTTTTTATTATTTGGGATGGGGTCTCTAGTGTGTCTTCATTTCTTTCTTATCTTAATTCTTACACTTTTGGGCTTAAGTTTAGTCACTCTTGTCACCCTACTCAGATTAACTATCTCGATATTGCTCTCTCGGTCAGGGGTAACAAGTTGGTCACTAAGACCTATAAAAAGGAGGTCGACTGCAGCAGTTTTTTAAACTATGGCAGTTGTCATCACCACAAATGGAAAGATAACATACCCATAGGACAGTATCTTAGAATGAAGTGCAATTGCACGGATGAAGAGGCGTTTCGGGAACAATCTAAGGTTCTTACACGTGCATTTCTTGACCAGGGATACCCTAGACAACTTTTAGAGGATTCCCTTGAAAAGGTGACCATGAGAGAGAGGAGTTCTCTCCTCTCCACGACCACCCATTTGGGAGCATCAAGGGAAAAATATGACAACAACCAGATTATGCCCTTTGTCACAAAATATAATACACATGCAGAGGATGTTAGGAAAATTATTAAGAAAAATTTTGGACTTCTTAAACTAGACAAAGTTCTTAACCCTTGCCTAGGAGATTCGGCGAGGGTAGTATTCCAAAAGGCTAGGAACTTAAAGAATCACCTATCTCCCAGCTTTTTTCAGGCCAATGCACAATCATTGGTCAAGAAAACTTGGTTAAATCAAATGGTGGGCTGTTTTAGATGCGGTAAGATTAATTGCATTACCTGTAAGTTTATAATACATAGAAGCATTTGCTTCAAATCAACAGCACTTGGACTCGAATTTGGCATTGAGACCTTTATTAATTGTCAGCAGACATACGTCATTTACTTGATAAGTTGCGTTTGTGGTAAACAGTATGTGGGGAGGATGACTAGGAGCCTAAATATTAGGTTTCTCGAACACAGAAGAAATGTTCTAAAGAAGATTGTTCATCACAGCGTATCTAGACATGTAACCCATCAGCATGACGGCAATGTAGATCTGTTGAAAATACAGGGTATTGAATCTGTGGCCCCTACCCCTAGAGGTGACGACAGATTCAATAAATTATGCACTAGAGAAGCATTCTGGATTTTTAACCTAGGCACTCTGATGCCTGATGGTTTAAATGAAAATATGGAGATCAATAACATTAGATAACCTTCAAGTGTGAGCTACATAATTGGTTGCCTCCTTTCACCCCCCATTTTCTGTCCTCTTTTTCTCTTTTTCCTATAACCTCCTTCTTTTTGTACACTCACCTATCAGTGAGAAATGTTTTGGAGATTAACAGGGATCCCAATAGGATGGTGTGATTGTTATAATGTAGGGTGGTCCGTTGCCACTAAATGAAATCTGAGAATTCAATCTAATATTTAGAAGTGTAAGGTGAAGTGAGAATTATCTCCATTATCTTTCATCATAGACACATTGGATATATACCAATCGACTATACTGCATTTATTATATGTATACATAAAGTAACTTATATATACTAATGAATAAGATTAATAATACTAATAATAACGAAAATAATGATAATAACAAAGAGTTTTATGAGAGGTTGTGGTCTAGTGTGGTTGTGATGGGAATTGAACCTGGGACCGTGTGTGCAGTGGTGCAGAGCATTATACCACTAGACTATAGTGGAAGCTATGCAAGCGTTAGGAGGTTTTTATGGATTTGCTATCCTTGATTACAATTAGTATGTGTGTGCCATCACCTTTGTCTTCCGACTTTTAGAAGATTTAGAAATTATTGTAACCAATTTTTGATTATATCTCTGTTACACAATAAGTCCACCATGTCTATTTATATTTATAATGTAAGATTATTATTTATTTATTACCAGTTATTTATATAGCGCACACATATTCCGCAGCGCTTTACAGAGAATATTTGGTCATTCACATCAGTCCCTGCCCCAGTGGAGCTTACAATCTATATTCACTATCACATATTCATGCTAGGGTTAATTTTGTTGGGAGCCAATTGACCTACCAGTTTATTTTTGGATTGTGGGAGGAAACCGGAGTACCCGGAGGAAACCCACGCAAGTACGGGGAGAATATACAAACTCCCCACAGTTAGGGCCATGGTGGGAATTGAACCCATGACCTCAGTGCTGTGAGGCAGTAATGCTAACCATTACACCATCCGTACTGCCCGTACTGCCGTTTCTTTATTATGTTGGTCGCTATAAAAGCTATCTAAACACATGTGAGATGTAATTAGTAATTACTCAGGTGTGACTATGCAAGTAATTTACAATGCGATTGGTTCCCTGGAGTTTAAATATCATGCAGGACAGCCCCTCTTCATCCTCTGACGAAACCGCACACTTACAATAGCGGAGAAACGCGTAAGGACTGGGGCTTATTCTTCACTGATGCCCTCCTACATTTCAGCGAGACCTATTTACCAACATCTTTACAACAACTGCTTTTTGGAAGCTGATCATCTCATGAGATCCTCCGGTGTATCCCGCACTATAGAAAGGAACAGTGCCGCCTCCCGACTGTGACAGCTATCAATAACGGGGGCCGTCCACAGATGACAAGCAAACACGCTGCTGGCCGTGAGTAAAGTGGACATTTTGCTATTTGGCCCTAAGCACAGCGGGAGTAGACATACAAGCCTTGTATGTATGCACGGACACTAAAGTTCAACAGCAAATACATCTGGCCGCTTTGCGGCTTTAATTAGCGGGAGTTGAAAGCCAGCCGCCCGGCCCTTATATACAGAGATCTCAGAGAGCATGTGCAAATGCTCACAGCTGCACCAAAATGTTTAAATCTATCAGTTGTTCCTTTATTCCAGGACTGACACCTTGATCTGGACTTTAATATAGGAGTATTCCTTACTGCGAATCATTAATCTGGATGTGGTGGAAGTGTCCCATTATTAAGGTTTTACCTGCTGCAGTAGGGGGAGGTTTTATTTTTATTTTTAATGTGTACATGTGTTTATAATTGTAATTATTCTTATTTTATATTAATAAATTGGATATAAAATTATATGCGCTCTCTGATAATATATTATCCTCTTTGTGCTGTTTTGTTGGTGGACAGGTCAGTACTGTCCAGTTGAGAGCTGCTTTTTTGATATAAACGACCAATTCTATTAGTCAGGTGGCCAGGAGGCGCTGGAAATATTTGTTTTTCTTCTTTGTGATTTTACTGTTTTGCTTCTGGCAGCGTCCTTGAAATATTTACAGTTATGTCTTCTTTTAAGAGTGTGACAGATAGACTATTAAGGAGACAAAGGTTGATGGCAGACAACACTATACAAAATGGTGATGTGGATATTGATACACCAGAAATTGGCAAGTTATTTCTTGAATTAGAAACATTATTAAAAACAGAAACTCGCCACTGGTGGGATCAAGTGACTCTCACAAAGTATTTAGATACAAAAGTGATTCCACGGGGTCTACGTATTCATAAGTCTTGTTCATTTAAAGATGACCCTGACTTGACAAAACACTGGAATGATATATTGGATTCTTGTTCTTTTACTCTTATTAAACTCTTAATCAAGTATAGGGAAGAAAAAGTTTATAAACTC
This sequence comes from Pseudophryne corroboree, assembly GCF_028390025.1. Classification (NCBI taxonomy): domain Eukaryota; kingdom Metazoa; phylum Chordata; class Amphibia; order Anura; family Myobatrachidae; genus Pseudophryne; species Pseudophryne corroboree. The sequence continues at coordinate 734,031,701 of NC_086447.1, forward strand.
TCCAAAGAGATTGAAAAGATACAGGAACAGCTTAAACCTTTTGAGACCAATAAGGACTTTTTTCGAACGAGATGGGTTATTAAACACGGAGATTAAAGAATTTGAACAGTCACTTATTGCTTTCAAAAGAAAGAAGCTTGAAAGAGATAATAAGGATTATAATTTGGACCAAGTAAGGTCATATAATAGAAGATTTAGGAATGGAGAGAGTGAGAGAAGGGGATATCAGGATAGAAGACAAGAATATGAAACAAACCACACCAGTAATAAGTACCACCAAGTAAATTTGAATAAGAGAAAGAGTACTTCATCCACTTTGAATACATATGGTCATCATGGGATGAAAACAACTAGATATGAGGGAACATCTAATCAAGAGGGTTCACAACAAGAAACAGGTAGAGGGTATAGAAAGGAAGGGAGTAATTTCCAAAACAAAAGAAGAGGATCTTATGAAAGTAGAGGAGCAAGACCAAAAGAAATCTATAGGTTAGAAGGTGAACAGAGGTTTGAACAGAAGTCCAGGAAAGATTTTTTAGGAGTGGGGAGGAGTCATCTGGAGACACAAAACAGATTCCAGATGCTACAACCCAATACCCCCAAAAGGTCAAGACAAGAAGAACTCGAGGGTGTAGAGGAGGAGTTAAGACACAACACCAAAAATGTAAGGCTAGGGTGAGGAATAAGGGCATTTTTAACCTATCTTCGAGGGTTTTGAATGAGCACGAAAAATCGGTTATTGCAAAAGATCTTAAATTCGCCCCGTCAGTAAAACCTGACATTTTTTAGTTATTTGTGGCTCTTAATAGATATACTAGGGATTTGAGCCGCAAGAGGTATTTTGTTAACAAAACTCTAAAACAACATGATATTGAGGGCACACCTATTATATTGAATAATGAGGATCAAAGGGGAGTGGAGATTTTGAATTCACTACTGATAGAGAATGATTGTTTAGAACAGGACAGTGAGAAAGAACTCAAGAGAGTATTTGATATTCTAGATAACACACATGAAGAGGTTGGAGTTAGTAGAGTTTTTAGAAAGAAGTCAGAGTTTTATCCCATACAACATAGAAGCTCTTATATTGTGACCTTCTATACTTCAACACTGAAGGATTTTCGCTCCTTATGCGAAAGCAAAAAAGGAGTCAAAAAGGGTGATAATTTAAATATTAATGAAAGACGAGCACTTAAAGCACTCAAAGATGATCATACCATCATCATCAAAAGTGCAGACAAGGGGGGAGGGGTTGTTCTACAGGATAGAGATTTGTATTTAGAGGAGGCCTCTCGGCAATTGGGGAATGAGAAATTTTACTCTAGACTCCCCTCCAATCCTACGACGACCTATGTCCAGGTTTTTAAATCTTTCCTTATGGAAGCCCTGACCGAGGAAGCAATTACCAAAGAGGAGTATCTGTTTCTTTTCAACCCGTATCCAGTTATCCCCACGTACTATCACCTCCCTAAAATCCATAAATCTTTGGTAGCACCCCCGGGGCGTCCCATTATATCAGGTGTTGAGTCCCTCACATCTAATCTGTCAGCATTTGTGGACTCCTACTTACAACCTCACGTCGTCGGGCTCCGGTCGTACATCAGGGATACCACTCACTTTCTCCACCTTGTTAGTGACATTGAGTGGCGCGAGAGCTATGTACTTTTGACTTGTGATGTCGAGTCTCTTTACACCAACATCCCCCATCAAGGAGGGGTGGAAGCCTGTCGTCATTTTCTCGAACCTGCTGTGGGACTGTCGCCCAGACGGCGTGAGTTTGTGTTGGAGTCCATGAATTTCATTTTATCACATAACTATTTTTTATTTAATTCACAGTTTTATCTCCAAGTGCACGGTACCGCCATGAGCACCAAGTTCGCGCCAAGTTTTGCCAATCTGTACATGGGGCTCTTTGAGGACCAGTATATCTGGGGGGGGGCCCCCTTCGGAGCGAATTTGGTGCTCTATGGTCGGTACATTGATGATCTTTTTATTATTTGGGATGGGGTCTCTAGTGTGTCTTCATTTCTTTCCTAATTCTAACACTTTTGGGCTTAAGTTTAGTCACTCTTGTCACCCTACTCAGATTAACTGTCTCGATATTGCTCTCTCGGTCAGGGGTAACAAGTTGGTCACTAAGACCTATAAAAAGGAGGTCGACTGCAGCAGTTTTTTTAAACTATGGCAGTTGTCATCACCACAAATGGAAAGATAACATACCCATAGGACAGTATCTTAGAATGAAGCGCAATTGCACGGATGAAGAGGCGTTTTGGGAACAATCTAAGGTTCTTACACGTGCATTTCTTGACCAGGGATACCCTAGACAACTTTTAGAGGATACCCTTGAAAAGGTGACCATGAGAGAGAGGAGTTCTCTCCTCTCCACGACCACCCATTTGGGAGCATCAAGGGAAAAATATGACAACAACCAGATTATGCCCTTTGTCACAAAATATAATACACATGCAGAGGATGTTAGGAAAATTATTAAGAAAAATTTTGGACTTCTTAAACTAGACAAAGTTCTTAACCCTTGCCTAGGAGATTCGGCGAAGGTAGTATTCCAAAAGGCTAGGAACTTAAAGAATCACCTATCTCCCAGCTTTTTTCAGGCCAATGCACAATCATTGGTCAAGAAAACTTGGTTAAATCAAATGGTGGGCTGTTTTAGATGCGGTAAGATTAATTGCATTACCTGTAAGTTTATAATACATAGAAGCATTTGCTTCAAATCAACAGCACTTGGACTCGAATTTGGCATTGAGACCTTTATTAATTGTCAGCAGACATACGTCATTTACTTGATAAGTTGCATTTGTGGTAAAGAGTATGTGGGGAGGACGACTAGGAGCCTAAATATTAGGTTTCTCGAACACAGAAGAAATGTTCTAAAGAAGAATGCTCATCACAGCGTATCTAGACATGTAACCCATCAGCATGACGGCAATGTAGATCTGTTGAAAATACAGGGTATTGAATCTGTGGCCCCTACCCCTAGAGGTGGCGACAGATTCAATAAATTATGCACTAGAGAAGCATTCTGGATTTTTAACCTAGGCACTCTGATGCCTGATGGTTTAAATGAAAATATGGAGATCAATAACATTAGATAACCTTCAAGTGTGAGCTACATAATTGGTTGCCTCCTTTCACCCCCCATTTTCTGTCCTCTTTTTCTCTTTTTCCTATAACCTCCTTCTTTTTGTATACTCACCTATCAGTGAGAAATGTTTTGGAGATTAACAGGGATCCCAATAGGATGGTGTGATTGTTATACTGTAGGGTGGTCCGTTGCCACTAAATGAAATCTGAGAATTCAATCTAATATTTAGAAGTGTAAGGTGAAGTGAGAATTATCTCCATTATCTTTCATCATAGACACATTGGATATATACCAATCGACTATACTGCATTTATTATATGTATACATAAAGTAACTTATATATACTAATGAATAAGATTAATAATACTAATAATAACGAAAATAATGATAATAACAAAGAGTTTTATGAGAGGTTGTGGTCTAGTGTGGTTGTGATGGGAATTGAACCTGGGACCGTGTGTGCAGTGGTGCAGAGCATTATACCACTAGACTATAGTGGAAGCTATGCAAGGGTTAGGAGGTTTTTATGGATTTGCTATCCTTGATTACAATTAGTATGTGTGTGCCATCACCTTTGTCTTCCGACTTTTAGAAGATTTAGAAATTATTGTAACCAATTTTTGATTATATCTCTGTTACACAATAAGTCCACCATGTCTATTTATATTTATAATGTAAGATTATGATTCTTTATTATGTTGGTCGCTATAAAAGCTATCTAAACACATGTGAGATGTAATTAGTAATTACTCAGGTGTGACTATGCAAGTAATTTACAATGCGATTGGTTCCCTGGAGTTTAAATATCATGCAGGACAGCCCCTCTTCATCCTCTGACGAAACCGCACACTTACAATAGCGGAGAAACGCGTAAGGACTGGGGCTTATTCTTCACTGATGCCCTCTTACATTTCAGCGAGACCTATTTACCAACATCTTTACAACAACTGCTTTTTGGAAGCTGATCATCTCATGAGTTCCTCCGGTGTATCCCGCACTATGGAAAGGAACAGTGCCGCCTTCCGACTGTGACAGCTATCAATAACGGGGGCCGTCCACAGATGACAAGCAAACACTCTGCTGGCCGTGAGTAAAGTGGACATTTTGCTATTTGGCCCTAAGCACAGCGGGAGTAGACATACAAGCCTTGTATGTATGCACGGACACTAAAGTCCAACAGCAAATACACCTGGCCGCTTTGCGGCTTTAATTAGCGGGAGTTGAAAGCCGGCCGCCCGGCCCTTATATACAGAGATCTCAGAGAGCATGTGCAAATGCTCACAGCTGCACCAAAACGTTTAAATCTATCAGTTGTTCCTTTATTCCAGGACTGACACCTTGATCTGGACTTTAATATAGGAGTATTCCTTACTGCGAATCATTAATCTGGATGTGGTGGAAGTGTCCCATTATTAAGGTTTTACCTGCTGCAGTAGGGGGAGTTTTTATTTTTATTTTTAATGTGTACATGTGTTTATAATTGTAATTATTCTTATTTTATATGTAATAAATTGGATATAAAATTATATGCGCTCTCTGATAATATATTATCCTCTTTGTGTTGCTTTAGGATTAATAGGCCGGGGAGCTCCACAACCCTGCTGCCTATCTACTAGCCGCCGTGGCCACGCCCCCGATTTAACAACTTTAATGTCCCCTGTCACTTTCAAGGATTTTTCCGTGGGGCCTAGTAACATTATTTCCGATTTGTTGGTATTAATTTTATAGCCTGAAATGATCCCGAACTGTGCAATGGCATCCATTATTATCGGTAGGGAGTAGTATGGATTAGACATAAATAATATCATGTCATCTGCAAACAATGCCAGACGAAGGTCTGTAGGACCAATTGAGAAGCCCTGGTATAAAGGCGATTCCCTCAGGGCTATAGCTAGTGGTTCCAGGGCCACTGCGAACAACAACGGGGAGAGTGGGCATCCCTGCCTCGTTCCCTTTTGGATAAAAAATGAGTCAGATAGGTAACCATTGCACAGTACCCTAGTCTCTGGTCTAGTATATAAGGACCTCAACACTTTAATGAACCCATCTGGGAACCCAAACCTAACTAAAGATGAAAAAAGGTGCTCCCAATTTACCATATCGAAAGCTTTCTCGGCGTCTAACGCCAAGATCGCCTCCGAAGAGTCCCACCCAGGGGTTTGAGATCTCTCTATCACCACTAGTACCCTGCGTATATTAATTGTGGAGCTTCTACCAATAATAAAGCCGGTTTGGTCTTTGTGTATGACGTGTGGCAGGACATGTTTTAAACGGTCAGCCAATATTTTGGTCAAAAGCTTAAAATCCGTGTTTAACAATGGAATAGGGCGGTACGAACCCGGATGCGAAAGGTCTCTACCAGGTTTGGGAATGACATTAATTATGGCCGAGTTGAAGTATATCGGGAGGGGTTCTAGCTGCATAATCCTATTAAAGCACTTAGTTAGCACCGGTATCAATTTAAAAGAAAGAATCTTGAAGAATTCCGGGTAAAACCCATCCGGACCTGGGGCCTTGCCATTCTTCAAGTTCTTGATAGCTCCGGACACCTCATCCTCTGTGATAGGTTTAGTCAATGAGTCTGAAAGAGCAGTCGGTACTTGGGACATCGGCAAATTTTCCCAAAATTTGTCTACTTCTGCTTGTGAGAAAGATATAGGTGTAGAGTATAAGGAAGTGTAGTAAGCGGACATTACCGAAGCAATCTGAGCATTCGAGTCGGATAAGATGCCATCTCCTTGTCTCAAAGGTCGGACAACCATTGGAGCTTTCTGTCCTTTCAAAATATTTGAGAGCAACTTACCGCTCTTATTCCCATATCTATAGAACCTTTGATCTTTTTTGAAAGAGAATGTCAATTCCATCTTGTTCAACAACCCTTCATAGTGCGTTTATGCTTCCAGGTATGACATTTTATTAACATGTGTAGGGGTGGACTAATATTTCCGAAACGAGTCAGTTAGTACTGTCTGAGCCTGCACATGTTCTGCCCTAAGAGATTTACGTATTGAGGCCATGTATGATATCAAGTCCCCTCTAAGCACAGCCTTGGCCGATTGCCAGAAGAGTAGCGGATCCTGCACTAGACATGTTGAATTGTTTAAACTATATTCCTCCCAGAGCACTTCTAATTTTTGTCTGAAACTCAAAGAAGCAGAAATAGCAGACGGAAATCGCCACATCCTACCAGGGCTTCTTTCTATACCAAGTTTAAAATCACACCACACCAGAGCGTGATCTGAAAGACATATTGCTTCCATTTTAACCTCACCAATTCTACTTAATAAAGTGTGGGAACAAAAAATTTAATCTATTCTGGACATATATCCTGTGGCCGCTGATAGACAGGAGTACGCTTTTTCTGTAGGATTATACAATCTCCAAAGGTCCAGGACCTGAAGGCATCTGCTGAAATGAGGAATCCCCAATCTTGGGAGCCTATGAGGGTTTCCCCTCTGGACCTGTTTATCCAAAAAAGTGGAAGTCACTAAATTAAAGTCACCACCTATCAATAACATACTCTCACCATATGTGAGTAATTTAGCTATCAGCTTCTAAAAAAAGGACTTCACATAGACATTAGGTGCATAAACGGAACATAATATCAGTTTAGTTTCAGCTAGCATGACTTCTGAAATCAAGATGCGCCCCTCAGGGTCAGCATAAGTCTTAATCACATCTATTGGAACATGGATCTTAGCGAGTATAACTACACCTCTGGCTTTAGAGGTATATGGTGCTACCGATATCACTTTCCATCTTAACATATTAAGTTTCTCTGATTCCGACAATGTCAGGTGAGTTTCCTGCAACATTAAAATGTCTACTTTTTGTTTGTTAGCGTATAGAAGGATTTTCCGTCTTTTGGATGGGGAGTTAATTCCCCCGATATTCCATGTGGCCACCCTCAATAAAGCCATAACATCAAAACAATGTGGAAATATATGTCCCTGCACACATATATACCTGAATTCCTAATCACATAATGTACATGCATTGTAACCAGATTTTCCAGGAGGAGGGGGTGGGGGGGTGGGGGGGGGGGGGGATAAAACATGAAGGAAAGTATAAGGGGGAGAGAAATAAGAAAGAAAAAAAAAAAGAGAAGAAAAGTAAGCTATACAGCATAGAATATTTGCCTACTGGCGAGAGACAACCCGTGCATAGACTTCCAGGGTGTAAAAACTGTAAAATCAACATAAACCAACTTAAACTGTAACTTAGGGGGCTGGCTTCCATCCAGTCCCGCCCAGCATCTAAAACAAATTTTTTCAACATGTAATATTTCCATGCCCGAATCGGAGAGAGCAAGGGCAGGGAGGGGGGAGGGGGGGAGGGGGGGAGGGGGGGGGGGGTTAATAGGGGAAAAAGGGGGGGGGGAATAAGGAGAGCACCTTTTTCTTATTAGTAGGAGGATTCCACATTCTATCACATTACATTATCAGTAAACATATTAAACTGGTATCTAACCCATGGTTTTTCAATTATTACAACTATTGCTCGGGGCAGTATAAGCCATAAACCTTGCCTATAAAACCAATTCATAATTAAATATGGGTATGCCTCCACTCATATCATCATTGTATATAACCCGGCATTTATCCTAACAAATTAAGGTAGCCCGTAACAGTAACCTCGACCAGCTCACCAGAGTGTGGTAGAGGTAGGGTAAAGGGGCGGGGGGGGGGGGGGGGGAGGGGGGTGTAGAAGAAGGGAAGGGAGGGAAGGGAGGGAAAGAGTAAGAGAGCACTTCTATCCCATTTGTAAGATGAGACCATAGATCATGAGGATCCAGCCTTAAACAGTATCTTGTATGAATGTCCATCAAGTGACATATGAAGTGTCCTAACATTTGTATAAACCCACATGATCCACGAGTTAGTATAATAGGTCCAGTAAACAGTGAAATGGAGGTGTCTCCTTTCACATCTGTAATCCCAGCAGTAAACTATGGCACAAATAGTAAGATCATAGCGGCAATAACAGCATCAAAGGTCAGAACTCCTGTTTTGAAATCACCTCTTCCAAGCTGCTAAAGTCCCAGCCTAGATTTTCATACAATAGATATAACAGCAAATGATCTCAGTAGTAAGTCACTCCGGGCCGTCTCCATCTACACGTGAGGACTCCTGAGCACCATTATCTTCATCGCAAAAGGCCTGGGCTTCCTCTGGGTTCAGAAAATCAACGTAGGTGTCTCCCGTATAGATGCGCAAACGCGCTGGATATAGTAAGGCAAATTTCTGGCCTTTGGATATCAGGTGGGTGCAGATGGGTGAGAATGCCTTCCTTGCCTTAGTTAACTACGCGGAGTAGTCTTGAAAAATATATATAGCATTTTCCTCCCACTTGATGTCACGGTGCTTCCGAGAGGCTCTCCACAATGCTTCCTTATGTAGAAAATTAAGACTGCGGAATAATACTACCCTCGGTCTAGCTCCAGGATGTGTGCGGAGTGGACCTACACGGTGGGCTCTCTCAATTATCATCTCCGCACATTCCATGTCGACATGCAACACACATCGGCAGCACCGATTTAAAAAAATGGAGCAAATCAGGGCCCTTGACCGTCTCAGGTAGTCCTACCACCCTTAGATTCTGCCTCCGTGACCTATTTTCAAGGTCATCAAGCTTGCTTAAAATCTGGCGCTGTGTGCGGGTGTGTTTCGCCTGAGTGACCTGCAATGTGGCTACATCATCAAATAGTTCACCCACTCTTTGCTCAGTCTCTCTGACCTTTTTGGTGAGACTAGAAAGCTGTCCCGTAATGTGCGCGGTCTGCTCTTTTATAAGCGGTCCCATAGCTTCCCTTATCGCCCCCACCATGTCACCGTACGTTATCGGTGTTTCGGGGGAGAAGGTTGTCTGTTTAGGGGAGTCCAACGCCCTCGTACCTTGTTCCCGCTGTGTAGGTAGAGGAGAGGAAGGTGCAGAGCTGGCTTCATCTCCGGAGTCTGCTACGTCCGGCGCCATTTTAGACCCTCTGCTCTGTCTGTGCTGCCGCTGGCGGTATTTCTTTCCCGGCATCAGGGGAGAGAAATACTTCTCCATCCGCCGTAGAAATTATCCCAGGGAATGCGGGTGGGATTCGGGCCGGTCAGGAGGCTGTGTAACAGCCGTGAAATGCTGCGCTGGGCGTCTAGGGACGGAGCCGCTCTGAAGTGCGACCTCACATGCCAGAGGCGGAACCGGAAGTCTCATCTCTAATTTAAATGTGTCGGTACTATGTGTTACTAAGACAACCATTCAGCCATTTTAATGAAAATGCCTACAGGATATATGAAAAGGACTATAAGGAAATGTAAACAGTTGCTGTCACTATGGCAAGCATCTTTATAAATGTTAAGTAGTTATAACAAAATAATATAGATAAAAAAATGAACATCTATATACACTATGTGAAAATCCAGACTGATTGTAGTTTATATGGTTGAAAAAGTAGTATTTAATAGAATAATTTAGAGAAGCGGGTCACGTGATTGGGATGCGGTCATGTGATCAGGATTCCGAGGACGCACCCAGTTGACCTGTATATAAAGGCCTATTGATCTACTGTATTTGGTCTCTACCAATGAGGGCGCCGCTCGAATGCTGGTCACGTGGTCGAGAGCGGCCACGTGATCGGGGCTCTGACGATGCGGTCACGCGGCCGGAAGATGGTCACGTGACCGGGACTTTTGATGATGTAGTCAGAAGGCATGGATTGAAATGCCCTCAGCTGACACATCTCTAACTAATCAAAAGGAATCAGGAATTGTTCTTTCTATAGAGATGACAGCGATAACAAATCCCATGATTGGTCCAAACTATTTAATACACATTCCTGTTTACATAAGTTGCCTAGCAACACGTATTAAGAAATTAAAAAATAATACTTAAAATTGAATTATGTACATATTTTGTCCATCCTTTGGGGAATGGGTCTGTCTCCTGTATATTTTTATTTAGTTTCTATGTATATTGTCACTTATGTCACCAGGTGCTAATTAGACACCATATTGAATAGGGTATATAAACCCCATTTGTACCAACAGCATATACCTTTGAAAAAGGTGGTAGCGGAATGAAGCGAAACGCGTCAGCTGTTCTTATACCACAGTCAGGAACATAACAGATAGGACCGGACCATCATCTGATTGCTGCAAATTTGCTGACCAGGCCTTGGAGAACAAACATCCAGTTGTTTGCACCTAGGAGGACTCTTTATACCGTGCTGCATGAGGAGCTCATCCTAAAGAAATCGGAGCATACCATCCTCTAATGGTGAATTGCCCACGTCCCACTGGATTTCTCTACACATTTGCCGGAACGTTTTTACCTGGACAAATTTATTTGATACAGGGGAATACTAATGGAATGGACTACTTCTAGTGCACAATACATTGTTCCTGACTGACTGGGTAATATTTTATTATAAGCGTATGAATTCATACTTTTAAAACATAGTGACATGCATGCAATTTAATGTTTTATCATTTTTAATACTGATCTGCTTTTTGCAATAATAAATTGTATAATTAGAGTACTTAAATCACTCTGGTACACTGGTTATTTTATTGACACACTATAGCGCAGCCTCCCTTTTGTTTTTTTCTGTACCTTCTTCCAATGCAATCCATTGCTTCGAATCCTTTGCATGAGTCCATTCTATTGTCTTCCTTTGCTTCTTAAACTTTGCATACAAAATAACTGCCGTTGTCCTGGTTACCGGATGTTGTCAGGCAACCAACACTGGTTGTCATGCTTTTTAAACTTTGCTTACAAAATGGTCACTATTGCCATGGTTATTAGATGTTGCTAGGCAACTGAAACTGGTTGTCATGCTTCTTAATCTTTGCTTTAAAAAAATGGCCACCGTTGCCATGGTTACCGAACTTTCCTATGCAATGAAAACTGGTTGTCATGCTTAATCCATTTGGCCTGCAAAATGGCCGCCATTGCCATGGCTGTCGGACGTTGTTAGGCAACCAAAACTGGTTGTCATGCTTAATACACTTGGCCTACAAAATGGGCACCATTGCCATGGTTACCGGGTGTTGCTAGGCTTCTTAAACTTTGCTTACAAAATGGCCACTGTTGCCATGATTACCAGATATTGCTTGGCAATTGAAACTGGTTGTCATGCTTCTTAAACTTTGCATACAAAATGACCCCATTGCCATGGTTATCAGATGTTGCTTGGCAACTGAAACTGGTTGTCATGCTTCTTAAACTTTGCATACAAAATGGCCACCATTGCCATGATTACCGGATATTGCTGGGAAACTGAAACTGGTTGTCATGCTTCTTAAACTTTGCTTACAAAATGGCCACCATTGCCATGGTTATCAGATGTTGCTTGGCAACTGAAACTGGTTGTCATGCATCTTAAACTTTGCTTACAAAATGTTCACCGTTGCCATAGTTACCAAACATTGTTAGGCAACTGAAACAGATTGTCATGCTTAATCCATTTGGTCTGAAAAATGGCCACTTTTGCCATGGTTACCGGATGTTGCTAAGCATCCAAGCTGGTTGTCAAACTTAATCCATTTGGCCTGCAAAATAGCCGCCATTACCATGGTTTCCAGACGTTACTAGGCAACCCAAACTAGTTTCATGCTTCTTAAACTTTTGTTTACAAAATGGCCACCATTGCCATGGTTACCGGACATTGTTAGGCAACTGAAACTTTTGTCATGCTTCTTAAACTTTGCTTACAAAATGGCCATCATTGTAATGGTTATCAGATGTTGCCTGGCAACCAAAACTGGTTGTCATGCTTCCTTAATTTTGGCTTTTAACCCCCCTTCATCATACTGTGGTGTTTTCTTTTCCCGGGGGATTATGGTGTAGTTTCCCAAGTTTTAAAATAGAGACCCGAATTAGGCGTCATTTCCACCTTTCCCCTCCTTTCCCTCCCCCCTCCTTTTTTTTCTTTCGCTTCTTCCCATACTATACTTCTTACCTCTCTCTTGCTTTTGCTCTCCTGTTTCCATATTCTGCCTTGTTATACTATATGTTATTTTCAATTATGTCCCAACTACTGAATGTCTTTTCCCTCCCCATGCTCATTCCAGATTTACTCTTTGCCAACATTGTTATTTTATGTCCTTAAGCAATTTTGTGTCATACGTTTTGTATTCTATTAATGTCATTCTTGTATATGCCCGTAGTTTATGTCTATACTTATAAAAAAATAAAAATAATCATGTTTAAAAAAATAAAGTTTTTGTTTTTGGGTGTCACCAGTAGCCTTGATTCCCTGCTTTTCTTTCTGTTAACTTTTCCATCACAAGATGGGTTTTAAGTTTTCCTTCTGTTATCAATGTTGCTTTAACAATGCTGGGAGATATGGTCTCAATGTTTCACTGGAGATAACAAAGGGATGGGGGTGCATACCAGGGGCGGATTGGGATCAAAAACCAGCGCGGGAAATTTATGGAAGCAGCCCTAATAGGGGGGTGGTGGACTGTTGAGGGGGTGGAGTCCGTCAAGTGGGAGGGATTACTGCTCAGAAGGCCAGCACACAAGAATGCATGTAAAATGGGCTCCGTAGGTGCGCCACAAAATTTTAGGGGCGTGGCTTAGTGGGAAAGGGGCATGGCCACATAATAGTGCCATTTCACATTACACCACACAGTAGTGCCACTTATACACAGTGCACCAGGTAGAACCTCCTATACACACTGTGCCAGTTTGAGCACGTTATACATATTCCGCCAGATAGAGCACATTCTTTACTTTGCGCCAGGTAGAGCACGGTATACAATTTGCGCCAGGTAGAGCACGGTATACAATTTGAGCCAGGCAGAGCACATTATACACACTGCACCAGGTAAAACACGTTATACACATTGCAGTGGGTAAAGCACATTATACACATTGCACCAGGTAGAGCACATTATACACTATGCGCCAGGTAGAGCACGTCATACACTTTGCGCCAGGGAGAGCATGTAATACACTTTGCGCCAGGGAGAGTACATTATACACATTGCACCAGGTAGAGCACATTACACACATTGCACCAGGTAGAACACGTTATACACTTTTATATATATATATATATATATATATATATATATATACATATATATATATATATATACATATATATATACATATATATATATAAATATATATAAAACTTCAGCAGAGCAGTGTAATAGGCCCTACACACTGGGTGATAATATTCAAAGATATGAATGATCTCATTCATTAATGAACGAGATACCGTTCATATCTTTGAGTGTGGAGGCACCAGCGATGAACGATGCGCGGCCCCGTACTCGTTCATCGCTGGTGCCCCGTCTCCTGTGCATGCAGGCCAATATGGACAATCTCGTCCATATTTGCCTGCACTGCTATGGAGCCGGGTAACGGGGGGAGTGAATAAACTTCCCTCCCCCTGTCCCCCTGTCACTGCCACCCTTCCCCCGCCGCTGGGTCGCCCGTCGGCTGTATCCGCCACCGGGCAGCTCGGCGGCGGATCGCTCAATGTGTAGGACCCTTAAGTCTGGTGAGTGCTGCCACTAATGAATAGCCTATAATATATATATATATATACAGTATATATATATATATATATATATATACACACATATACAGTATATACATATGTATATATATATATATATATATATATATATATATACACACATATACAGTATATATATACACACACACATATATATACATATATATATATATATATATTTATTTAGCACATCCTGATGTCGATAGGACACAGCCAGGCTGCTGTGTCTTTCACTTGCCTGGCTGCTGCTTGGAGGCAAACTGTCTGGCGCCAGAGGAAGCCTCAGGGCTGGAGGCACGGCAGACTCTGGGCAGGGGGCTGGAGGCTGATTCTGGGCTGAGGCGGAGGCGGAGCCGTCAGTGCTGACTGATGGCCCGGCCCTACAAAGGCTTATGGGGGAGCTGCTGCGGCTGCACATGCGCAGCAGCTCCTCTGGCGGCCATTTTTAAATTACATTTAAGTTAATGCTGCTGCGATCGGAGCTAAGCTGGCCGGCCAGCATGGGGGGGGGGGTTTGACGGCGACCCCTGAGGGACGTCCGGACCAGCCAAACGGAATCTGGTCCGGCGTCCCGGTGTCCCAATCCGCCGCTGGTGCATACTATTAACTGGAGCGCTAGTACGGGACGAATTATGAAATAGGGCCAGGGGTACTAATATTGCTATGGGATCCACACACCCCTTACTCTTCCCATTTAGCTAGTAGAAAACTACAGGGACCCCTGGTTTTCAACATGGTTTAGAATTTTGGTGCTGGTTGCTTGGTAACCTCCTTTAAAGGCTCATATAAATTCTTCAATTTGTTTCTGTGTTAAATTATATAGTAATTATATTGTATTTGTATTATCTAATCCTAACCTCATGCACCTCTTTCTGTTTTCTTTCCTACTTTATTTGTTGATCAGTTCAGTTCACAATCATTCTGTGGCAGGACTTTTAGCGGTTTACATTGTATTATACTATTAATAAAAAAAGAACATTTCCCTTTAAAAGATGAATTAAGGTACAGCTACCATTAGATAGCACATTAAGAACCTATACAGTGGTTTATAAGCATTTTCACTTGTGATCTGCACATTTTATTAGAGATGTGCGCAGACACCATGTTTTGGTTTTAGTACTAAATCATTGTCGTGTTTTGGTTTTGGCAAAACCACCACAATTTTTTTCTGTTTTGGGGGGGATTTGGATTTCTTCTAAAAAATTATAAAAACACAGCCTCAAAGTTATCATATAGGACTATAAAATGTTAACAGCTACTGTATATGTCATATTCAAATGGTGTAATAAAACTGTATTTAAAGACAAAAAGTATATACAGTGTCGGACTAGGGCATGAAGGGCCCACTGGGGAAAAGCAGTGATAGGGGCCCGTGCTTAGAGGCTTGGCTAACCAGTAGTGAATGTTCTGGGCCCTCTGATAAATACTGTATACATAGCAAATTCTGCCAGAGCATGATTGATAATGTACCAGATTAATAATGGCAATGCACTGTAGAAAGTACACCACAGTGCTGTGCAGTCATTGGCGTTTCTATAATGGGTGCACACGGGCCTCTAGGTCCAGGGGGGCCACACCGCACACATTGCATCCATTTTAATACTTACCTTTCCAAGGTCCAGCGTCGGGCTCTGCGATTGCGCCAGAAATCGGCGCCAAAATTGCCGCAGCACATGTGCGGTAGCCAAATTGGTCTCCCTCCCTCAAGTGCAAAATCTGATCCCTATGGGAGGCGGTGGGATCATCAATAATCAACAGTATAATCAACATCAATAGCATTCATTTTCAGTCATTTCCAGTCTGTTTCACCTCACAGTTCACAATACTGGGGTCATTCCGAGTTGATCGCTCGCTAGCTTTTGGCAGCCGTGCAAATGCATTGTCGCCGCCCACCAGGGAGTGTATTTTTGCTTTGCAGAAGTGCAAATGCTTGTGCAGCAGAGTACCTACAAATAAATTTTGTGCAAAACAAGACAAGCCCTGTAGTTACTCTTCGTGTGTGTTGATTCTAACGACGGAGGGACGGCTTTTGACGTCACACACCTGCCCAGCGTACGCCCAGCCATGCCTGCGTTTTTCCCGACATGCCTGCGTTTTTCTAAGCACTCCCTGAAAACGGTTGGTTGACACCCAGAAACGCCCACTTCATGTCAATCTTTCTGCGTTCGGCCGTGCGACTGAAAGCATCACTGGAACCTGTGCAAAACCACAAAGGACTTTGTACCCGTACGCCGTGCGTGCGCATTGCGGTGCATACGCATGCCCAGATTAGCCGTTTTTTTTCACTGATCGCTGTGCTGTGAACAACGGCAGCTAGCGATCAACTCGGAATGACCCCCATTGTCTTCACCAATATTTTGCAAAGGCTGCAGCTAAGCGACAGAGCAAAAGCACAAACACACAGAAGTTTAAAAGAATATAGCATATCCCTGAAACATAGTGGCACAGCAGGCAAGACAAACACCAGCCTAAATTTACTAAGTGGCAGGTTTTGTGTAGCTTAAAATCTACTGGAAACTGACGTCAATTGACGCCCGTTTCTTTTTTTTAAATTCAATATTTTTTATTTATTTCAATTATTTTCACTTAACAAAAACACGCAACAAAAAGGAATAAAAAAAATCAATTGAGTATGAAATAAGTAATATTATTATTATTACGTTATTTATAAAGCGCACGCATATTCCGCAGCGCTTTACAGAGAATCTTTGGCCATTCACATCAGTCCCTGCCCCAGTGGAGCTTATAACCTATATTGCCTACCACATTCACACACAGACACATTCATGCTAGGAAAGAAAGAAGAAGAAAAAAGAAAAAAGCTAAGGCACTCTGGTGAATGGTGTTGTATAATGTTTTTTCAGCAGCCACAAGAAAAAGGGAATTGGCAGTCCCTTGTAAGCACACTAAATACTGGAAATAAAACCAAGTGGCGCTCAACAATACAAAGATAATTAAATCATTTATTAATGTAAAAACAATATCAAAAAACCTCCCTGAGGTATAGTACAAGTTAATTCACATAAAGATAACATATAACCGATACAATGTTGCTAGACTTAACTAAAATGTCCAGTTAGGAATTGTAACACAGTACGTAGCAATTACTATATGGGAGTTCCTTTTTTGTAAGATGTAAAATACCTCAAAGGTAACGTAGTGGAATAAGTGTTTCAATAGTGCACCGTAATTAAATTGCTGTAGTGCAGGAATTTCAAATAATTAGCAAGTCACTCACTCACTGTATGTGTGCAAATCCGGGGCAGTCCAATTCCATTTATATGTGCGTCGGGTCCAGCGCTCCAATAGGAAGTGGATCCCGGATGGTCAGCAATAGTTTGCTCTGGTGCACTGTCCGTGTCTGGCCGTTACCAAGTTCTGCTGTAATGGGAACTCGACTCCTGTCACTCTGATAGGTGGTATGCAGTGGAGCAAGCTCAGAGTCGATTTTGTTAAGCGGCGAGCAGTAGCCGTACTTGCGGCAGAGACAGGCGCTTGCATCCACCGCCGGGATGCAGCGCAGTGCAGGTGCTCCCTGTTTTGCAGGCTCAAACTGGCGGGGATAGGTGGGTGGTCGCACTGGGGGATTCAGTGTTGGTGAACAGTGTGCAGACCCTGCTCACAATAGCGGCCCAGCACAGACCCTGCTGGGAAGCTAGCCTGGCTGTTGTAGTTCCACATGACGATAAACCTGTGTCCTCATCTCTAATTCTCTATATCCCATGATGTTTGGGTACAGTGGTGGTGGTGGTGGTGGGGGGGGGGGGGGGGGGGTATAGATTGGGTACAGTGGTGTCGAGAGGGGGGGGGGGGTATAGATTACCCGGGCCCTGGCCAGATCACACCATTAGCCATTTTGTTGGTGGGATAATTTTTTTTTCACGTTATTTGAAATCAGTGGGCAGGCATGCAAGCGGTGGGTCGGACTGCCGGGAGTGGGGGATGTATATGTGTGTCACCTATTACCTGGTTGTTTATCCCTTGTTGTGGACATCCCTCACAACCACTTTCAGCAGCTGCACTGCTGGTAGGATCTCGCTAGATCTTATCATCTCGTGAGTCAATCCCTGCAGCCGACTCTGGATGGCCTCTTCAGAATAAGCAAGCACCAGGAAATGAGAAGGGACTGGGAGGGGAAGGCATGGAGCTGGCTGGGCTTGGCCCATGTGTTTAAGAAGTGGTGCAGCTCAGATCAGTTGTAAAGGGCCCTACACACTCGGCGGCTGGCCGCCGAGCTGCCCGATGGCCGATACGGCCATTGGACACCCGTGACGAGGGGAGTGAAGTCTCTTCACTGCCCCCATCACCCGGCTCCATAGCCATGCATGCTAATATGGACGAGATTGTCCATATTGGCCTGCAGGTATGAACGAGCCGGCACAAACAATGAACAAGCGCAGGGCTGTGCATCGTTCTTCGTTGGTGCCTACACACTGAAAGATATGAACGATATCTCATTCATTAATTAACAAGAACGTTCATATCTTTCAGTGAAATCTGAGTGTGTAGGGCCCATAAAAATCAGCAACAGACCAGACAGTCTATGTAACCTCCGATAGGATAGAAGCGATCAGTTGCAGTGTAGGGCGCATTACCATTGATTCTTACGCTTGTTCGGCCGGAGTCCGGTCACGTGACCCATCTAATCACATGAGCAGAACTCCAGGAATCGGTGGACACACATGATGCATATTATAGGACGCTGATCCTTATATGATAATGGAGGAATCATTGAGAGAGATATATAGATAAATGTGTTGGATATTGAATGAGCACTTCATACTACAAATCCCATAACACACTGCAATAATTGCCTATGTAACATCATCCGAGATAGGATATTCATAGTGTTGAGATTGTATACCCTTTTCCTATTGAATATGATGTGGCTGTAGTCCGATCACCTGGCCGGACCGATCACATGATTGTAGACTCGGCTACTTTTGGCTTTTTAAAAACTATTGCTTTTATTGTGATATTTACATCATTGTCAATGTGTTAGCATTGTAATTTTGTTGGACCTTTATAGGATTCTCTCCTGTGTATGTATATGTATACTTTTTAAACAAATTTAGAATGGCTTGTTGATCTATGTTAGTGCCTGATTGATATGGACAGGTGATATTAATCAAATCACTCAATAGGGTATAAAAAGAGGCCAAGATGGGCATTTGCTATATGCTCCTGAGGAAGCTGGTTATACCAGAGAAACGCGTTGAGCTCCAGTCCACCACGTGCTTATTGTGACTTGCCACCTGGATTTCCATCGCATGCTGACATCAATTGGACCCTTACCTGTTCTGGATTTGCAGCTTCTGGCCACTTGGATCCCCGCTGAAAAAGAGGAACTCTTTCTGAGGCAAGGAATAAGGGGACTGCATTATCCACAACTGGCCTACCGGTAGAACCCACACCCCGAATGGGACATTGTTTTCATCATTTACCCATCCGGTATATTTTCCATCCAGCATACAGGAATATCTATTTTCAGTCCTACTGTAGTCAGCTGTTATATATAACTGTGGCAATATAATCTATTAAGCACAGATCAACGTGAATTCCATATCCTGTTTTTACTGAGATACATATATTTATGTGATTTTAATGTATGTTATTAATAAATATGTTGTTATATATTTTATAAGCCGTTCTACATGTCCGTTTTTTTTCTTAGGACAGCCAGCGCTGGTGTATATACATTATTTAAAATCAGCAGCAGGTCTGTCACCTTGTCGGGATCTAGTCTGTTAGGCTACGACACTGTGAGCTGAGAACTGTAAATATGAGTGACAGACACAGCACTGTGGCTTATAAATTCTATATAAATATTCTATAATACATACACACATATATATATATATATATATATATATATATATACTAGGTGCTTCATCGCGCCCTACGGGCGCTCTTCACACCGTCGCAAGGGGCTACGCCCCCTTAACCCTTGCATGCCTTTCTGGGGTTTAATATTTGTATTATATGGAGTATTACCTGCATTCCTTTGTTAGTGGTTAAATATTGCACAATGAAAGGGCGTGCGATGGTGAAGGAGGCTTAGCCCCTTGCGACGGCGTGAACAGCACCTGCAGGGCACGATGTACAGAATGTAGCGGGTGCGGGGGGACTGCGGATGGTGTCTGTAGATGCTGCGGGTGGAGGGGAGGCAGAAGTGGGGGTGGGGCCCGGATGGGGAAGGTTCGGGAGGTGCTGTGCGTGGGGGAGGGGCAGTGGAGTGGGGGATGCAGATGGGGGAGGGGTCCGGAGGCACCGCAGGTGGGGGAGGGGCAGGGGGGCCACGGGTGGGAGAGGGGCAGGTGTGGGGATGTTGTGGATGGGTGAAGGGTTCCGGAGGTGCTGTGGGATGGGAAGGGACGGGTGTGCCGGGGGTTGGGTAGGGGACCGCAGGCACCATGGGTAGGGTAGGGGCAGGTACGGGTGTTGCGGCGGATGGGAAAGGAGGTCCGGAGGTGCTGCAGGTGGTGGAGGGGCAGGTGCAGGGGTGCCATTGGTGGGGGAGGGGTGGGTGAGGGGGGGACCGCTGATGGAGGAGGGTGTCTGCAGATGCTGCGGGTGGAGGGGGGCAGGTGTGGGGGGAGACGTATAAGGGGGGTGAATGGTGGAAGGGGCCTGGAGGTGCTGTGGGTGGTAAGGGGTGGAGGAGTGGGAGCCACGGGTGGTGTAGGGGGTCTGGAGGCACAGCATGTGGGGGAGGGGTGGAGTGCCGCATGTGGTGGAGGGGAAGGTGCGGAGGTGTGGTGCATTGGGGAGAGGTCTGGAGGCGCTGCGGGTACTGTACATGCCATAAAAGGTAGTTGGAGGGTATGCAGTAACAGGGCCAGGACAGGGGTGACAGGGTCAGTACAGGGTTGACGGGGCCAGGACAGGGTTGACGGGGCCAGGACAGGGGTGACGGGGCCAGGACAGAAATGATAGGGACAGGATAGGGGTGACAGGGCCAGGGTAGGGGCGGCAGGACCAGGACAGGGGTGACGGGGCCAGTATAGGGTTCACAGGGCAAGCACAGGGGTGACAGGGCCAGGATAGGGGTAACAGGGCCAGCATAAGAGTGACAGGGCCAGGATAAGGGTGAAAGGGCCAGAATAAGGGTGGCAGGGCAAGGCCAGGGACATGACAGAACACAGGGCATGGGAGAGATTGGTATTAGGGACAAAACAGTGGTGACAGACAGATGTGTCTTACCGGAGTCACTGCTGCTGGCTGCTGCTGTTCCATTCCAACCTGTTGGGATCTGCTGCTGCTGGAGACTTGGCATGGCTGACTCAGGCTGGAGTCCTGCTTTCTCTGCCAGTCCGCATCCCTCCCCCCCCTCCTCAGTCACACACCGCAGACCTCGCGCAGCTGCCGGGCACTGTGGTAAGGTGAGACTGGAAATGACTGGTTAGCCCCCAGGAGATGCTGCGGCTGGAGGGAGGAGGGGGTCATAGCATGCACGTGGCGCGGACCTCACGGCTTCCGGACACTGTGGTGAGGGGAGACTGGGAGTGACTGGTTAGCTCCCAGGAGACGCTGCGGCTGGAGGGAGGAGTGGGTCAGAGCCTGCAAGCAGCTCGGATTTCTGCAGCGCTACCCGCCAGCTAAAGTGTGTGAATGAGCTGGGCGCGCTCCACTGCGGGTGGCAGCGCTGCAGCTAGCGGTGGGTTGCCGGGGCTGGAGATAACAGAGGCAGTATGGAACCTGCACAGCGGCAGGTGCCTCACTAAACTGCAGCTAAGAAGCGTGGAGTGTGTCAGAAAGTGACGCTCCTCCGCACCAGAGAGACCCTGCTGAGTATGCCGATGTGGGGGGTCAAGCACACAGTGAGCCGGTGCCCGTCTGTCTGTATGACATACCCCTCACACACCCCCATACCTCCCAAATGTCCCGATTTCGCGGGACAGTCCCATTTTTTGGGGTCTGTCCCGCTGTCCCACCCGCGGGTCGCAGTGTCCTGCGGTGGGGGGGGGGCAGTTGGAAAGCTCCTGTACTCGCTGTTCTGCTTAGCAGAGCAGCGGTGAATAGTGGAGACAGAGGGAGAGGGGGCATCAGGGGGTACGGATTAATGGGGAGGTTCCAGCAGCAGAGCCGGATTAAGGGGGGGGGGGGGCATACGTACCGTTGGCCCCACAGTTTTAGAGGCCCCCCCGGCTGGAGTAGCTCTGTCCCAGCTCAGAAGCTCCCCCCCCCCGTCCTGCCAGCAACAGCGGCAGCATTGTGCTACAGTCAGCACACGCTGCTGCGCATTGGCAGGTCTGTGGTGTTGCAGGGAGGCAGCAGTCTCCCTGCTTTCTTCTGCCTGTGCGGGTGTGTAGGGGGGAGCGACCACCTCCTCTGGATTTACCCCTAGCTGAGGGCCAAAATCCCATTAAAAAAATAAAAATCGGGATTTGCATAAGGGGGCGTGGCCGCGCGGTCCGCGATTAGGCCACGCCCCCAACCCCCAGCAGGCACAGCAATGAGATAGGGCTCCCCTGTCTCAAGTGCCCTGGGCCCCCCGGACTCATAATCAGCCCCTGGGGGCATGCCAGCAGCTCACAGAGCGCTGGGCATGCCCCCTCACTGACGAAAACGGGGACCCTCCCGTGAAGCCACGCCCCCTTTTCGCCGAGTGTTTCCCTCCTTCTGCCTGGAGAAAGCTCCTGCAGAAAGCTGGGAGGTATGCAGCCCTGTCTGTGACATGCCCAATGTCCATGCTATCTGCTTCTGCTCCTAGTCTCCTGTAGATATGGCCAGATCTCTGTGACTCATTTGAATAACTCCGCCCACTGTTGTGACTCCGCCCAGCGTTAGCAAATGAATCACAAGGTCACAGAATAGGGCTATTATATAGGAGATATATATATATATATATATATTTTTTTTTTTTCCAAAGACCGGCACTCCTCTGTTGTGTTTGATATCTGCATCCAGGTGCCATCTAATCTCCTAAGGGATAAATCAAATATGGTTCGCAGTAGCGGCACTCAGCGACAACTTCTTTTTTTTTATTTTATTTTTTAAACACATTTTATTAGATGGATCACAAATTGGTTACAATAATAACAGAACACCCAGACAAAATGGGCATTTAAAGAGCAAATGTAGCTACAATAAATTGTTACATCAACTGAGTGGATCCTTTTTTTTTTTGTAAAAGATTAAAGTTAAGGCATTTGCAGTGGGTAACTCTCGGCAACGGAGTGGCCGTCCGTCAAAGAGAGTTAGCGGAGGAAATAAGAAGAAAAGAATACTCAGAGAGAGGATAGAAGGGGTCGGAAAGGTAGAGAGGGCAGAGCATATCAATTCAGAAAAGGAGGGGGGGTGGAGGGGTGGCCTTCAGAGACAAGAGGTGGGCAGAGCAGCGGTGTGCCATGTCATGTTGCTAATGGGGAGGGAGCCTGTTGTAGGCTTAGCCACGGGGACCATACTTTATGAAATTGCTTTGAGGTGTTACGTATGACAGCGGTCATATATTCCATTTTGTGGACATACCAAATTCGGGAGATTATCACCGGCATTGGGGAGGGAGTCGGGCTCTTCCAGTCCGTGGCTATTTGGCATGTCATTGCCGAAACTACATGTCGAAATAGCTTGTTTTGGTGTCTGTTAAGAGTAGGGAGGGTCATGGGGAGCAAAAAGTATTGGGGGTCAGGAGGGATGGAGGTGTCAAATAAGCGCGAGAGCAAGGTAATAAGTTCACCCCAAATTTGAAAGATTTTTGGGCAGGTCCACCATATGTGTAAGAATGAGCCAACATCCGTACAACCCCTCCAGCAGCTATCTGGAGTGTCAGGGAACATAGTATGTAGACGGGAAGGAACATAATACCAGCGGTATAGTAATTTGTAGATATTTTCTTTTATTCTCACACATATGGAGCTGGAGGCCGCATTATCCCAGATGTCAACCCAATCTTCATTATCTATAGTAAATCCCAGCTCCTTTTCCCATGCTAACTCGTGGGGGGTCCGGGGTGAAGTGGGGTAATCGCTAAGTAAAGCATAAATATCTGAAATGAGGCCCTTGGTGCTGGTGCGTTTCCAGCTAATGTATTCGAAGGGGGATAATTGTCTGTGGAGAAGGGTAGTGGTAGTGGTGGAGTGGAAATGTCGAATTTGCAGATAACGAAAGAAGTCTGAGGGAGAGATTACCGTTCCTTCTCGGATATTTGCAAATTGTGGGAAGGTGGCATTGGAGGTGATGTCGTTAACATATAGCAAACCACTCGAGCGCCAGGATGTATGCGAGGTTCTACACATACCTGGGGGGAAGGCTGGATTATGAAAGAGCGGAATTAACGGGGACGGGTATGGGGCCAAACTGAACCATCTGTTTGTCAGGTCCCATGTCGCTAGTGAGCGACTTACTACAGGGTGTGAGAGGGCTGTCCGGGGGCGTTGGTTCCGGTGGAGCCATAATAGGGAGGATAGTGTAGCTAGACCTGTCTCCTCTGCCTCGATCCCCACCCAAACCTTCCGCGTCCCACCCTCGTTGCACCATTGTGCACATTGAGAGAGTTGCGCAGCATAAAAATATTTCTGAAAGTCCGGAATACCCAGGCCCCCATTTCTGGTGGGGCGCTGAAGCAATTTGAGTCTAACGCGGGGACGTTTATGATTCCAGATAAAAAGGGAGGATTGGCGTTGTAATGTCTTAAAGACGTAGGTAGGAACATAAATCGGGAGAGTCTGAAATAAATACAGAAGTCGAGGGAGCACGCTCATCTTGACGGAGTTTATTCTGCCTATCCATGAGATGAAGTAGCTGGACCATTCCAGCAAATCTTCCTGGATTGTCTGCAATAAGCGGGGATAGTTTGCTTGGAAAAGCTGATGGTGATGATGGGTCAGGTACACACCGAGGTATTTGATTTTCTTTGTATACCAGTTACAGGGAAGGATAGTTTGAAGGTCTTGTTTGAGAGCTGCCGGGATATGAAAGTTGAGGACCTCTGTTTTGTTATTATTTATTTTATAACCAGATAACTGTGAATACGAACTGATCTCAGATAAGAGAGCGGGGAGGGACTGGGCTGGGTCTGTGAGGGAGATCAGGACATCATCAGCATATAACGCTATCTTGTGTTCGGATAGGCCTGTAGATATTCCGCGGATAGTGGTGTTATCACGGATCTTTGCTGCAAGGGGTTCCATGACTAGTGCGAAGATTAAAGGGGAGAGGGGGCATCCCTGCCTGGTACCATTGGTAATCCCAAAGCTGGTGGATGAGACACCGTTAACCAAAACCTGGGCCGACGGGGAGCGGTAGAGTGCTTTAATCCCCTCTAGGAATTTTCCAGAGAATCCCATTTTGTCTAGGACTGCAAAGGCAAAAGACCACGAAATGCGGTCGAAGGCCTTCTCTGCGTCGAGAGCCAGAATGAGAGAGGGAGATTTCCGTTTTTGAATTGAGTAAATTAGATCTATAGCCCTTCTAGTGTTATCAGACGCCTGGCGTCCAGGGATGAAGCCGACCTGATCCGGGTGGACCAGACCGGGCATCAGGGGAGCCAGACGGTTAGCTAATATTTTCGCATATATTTTCAGGTCGACATTCAATAGTGAGATTGGTCTATAATTTAAGCAACTGGTCGGGTCTTTGTCAGGCTTTGGGATTACCACTATGTCGGCTCGGGTCGTCTCCGGCAGGAAGGAGGCTCCCTCAAGAATATCGTTAAATAGGGAGGATAGGTGTGGGGCAAGCTCTTTCGTGAACAGTTTATAATATTGGGCTGTGAAACCATCCAGGCCTGGGGCGGCTGACGAGCGCATGGAACGTTTGGCGGCTATTGTCTCCTCTTCCGAGATCCGACTATTAAGGGCTTCTAACTGGGTGTCAGATAGGGCTGGGAGGGGGGTATCAGACAAGTATGCGCGTGCTCCCCCAGCCCCGTCAGGCGACAGAGGGGGCGGGTCAGACAGGTTATAAAGGGAGCTATAAAACAGGCGGAAATCTTCGGTCATCACTTCAGGGTCATATGTATAGGTTCCCCTTTGTGGCGAGTACAACTTATCTATTGCGCCTAGCACCTGCTTGCGACGTAGTTTGTTGGCCAGTAGGGAGTCTATTTTGTCCATTTTATCATAAAAACGTTGCTGCAGTTTCCGAAGAATTAGTGCTGCACGGTTAGAGAGGAGGGTGTTAAATTGTCCCCGGAGGGAATCGATCTGAGGGAGCAGGGAAGCGTCGGGGGATGCCTTATGTTTGGATAGTAAGGTGGCTATTTCTGATTCGAGGGAGGCGATCTCCTGCGCGGTTTTTTTTCCTAATCGCCGACGATTTCGCCAGCAAAGCGCCGCGAATCGTGGCTTTGTGAGCTTCCCAAAGGACATTAAGTGAGATGTCAGGAGACATATTTTCGGTGAAATAGTGTGTGATTGCCAGTCTAATTTCCCCTAGTGCAGAGGGGTGTTGCAAGAGCGAGTCGTCAAGACGCCATTTATATTTCCAACGGGGCGTGCGGTATTTATCTATGAGGAGGTAGACCCCAGCATGGTCTGTCCATGTCAGTGGCGTGATGCCCGCATCAGTAATCAGAGGTACGAGGGCAGAGGAGATGTGAATCATATCGATCCTGGAATAGTGTTGGTGCGGAGCTGAGAAATGGGTAAAATCTTTGGTGTGGGGGTGTTGGGAACGCCAAGTGTCACAAAGGCCGTGGTGTTTCATGGTGGCGGTGAGTGTACGGGAGGCCCGAGGTAGGGTCGTCATGGAAGCGTGAGGTGGAGGGCCGGATCTATCTAACGACGGGTCGATTATGGTATTAAAATCACCACCCATGATAATGCTTCCCTGTGCTTCTCGTGACAGGCGTTTAGAGAGAGAGTCAAAAAACAGAGATTGGTCTTGGTTGGGGGCGTAGGTGGAGACCAAAGTGAGAGCCATAGAGCGGAGGGTACCCATTACCATAAGGAACCGTCCGTCTGGGTCTGTCACTGTCCTAGAGTGGATAAACGGGATGTTGCGGTGAATTAAAATGGCCACACCACGTTTTGTACAGTCTGCCGAGGCAAAGTAGGACTGGGAGAACCATTTGCCCTTAAGCTGAGTGTGGGAACCGGTGAGATGTGTTTCCTGAAGGAATGCTATGTCGACTTTCTCACGTCTGCAAGCACTCAGAAACACAGTACGCTTCCTAGGAGAGTTCAGGCCATTTACATTGACCGAAAATATTTTAAGGAACATGGCTAGTTACGTGAGGGAATAGATTGCCAAACATGATCCGCTAACGTACAGTTTGAGCCTGGAGGAGGCCACCCCTCTGGGCAGAGCAAGAAAAGGAGCGGGAAGGTCAAGCAGAGGCCACAAGAAAAAAGAGAGGGGGAAGAACATAGAGAAGAAAAACCCCAAACGGGGAAACATCCCTGAAAATGTGGGTCCCATTCGGGGGCCGCAGGGGAAAAAAATTGTATAAGTAACAATGTAAGCAACAATAAGGGATTGTGGGGGGGTAACTGAGATACCATGTGAGAGGGTGTATGTCACCCGGGCCACAAGGGTTGAGAATGGTCGTGGCCATTTTTCATTTATAAAGAACAGAGTATAATATAGAACATGGAGAACTGTGTCCAGGCAGTAAAATTACAAACAAAAAGTTAAGGAAAAAAAAGGGGAGGGGGGGGGGACGAGGAGAGAAAAAACAAAAAAAGGGGGGGGATACCACAGGAGTACAAATTAATTAAACTTAACTATAACAGCAATAACAAAGAATAGTTACGACATTAGATTTTGGACGGAGGTCAAATCTTCCGCAGCCGTTGCTCGTTTCAGGGCATGGGGGCGCTGCACCAACATTTCGTGGACAAGCCGTAGCGGGGGGTCACCCCAGGTCAGGGAGGGTCGCTGTCCACAGTGCGTTGTCGTGTCACCCTTGTCCATTCAGGCAGGGGAGACTGAGAGTGTGGCGGTTTAGATGATGAGGCCGCCATGTCGGCTACAGATGATGCAGGGAGGAGATCCAGCTTTGCAAGCAGTTCCTGGCCTTGAGTTAAAGTCTTGACAGAGTGAACAGCGTTGTTGGCCGAGACGTGGAGTTGAAAGGGGAATCCCCATCTGTATCTGATCTGGTGCTGTCGCAGGACCCAGGTGACCGATTGGAGGTCCCGTCGTTTTTGGATAGTGGAGGGGGCCAGGTCCTGAAAGATCTGTAGCTGCATACCTTTAAACAGGATCTCTGGGGAGTCTCGGACGGAGGATAGGATTTTCTCTTTTGAGCGGAAATAATGGAAACGGACAATAACATCCCTGAGCGGTTGAGCAGGAGACGGTTTAGCACGAAGTGCTCTATGAGCCCTGTCACAGAGACACTCTTCGTCCGTGAGGTCTGGTACGAGGTGTATGAAGAATTCTTTGAAAAATGACGGCAGCGAAGGGCCGAGGACCGATTCTGGAACACTGCGTATGCGCAAATTATTTCTACGCGAGCGATTTTCCTGGTCCTCTTGTCGCTCTTTAAGGGTCTCCATTTCCTCGTGTAGCCTAGTGAGCTCTCTGTCAAGGCGATGTTGGGAGCGGCAGAGATCGTCGGTCTTTGTTTCCAAGGCGTCTGTTCGGGTGCCGAGGGCTGTGAGATCCGACTTAAATTCCGCAATGGCGTTCGAGAGTTCCTGTTTGAATGCAGACTGCACTCCCTCCAGTAGGCTCGACATTACCGCCTGTATCTGGGGATCGATACCCACTTCCGAAGAGCACAGAGAGGGAGGGGAACTCGCGGTCATGTTGGGGTTCTGCGGGCCCTTAGACTTTGAGCCAAATAAGTTAGTCGGGGCTTGCGTTACTTTTTTGTTCTTGGACATAATGGCATGTATGAAAAGGGGGGTGGGAGTGGGAGAGAAAAAGAAAAAGGATCGGAAAATTATTGGATGATGGACACAGTCCGTAGATTGTACAGTGAGCGAGTAATCCAGGCAGGTCAGGCTGCTGGTCCACCACTCCGCGCCGGGTTCCTATGGGGATGGAAAACAAGTATTGCAAGCTCCAGGGAGCCCGGAGGACGGAGGGGGGAGCCGCAGCAAGTACGTAGAGAGTAATCGGGGTCCAAACTGCGACGTATTCCGGGTTTCAGTTAGTGTAGAACAAGTAGCTAACAGTAACGGCCGCCAGAGGGGGATGGA
Organism: Pseudophryne corroboree; assembly: GCF_028390025.1. Classification (NCBI taxonomy): domain Eukaryota; kingdom Metazoa; phylum Chordata; class Amphibia; order Anura; family Myobatrachidae; genus Pseudophryne; species Pseudophryne corroboree. The sequence goes on from NC_086447.1 coordinate 734,060,418, forward strand.
TTTGCCAGCTTTAGGTACTCCAGCCACGGAGTTGGGAGTAAAGTGCCAGAGAGTATTATATATAAAGTCCAGCTACTTAATTATGGCACGCGCAGTATTTTATTGTGTTGCGTTATATCATCTTGAGGGTGTTTCGGGGATGTGTGGATCCGATCGTCACAGTAATGGAGCCGTAACCCTTTCAGGTGCTATCCCTGCATCTGGGGTGGATCGCAGCCCGACCTTTCACATAGTGGCCCAGGTACGCATGGTGGGTGTTAAAGCATTTTCATGGTCGTCTCCACTACGGGCGGAGGCGCGGACCGAATCTGTAATCCTGCAGGAGTGAGGAGAGTGTGATGTAGTGCAGCTTATCTTTACTCTGGCTGGTTGCCAGGAAGCAAGATGGCGGCCCTGGACTCCTGTCACAGGCTTCTATGGAGCAGGGGAGCAAATAAGGAATGGCTGCTGTGGCAGCAGCAGTTACTCACTGTATTCCAGATGGGCTGGGCACTGAAGGGAATGCAGCCTTCATGTGTGTTATATAGACATCCAGGGCTGCACACAAGAGTGCACAGCTTACTCCAGACTGTGTCCCCGGAATCCAAGATGGCCGCCGCAGCACACACAGAGCTGCTTCTCTCCCATCTTCTATCTCCTGTGGGGCTGTGTGGGGGTCCCCCCTACCGCTGCAGGGGACAGCAGGCCCTAGGGAGTGCAGGTAGGAGATGTGAGGATGTCAGGAGGGGTCCCTTGTTGATTTCCGGCCCGATCGCGGGGCACCCGCGCCGTGGAGCTCAACTTGCGGGTCGGCCCCAAACTCCAGTTCCCGGCTTTCCGGCTCGCCTAGGCCACAACCCGCAGGGACAGAGCAGGCTGTCCCCCGGCTCCGTGACCGTCGGCGGCCGGCTCCAGGGGGTCTCAGGTAGACAGGGGAAGCCCGATGCCCGCAGCAGGAGGCACTTTGCAGGGGTTTTATTCCGCTGGGCCCCGGAGCTCTTTAGAAGCACGTCCTTGCTGTGCAGACGTTAGGCCATGCCCCCCCCCAGCGACAACTTCTTTAGGAGATTAAGACACCATCATTCTGGATTATTTCAATGTTTCAGGATCATTTATTTCGACCCTTTCGTCAGGACACAATTTTTTTGTATCCTGACGAAAGGGTCGTAATAAATGATCCTGAAACGTTGAAATAATCCAGAGTGATGGTGTCTTAATTTCTTAAAAAAGTCGTAGCTGAGTGTCGCTACTGCAATCCATATATATAGATCTATTTTGTGGTGGAGAGTGCTGTGTTACATGCACCCCACCCTGTGAGTGGTAAGTGCATAGCTGTGCCCCGCTTCTGGTGTGGTGAGTGCTGTGGTTTTTTCTCTGCGTGTATATTTCTATATAGATATTATATTTATCTATATATAGAAATATACATACTGTGGCCACATCCACTCCGGGGATACCGGGAAGTTGTTGTACCGGGGCCCAGGATTTCTCTTGGCAGCCCTGTTTGTTTACTGTACTACAAGAAACAAACATCATGGGATATAGAGATGAGGAATCAATGAGATCAACTAATTAAATCATCCATACCCAGCTCCACCTGTGGAACAGGTAAAAGTTCTGGATACTCCTACTTCCTAATACACCTGCCTTTTTAAAAAGACGCCCTGCTGGCGTTGAAACTCGGTAAGGACATAGGTTTATCGTCTTGTGGAACTACCACAGCCTGGCTAGCTTCCCATCGGGGTCTGTGCTGGGCCGCAGTTGTGAGCAGGGTCTGCACACTGTTCACCAACACTGAATCCCCCAGTGCGACTACCCACATATGACATAGCAAACAAACTAAACAAGTTTTTTTCAACTGTATTTACCAGAGAGGACCAAATGCTGGGTCTAACACAAAATCTCAACAAAGATAATGCCCCACTGCTAAATGCTTATACAGCCGTCACTCTAAGATGTCTCCTGGCCTCTGTCCCTGCTCTGGAAATGCTAGGCTCTTTATGAGGATAAGTGCAATCTCAATCAAGGGACAGGGTTACAATGTGATAGGTGTCTCTCCGTCTGTTTCTTCTGTCCCCTCTATGCTGCTCAATATGGGTTGGAAGGGACAGGCTGGAGGTGTGTTGTATCTTACTTACACCTCTAAGGGGCAGCTCCCATAAGCAGACACTCCTCCGACTCCTCCTGCCGTCACTAGATGTGTTGCTCCTCACTCACCCCTATACTGGGCGGCTCACATCGGCGGACACTCCCCCGACTCCTCCTTGCTCTTTGCGTTGTCAGTTCAGTATGGGGCAGGGCTGGCCCAGGATGAAGGACTCTCCGCCTTGGAGAAGGGTTCCGCGCCGCTGCCTCTAACTTGCCTCCGGCTACCTAACTCTGCCAAAGGTCACCAGCGGAAAAGGAGCTGCACCCGTAGTTTCTGGCACCGACAACGAGACTCAGCCGCATTAGCTCCCGCTGCCTCCGGCGGCTCAGGTAACACCTCTCCCCGCACCAGCAGCTTCTGTTTCTCCTCCGTCACTCCTACTACCAGGGCAACCGTTTCTGTAACCGTCCTCTCTCTCTCCGCGCATGCGGCAGGCTCGCTTCTCTCTTCCCCAATGAAAACTCCTGTCCCAGCATGGGGGCTTAAAGAAGAATTTCCCTCAGTCCCCTCGTGCCAGTTCAATATCCAGGGACAGAGGCAACGGCAATATAATAATGCACACTTATATTCACCATCCACGGCATAAATGCATGTAAAGATAATATAATGCCGTTATTCACACAATCATAGTGTAACATATACAATAAAAGTAGTTACCCACATATAATATATATATATATATATCTGTCACTGGGGGGTCAATTGCATACTATAAATCATAGGTTATTGTTATGCACACCAGTGCCAGCAGGAATGTACTGGTGTCTGAACAGAGAGGGATGCAAAACAAATGAACTCACAGACAGACTGGGGAATATGACATTACATACACAGAAGGTGATAGGGTAACAAAATAAACACTAAGTGAATAGAGAAGCCTAAAGGCTAAGAAACTGGGTGTCTCCCTAGTATTAGGAATGCTCAGATGGAAAGAAGCGAGATGTTGTGATTTAATACGTAGAGAACCCGAAATGCTGTTGCTAAGGGCAACAGCAAAACCCTAAAGGGTTACCAACGGGTGTGGCAGTAAACTCCTTGGTCAGAGATGGAATAATAGACACAAGGAGAGTCTCCACAATCCTAGTCTTCACTTGCAGTGCACTGGTTCAGCTTACTGCCACTAAACTGACACCTGAAGACCTTGCACAGTGAGAAAGGATTTTGGCAGGCAAGTCTGAGAATACAGCTGCAAACTTGCTAGGTTCACAGAGTAGCAAAAGAACCCCAGCTGGTTAAACGACTGACTCTAGTCTTACTGCTAGGTCTGGATTGGCAGAGTGTAATACCAAATCCCAAGGCCTATTTGCAGTAAGCAACAAACAAATACAAAGTTTACACAGTACTAGCTAGCTTTCAGGAACTGACTAACCAACAAAGATTCAGCAGCATCTGCCTAACCTGAGAAGAGGGTTTATATAGCAGGTGCTGTCCACGCCCCACTCAGACCTCACAGACTGTGAGCACAAAAACCAGCACCGGATCCCCTGCCGTGCACAGAGCCTGTAACCACTGCACAGCAAAAGACCCGAACCGGAGTATCAGCTACGCTCAGGTTACTCCACTAGCACTTGTCTCCCGGTTGCCATGACGACGTGGCAGCACAGAGCAGGAGACCCTAACAGTACCTCCCCTCTTACGAGGGGTCAAAGAACCCCTACCACCGGGTTTATCGGGGAACTGCGAGAAGAAAGAGCGTAACAGTCTGGGGGCATGAAGATCACAACTGCGCACCCACGACCGCTCCTCCGGGCCATACCCCTTCTAGTGCACCAAAAATGACAGCCGACCCCGAACCATCTTGGAGTCAAGAATCCTTTCAACAACAAACTCCCTCTGGCCACGTATCAGAAGAGGGGAAGGTCTTCCACTAGAAGAAGGATTACTAATCGCCCGTTTTAAAAGGGAACAATGAAATGTTTTATTGATACCCAAAGAACGGGGTAGATCTAACTGAAATGCCACCGGATTGATAACCCTAGTGATCTTATAAGGACCGATGAACCGGGGGCCTAACTTATGAGATGGCTGTCTCAACTTCAAATTCTTGGTAGACAACCAGACGAAGTCTCCTAATTTGAAGCTGCAGGGTCTCTTCCGCTTATCAAAAACCCTTTTGGTCACTAATGACACAGACACAAGGGCTTTCTTCACTTTCCTCCAAAGACCTCTAAGGACCGAAACCACAGAGGAACCACCAGGCGTGGAGTCCAGGGGGTCAAAAGAATTGGCCTTAGGATGATGCCCAGACACACAAAGGAAGAGAGAGATCCCTGTAGCAGAGTGAGCCGCGTTGTTATAGGCAAACTCCGCCATGGACAGATGAGCAACCCAGTCAGTCTGACACTTGGAGACATAACACCTGAGGAACTGCTCCAAGGACTGGTTCACCCTTTCAGTCTGCCCATTAGACTGCGGATGGTAGCCTGACGACAAGCTGACAGAAATCTGGAGATCGGAACAAAATGCCCTCCAGAATTTGGCCACAAACTGAGATCCGCGGTCAGAAACCACATCAAGTGGCAACCCGTGAAGGCGCACAACATGCAGCAATAATAATTGAGACAGGCGTCTGGCCGATGGCAGCCCAACCAATGGAACGAAGTGCGCCATCTTCGAAAACCTGTCAACGACAACCCAGATGGCTGTCATCCCCGAGGATTTGGGCAAGTCCACCACAAAATCCATTGAAATGTGGGTCCATGGCTTAGATGGAATAGAGAGTGGATGTAATGGGCCAACAGGAACCCCTCTAGGAGTCTTATTTCGGGCACAGATGTCACATGCCCGAACCCACTGATCCACATCCCTAGCCACCGAGGGCCACCACACCGCCCTAGATAGCAACTCCCGAGTTCTGGCAATACCCGGGTGACCTGCCGACTTCTTGGCATGGAATTCCAGGAACACTCGCTGTCTTAACCTAGCAGGCACAAACAAAAGACCTACCGGAAGGTCTGGAGGAGCCTGCTCCTGTGCTCTAAGGACTAATGACAAGAGGTCCTGGGTAATGCCCACTTTAATATATGATGGGGACACAATGGGCAATGGCTCCTCGGTGGTCTCCTGGATTGGAGCAAAACTCCACGAGAGCGCATCAGCCTTGATGTTTTTTGACCCAGGGCGATATGTTATCAAAAAATTAAAGCGAGCAAAAAACAAAGCCCATCGTGCCTGCCTGGCATTGAGGCGCTTCGCTGACTCTAAATATGCCAAATTCTTATGGTCGGTGAGAATTGAGACCACAAACTTAGCCCCCTCAAGCCAGTGTCTCCACTCCTCGAGTGCATCCTTAATAGCCAACAATTCCCGGTTACCCACGTCATAATTCATCTCGGCAGGCGAAAATTTACGGGAAAAGTAAGCACAGGGATGAAGGCGATTATCAGACACCCCCATCTGAGAGAGCACTGCCCCAATACCCATCTCAGAGGCATCCACCTCCACCACAAAAGGACGCTCTGGATCTGGGTGTCGCAGCACCTTGGCCGAGACAAATGCCCTTTTGAGACGGGCAAAAGCCGCTTTGGCCTCACAAGACCAGTGAGCAACATCCGCCCCTATCTTAGTGAGTGCCACCAAGGGCGCCACTATAGACGAAAATCCAGCGATAAATCGTCTATAAAAATTCGCAAAGCCCAGAAAACGCTGAAGCGCCTTCAAACTAGTGGGCTGCACCCAATCCAGGACTGCCTGTACCTTGGAACCCTCCATTTGGAAACCTTCTGGAGAGATAATATATCCTAGAAATGCGATTTGCTGAACTTCAAATTCGCACTTCTCCAGCTTCGCCCCAAGCCGGTGGTCTCTGAGTTTCTGGAGGACTAAGCGTACATGCTTCCGATGTTCCTCCAGGGAATGGGAGAAGATTAGGATGTCATCTAAGTATACAACTAAGAATCTATCCAAATATTCCCTGAGCACATCGTTCATGAAGTCCTAGAAGACTGCCGGGGCATTACAGAGCCCAAAAGGCATCACCAAATATTCATAGTGCCCTGAGTGGGTATTAAAGTCAGTCTTCCATTCATCCCCCTCTCTTATTCGGATTAGATTGTACGCACCGCGTAGGTCAATCTTAGAAAAAATGGTGACCGTACGATGCTGGTCAAACAAGACCGAAATGAGAGGCAGTGGGTATGAGTTTTTAATCGTGATACGGTTCAATTCCCTGAAGTCAATGTAGGGTCGCAACGAACCATCCTTTTTACCCACGAAGAAGAACCCCGACCCAACTGGAGACTGTGAAGGTCTGATAAATCCCTTAGCCAAGTTCTCCTGAATGTACTCTGCCATAGCCTGAGTCTCAGGACGTGACAGGGAGTACAACCTGCTCTTGGGAAGCTTAGCATTCGGCAACAAATTAATGGCACAGTCATAGGGGCGATGGGGAGGTAGTACCTCTGCAACTCTTTTGGAGAACACGTCCGCAAAATCTGCATAACATTCTGGCAATCCTGGCAAACTTAGCTGCGAAAGCCTGACTGGAAGGCTCAAGCAACTCCTGAAACAATCAGTACCCCAACTAAGAATCTCCCCAGAGACCCAGTCAAATTGAGGATTGTGGACCCTTAACCAGGGTAACCCCAACACCAATGGGGCAAAAGTACAGACAGTCACATAAAAGGACAATTTTTCAGAGTGTGTGGCTCCAATAAACAAAGAAATCTGGCTAGTGCAAGAGGTAATTTTACCCTGGGATAATGGCTCTCCGTTTAACCCACAAATCTCAATTTCCGATGCCAAGGGTACTAAGGGAACAGAGTGTTTCAGGGCGAATTGGCGGTCCATAAAAACCCCGTCGGCCCCACTGTCCACAAAGGCCTCAGTCTTGACAGTTTGACCGAGGATCTTCAAGGTCACCGGAATGATAAAAGTCTTCTTGGGAAATTCTGACTTCTGGCCTGACAGGATATTTCCCATCACCCTCAGGCCCTGAAGTTTTCTGGCTTTTCTGGGCATGATACTACCACATGACCTTTATTCCCACAGTACAAACATAACCCCTGCTGTCTCCTCCGCGTCTTCTCACGCGAGGAGAGGCGGGTAGCCCCAATCTGCATAGGCTCCTCGGAAAATTCCTCAGAGTCTGAGGTTCCCTTGGGAAAGAAGGAAACCTCGGTCTCCCTTTCAAGCCTGCGCTCTCTCAGCCGTCTATCCACCCGAATGGATAACTGCATGAGCTGATCCAAGCTATCAGGCAAGGAATATTGTACCAGTTGGTCTTTTAACTGGTTAGAAAGACCTCTTCGGTACTGGTGTCTCAGGGCTGGGTCATTCCACTGGGTATCATGGGCCAACCTCCGAAACTCCGTACAATAAACCTCAACTGGCCTTCGCCCTTGCTTAAGGATCGAAATCTGAGCCTCGGCTGAGGCCGTCTTGTCAGGGTCATCATACAACATGCCCAGTGCCGTAAAAAAAGCATCAACACTTTTAAGCGACGGACAGTCAGGCTGCAACCCATATGCCCAGACCTGTGGGTCTCCTTGTAGCAAGGAAATCACTATGCCCACCCGCTGAATCTCCGACCCAGAAGACTGAGGCCTAAGCTGGAAATATAGCTTGCAGCTCTCCTTGAAACAAAAGAACTGCGAGCGATCTCCAGAAAAACGATCCGGGAGATTTACTTTCGGCTCCTTAACCCCTGAAGGTACTGCTGCTGCGGGAGCTCCGCCAGCGGCCTGCGAGGTGTGCATTTTAATGGACAAATCATTAAATTGTCGAGTCAGGACCTGCACCTGATCGACCACCTGTTGCAAAGTATTTTGAGGGGTATGCTCCATATTCCCACAAAATTTCAACAGGAGTATTAGGCTGCTGAATATGTTATGCACACCAGTGCCAGCAGGAATGTACTGGTGTCTGAATGGAGAGGGATGCAAAACAAATGAACTCACAGACAGACTGGGGAATATGACATTACATACACAGAAGGTGATAGGGTAACAAAATAAACACAAAGTGAATAGAGAAGCCCAAAGGATAAGAAACTGGGTGTCTCCCTAGTATTAGGAATGCTCAGATGGAAAGAAGCGAGATGTTGTGATTTAATACGTAGAGAACCCGAAATGCTGTTGCTAAGGGCAACAGCAAAACCCTAAAGGGTTACCAACGGGTGTGGCAGTAAACTCCTTGGTCAGAGATGGAATAATAGACACAAGGAGAGTCTCCACAATCCTAGTGCACTGGTTCAGCTTACTGCCACTAAACTGACACCTGAACACCTTGCACAGTGAGAAAGGATTTTGGCTGGCAAGTCTGAGAATACAGCCGCAAACTTGCTAGGTTCACAGAGTAGCAAAAGAACCCCAGCAGGTTAAACGACTGACTCCAGTCTTACTGCTAGGTCTGGATTGGCAGAGTGTAATACCAAATCCCAAGGCCTATTTGCAGTAAGCAACAAACAAATACAAAGTTTACACAGTACTAGCTAGCTTTAAGGAACTGACTAACCAACAAAGATTCAGCAGCATCTGCCTAACCTGAGAAGAGGGTTTATATAGCAGGTGCTGTCCACGCCCCACTCAGACCTCACAGACTGTGAGCACAAAAACCAGCACCGGATCCCCTGCCGTGCACAGAGCCTGTAACCACTGCACAGCAAAAGACCCGAACCGGAGTATCAGCTACGCTCAGGTTACTCCACTAGCACTTGTCTCCCGGTTGCCATGACGACGTGGCAGCACAGAGCAGGAGACCCTAACAGTTATAACCCATCAATCCTGGTAATGTCATCCTAGGGGCTACACTATCCCCCTGGTGAGGACACTTTAAGATTATAGTGGACATCCCCACCTACTCAAATAAGCTATTCACTTCCTATTTCACCATATGAAACCGGATACCCGAAATAAGGCCAAGACATCACTAGGTGGGGGTGTAGTACCCACGGAACTTCAGTAGGGGTTCCCAAGTGCTCATATGTCAGTATTCTAGGAGGTTTACGGATTCTCTGTGGTCAGGGAGATAAAGGGGTGAGAATTGGCTCACTTCCGATAGCCTCTGGAGATCGACTCCTAGAGGACAGAACTCTATCGGGTTTATCACTAGGTTCGTCAGCTCTCTCATTATCCTCCCCTCCCCATTCATCTGTAGATACAATAGGTTCCTTAAGTCTACTATCCCCGGCAGAAAATTCCTCTACATGACCCGCAAAGTGATCGTCTCCTTCTTTATAATATCTTCCACTATAGTGGTCCTCAATCCCTTCCTCCTCCTCAGAATATACGGGCTCTTTGGGGTGCTGCTCCAACTGGCCTAGATTCGCACCATTTGTCACTGAATCTGGATCATCATTCCTCCATCTGGTGCCTGGCATTATAGGCAACAGATGTTGCCGGTGATAGGTAAGGGAAGGGCCCTGTCCATTCTCAGGTACAAGTTGATATACTGGAACGTTTGGGAGTTGCCTGACTATGATGTAGGGATTAGATCGCCAACGATTATTGAGTTTCCTCCGTCTAGGCGCTCCCAATATACGAACAAGCAGTCTATCTCCTGGAAGCAATCGATGTTCTCTCACATGGCGGTCATATTGGGTTTTGTTCCTTTCACCAGATTGTCTAGCAGCCTCTTGAGCTAACTGATGAGCCTCCTTCAACTGCTGTCACAGGCGCTGCACATATTGAGTGTGCGACGAGGCCGTGGGAGTGTTGAACTGAGTCCCTAAGCACACATCAATGGGCAGCCGGGCTTCTCGCCCAAACATAAGAAAATAGGGGGTATACCCCGTAGACCCATTCTTGGTACAATTGTAAGCGTGTACTAATGTTGAGATATATTGTTTGCACTGGGGCTTCTGCTTGGGGCTTAATGTACCTAGCATGTTTAATAACATATGGTTAAACCGCTCCGGTTGAGGGTCCCCTTGTGGGTGATACGGGTTGTTCTGGATTTCTTTATCCCACAACAGAAACAGAGTTCTCAAATGAGTCGACTTTCAAAATCCTGCCCTTGGTCAGAATGTATCCTAGCGGGCAGCCCATAGTGTTGAAAGAACTTCTCCCACAGAGTCTTGGCAACCGTTACCGCCTTTTGATTAGATGTCACATAGGCCTGCGCATACCGAGTAAAATGGTCCGTGACCACAAGTATGTTCCCTTCCTTGCTCTCGGGTTCTTCCAGGGTTAGAAAATCAATACATATCAAATCTAATGGCCCCGAGCTCTGGATATTCACTAGAGGAGCAACTTTGGTAGGTAAGGTTTTCCGTAGTATACAACTCACACAGGTTCTACAGAACTGTTCGATGTCTCGGTTCATATAAGGCCAGAAGAATCGATCCACAATCAGACTTTGGGTTTTGTCATAACCTAGGTGACCATGATGGTCATGCAATTCTGACAATACTAATTGCTTGTACTTTGCTGGTAGTACTATCTGTGATTTAACACTGCCATCAGATCGTCGACTGAGCCTATGCACAACACCTTGCTGAATCCTCAGCCTATTCAATTGTCGCAGTAATATTCTAGTATTGCCAGACAGATTCTTATCTGTCCTCTTCGTAGCCGGATGCTTCTCCAGAATTGGTATGATAGGTGATATGTCTACGTCATTTCTCTGTTCCCAAGCTAATTGCTCAGGTCCGATTACGGCTAAACCATCCAGCACGGAGGGATTTGATTGATAATACATAGAGGGTATAGCCTTATCCGAAGCTCCAGTAAGTTGAATGGCCACCACTATGACATGTTTTGTAACCTTGACTTGGTGACATAGACCTTGTACAGCGGCTGCAGGGACTTCTATCCACCCATCCGGATCCACCTCAATTTCATGGTGGGGCATTCGCGACAGAGCGTCCGCGTCTTGATTAATCGACCCGGGGCGATACTTTAAAGTAAAATTATAATTACTTAATGCAGCAAGCCACCGGTGGCCCGTGGCATCCAACTTAGCTGTAGTCTGGATGTAAGTTAAAGGGTTGTTGTCTGTTTGTACCACAAATTCTGCACCATATAGATAGTCATTAAATTTTTCAGTGACCACCCACTTAAGAGCCAAAAATTCCAGTTTATGGACTGGATATTTTCTCACTGCTGGATAGGCCCCAACTGACATAAGCGATGGGTCTCAATTGTTGTTCCTGAAGTTGATATAGAACTCCTCCCAGCCCGTCAAAGGAGGTGTCAATGTGTAATTCATAGGGGAGCTCAGGGTTCGCGTATGCCAATACAGGGGAGTGGGTTAACCGTTCCTTCAGTTTTTCAAAAGCTTCCTCACAATGTACATCCCACCTGCTTCCAAAGGGCTCACTTGGTTTAAAGTAGACTCTGTCGTCCTTCTGTCTTGTTCTGGACGCATTCCTTTTTGTTGGATAACCTTGCGTTAATTCTGTTAAGGGTCGTGCAATCTGGGAGTACAGTGGCACAAATTTGCGATAATAGCCGCAAAATCCTAAGAATGATCTTAAATCTTTAAGATTATCTGTCAGGGGCCACTTCTTTACCGTATCCACCTTTTCCGGATCCACAGCGACCCCGTGTCGGCTCACGATATGTTCAAGGTATTTTACAGAGGAACGGCAGAACTTACACTTTTCCACTAATAGTTTCAGTCCCCGGGCTTTCAATCGATCCAACACCTTAATCAAGGGTTCATTATGCTCTTCAAGGGTCCGTCCAAACACAATGATGTCGTCTAAGTATACCAAAACCTCGCGATAACACATGTCCCCTATGGTTTTTTCCATGGTTCTCTGAAAAGTCGCTGGGGCTCCGGTTATGCCTTGTGGCATCTTCAGAAATTCAAAGAACCTGATAGGGCAAATAAAAGCAGTATTAGGCCGGTCAGATTTGCTCATTGGGATTTGGTAGTACCCACATCGAAGGTCCAGCACTGAAAACCACCTACTTCCCTACAAGCAATCTAAGGCTTCGTCCACCTTGGGGACCGTGTATTGATCTGGGACTGTTCTACTATTCAAGGTGCGGTAGTCAACATAGAGCCTAATTTCTACATTTTTCTTCCGAGCTACAACTATAGGAGAGGCATACTGACTTTCCGAATCAGCTATCACATTGTTTTCCAGCAGGCCCTTCAGATGATTCCTTACATCTTCAAAGTCAGCAGGTGCAAGTCTCCTGGATCTTTCCCTAAATGGGGTATCATCAGTTAATTTAATGCGATGCTCCATTCCTACAGCCGTGCCCAAGTACCACTCGCTCTCGGAGAAAACAGCCTCTCTACTCCTCAGTTGTTCAATCAAAGTTAGTTTATCCTCATCCTTAATATCACTACCAATGAAACAGGAATCTAAGCTTAACTTTGAGGTTGGCAGCTGCTCATGAAGATGTCCCTCTAGCTTCATACACAGTCCATCTCCCACCATATCCTTATTTTCCGGGGTATCCTTCCTCCCAGGGCTCTGTCTCTGTTTCTCACACCACCGAATAAGATTCCGATACTTGTTGGTATTTGTGCCTACAATAACAGGTAAGTTCCCATTATCCCCAGGAGAGTCCGGACATACAAGAGCTATTAATGGTACAGCCTCATTGGGGGAGCTCAGACCCGGCTCCAAGGTAATCTGGGTAATTATGTACCCCAAATATGGATACCGCTGCTCGCTCAGACCCCAGATGGTCAGTCCCGTGAGAGGTTGAATAGGAATCTCCAAAAGGTGAGACTGGTACCAAGACTAAAAAACAATAGATACTTGAGAGCCACTGTCCATCAACACTGTACATTCATGTCCATTAATAAGGGCTCTAATTAACGGCGCCTGTCCCAGTAGACTCTCGGGTATGCTATGAGACCACTGGGCACTCCCCATTGCTCGTACATTTATAATCGGGGAGCATGTGAGGGGTCCACAGGACTCCCGCTGGAGTTTTCCCCCATGGAAGCTCTCCTTTGATAATTGTCGTTACGTCTCCTCGGTTCATTCCCAGCCATGGGACATTCAAAGGAACGGTGCCCTAACTGTCCACAGCTGTAACACTCAAAGGGGGCCCGGTTGTCATTTCTTCGAGTCACCCCACATCCTAGCCCTGAAGGTGGGTTCGGGCTAGGGCTTTGACGGGTCTGTAACGCAATCAATTGATCAATCTTTTTATTTTGTTCCTCAAGTAACTTCAAAAAGTGGTCATCCACAGCAGGAGGGCATGGAGAAGGAAGCACCACCTTGACCTTCCTTAAGCATTTTTCTCTATTTTCTATCTGCACTTCTTCCAGTTTTACCTCTCTAACCAATTAATTTAGAGTGGGAGGATGTGCCTTAGTCCGGGTGCATCGCAATCGCTGAGCCACAGGACTGTTGGTAAGAGCCCCTTTCAGCACTTGCTTTAATCGTCTTTCATCCACTAACTCTTTATCTAGACCTCCTTTGTCCACTATCTTATAGATCAACCTGTCTACACGATAAATAAAGTGAGTCAAAGTCTCCCCATGGTCTTGGTACATGTTATTCAAATGGGCCATTAAATCCCCTACATCTTCCAATGTTCCGAATGAAAAGTCTAACGCCTCAATATAGTCTTTCCTGCGGGTTGCTTGGATGACCCCCATAGCAGGTCCCCTCAAACTTTCCACCACCCGCTGTTTCCTGATGTGCTCTGGACACTGCCCCTCCTCAGAGTGTTGAACGGTGGCTTCCCTCCACAACTCGTAGGTTTCTTCTCCTGTGGGAACCGGGGTTATTCCTGAGAATATTCGCAACCTACGATATCCTCCTTCGTAGTGCCACCTTTCCAGATGACTGACTACTTTGTCCACCATATTGTCTACCTGGGTCTCTGCAGGAGCACTATTCAGAAGAGGATCCGGATCTTCTCTCAAACCGATGCCCGTTGTACGTAAACAGCCCCCTACAGAGGGTTCCCCGGTGCCTAGATCTCGAGGATCTCCCCCTTGGGCCGCCTCTTCTCCCCCATCTCTACCCTCTTCTGGCCACACTATCTGCACTTTTCTACCCATGTTCCCTTCAAGTAATATCATACTGGGGATGATAGTTCGATCCAAGGTATTCTTATTTTCACAAAGCATAGCAAACACATCCCCATAAGGTCCTTTCCATCGATCCACAATGCAGGGTAGGTGCATGCCACATAGGGCTCCCATGGTTTTCAACACCCCTTCCTCCGTTACTGCCGCCATATTCCCTACTAATCCAAAACTACAATAGGAATCCACCCCTGTTTCTCTTTACACCACCGACCCACATCACTTTCTGTGACAAGCTCCATTATGGTAATAATTATTTATGCGCTGTTGCCAACAGGAGACGACCATATGCAGAATCTCAGCAGTGCCTCCACTGTAGCACCTCCCAAATTAGCAGATGTCAGGTTTTAGGGGGGGCCTGTAATGTTTATCTAGGCGTGCCTCCACCCAAACGTTTTAATATTTCTAGGCCTGCTTGGGAAAGCCAGTAAAGATGTATGTGCGATTACACCTTACTTACCGAGGGTTAACCCGGCTTGTTCGATTTCTTTCTTCCTAGGTATCAAACCGAAGTCCACACTTGACGGTGGGTGATAAGGTAAGTAGGCTAATACCCAGTAAAACACAACACAGTCATGACCATAAACTTTAACCGATATTCTTTATAAAGTTACTAATAACTAATAATTAGTAATTACCTTACAATTTCCCCAATCCTATACACATTACCATGCATGCATTACAAAAATTTGTTAGAACAACCGGTTCACATAGAAAAAATTAGCTCATAAAACATATTGGCATAAGTCAGTCTTAAGACAACCCTAGGGGTGTATTACTGGCCAAGTAATCTATTGTTTATACTTTTCTCTATGCAATTAAGTACATACTACATTGGTGCACTGTTGGGGCCCATACGTTGGGGCACGGTTGGGGCCCAAGAAGTAGAAGGGAACTGATGAACAATGCCAGGTCACTCCTAAGTTCCCGGGTATAATTAATAGGTCTGATTAAATCTTTGACCAGCTCCGTCCCTCCCTGAGAGACTATTACTTAATACCCAGGTGCAGTGTACTGAGTTCTGAAATCTGATGGGTCCCCTCACTTGTAACCGCTGGTAAGGGGAAATATTCGGTACCTTTCTTAGTAATAATAGATGGTAGTGTTAGGGTGGGACGGACTTTTGGCTTCTGCGTTATAAATGCTTCTCGAGTTAGGCCTCCTGACCTCACAACCTTCAGTATTAGACACGAAAGTAGGTAAAATGGCCCTATCAGTAACAGGGAGTGTAATAATAATGCAATATCAATTGAAGTCTGCACTCTATCGAAGGTCATTCATTATACTGTCATTTGATTATTTACTGTTAGATTATTGCATGTAAATTCCAGTAGCTGAGATACCAGCGCAGATACCTGGATGATTAGTCCTTCACCCTGCGCTTTACGACTAATATACAGCCGTCACTCTAAGATGTCTACTGGCCTCTCTGTCCCTGCTCTGGAAATGCTAGGCTCTTTATGAGGATAAGTGCAATCTCAATCAAGGGACAGGGTTACAATGTGATAGGCGTCTTAATAGCCCTGTCTCTCCGTCTGTTTCTTTTGTCCCCTCTATGCTGCTCAATATGGGTTGGAAGGGACAGGCTGGAGGTGTGTTGTATCTTACTTACACCTCTAAGGGGCAGTTCCCATAAGCAGACACTCCCCCGACTCCTCCTGCCGTCACTAGATGTATTGCTCCTCACTCACCCCTATACTGGGCGGCTCACATCGGCGGACACTCCCCCGACTCCTCCTTGCTTTTTGCGTTGTCAGTTCAGTATGGGGCAGGGCTGGCCCAGGATGAAGGACTCTCTGCCTTGGAGAGGGGATCCGCGCCGCTGCCTCTAACTTGCCTCCGGCTACCTAACTCTGCCAAAGGTCGCCAGCGGAAAAGGAGCTGCACCCGTCGTCTCCAGCACCGACAACGAGTCTCAACCGCGTTAGCTCCCACTACCTCCGGCGGCTCAGGTAACACCTCTCCCCGCACAAGCAGCTTCTGTTTCTCCTCCATCACTCCTACTACCAGGGCAACCGTTTCTGTAACCGTCCTCTCTCTCTCCCCGCATGCGGCAGGCTCGATCCTCTCTTCCCCAACGAAAACTCCTGTCCCAGCACGGGGGCTTCCAGAAGAATTTCCCTCAGTCCCCTCGTGCCACTTCAATATCCAGGGACAGAGGCAATGGCAATATAATATTGCACACGTATATTCACCATCCACAGCATAAATGCATGTACAGATAATATAATGCCGTTATTCACACAATCATAGTGTAACATATACAATAAAAGTAGTCACCCACATATAATATATATATATATATATATATCTGTCACTGGGGGGTCAATTGCATACTATAAATCATAGGTTATAACCCATCAATCCTGGTAACGTCATCCTAGGGGCTACACTTATTTATGTGAGGAGGTAGTCTGTGACCGATTAAAAAAGTTAAAGATTAATAAGTCACCTGGTCCAGATGGAATTCACCCGAGAGTTCTTATGGAGTTGCACGCTGAACTAGCAAGACCTCTATTTTTGATCTTCATGGATCCTATTAAATCGGGTATGGTTCCCAAAGACTGGCGTATAGCGGAGGTAGTGCCGATATTAAAAAAGGGAAGCAAAGCTGAACCAGGTAATTATAGACCAGTTAGTCTTACATCTATAGTGGGGAAAGTATTGGAAGGTATTCTAAGGGACAGTATTCAAAAGTTCCTTGAAGCAAATAAGGTCATTAAAAGGAACCAACATGGATTTGTGAAGGACAGATCATGTCAAACCAACTTACTTGGCTTTTATGAAACAGTAAGTGTGAACCTTGATCAGGGTAAGGAGGTGGATGTAATCTTTTTAGACTTTGACAAAGCTTTTGACACTGTACCACACATGCGTCTTATCTATAAGCTACAAGAAATAGGGCTAGGGAGCACAATATGCACTTGGGTCAGTAATTGGTTAGATAATAGGGAGCAGCACGTTGTGGTCAATGGATCATTTTCAAATTGGACTACAGTACTAAGTGGTGTGCCACAAGCGTCTGTACTTGGACCACTTTTGTTCAACATTTTCATCAACGACCTAACAGTAGGTCTAGAGAGCATGGTGTAAATTTTCGCCAACGATACCAAATTGTCTAAGGTTATAAATACGGAGGGGGATGCTGAGTCTCTTCAGAACGACTTAACTAAACTGGAAGCATGGGCAGCAAAATGGAGAAAGAGATTCAACACAGACAAGTGTAAGGTAATGCACTGTGGGGGCAAGACCAAAAATTACACCTACATACTAAATGGGGTAATACTAGGGGATTCTGTACTGGAAAAAGACTTAGGGTTCACATGGATAACAAATTAAGCAGCAGTACCCAAAGTAGGTGTGCAGTAAAGAAGGCTAATAAGATATTAGCATGCATAAAACGGGGAATTGATGCAAGGGACGAGAGTATTATACTCCCATTATATAAATCACTAGTGAGGCCACATCTTGCCACATCTTGAATACTGTGTGCAATTTTGGACACCATATTACAAAAAGGATATCCTGGAGCTAGAAAAGGTTCAGAGGTGGGCGACCAAACTAATCAAGGGTATGGAGAAGCTGGAATACGAGGAAAGGCTTGCAGGGCTAGGCATGTTTACATTAGAAAAGAGGAGACTAAGAAGGGACATGATCAACATCTACAAATATATAAGGGGTCAATACACAGAGCTCGGGAGGGACCTGTTTTCTATAAGATCAGCACAGAGGACACGTGGTCACTCGCTTAGGTTAGAGGAGAAGAGTTTCCGCACATTGAGGCAAAAAGTTTTTATCACAATAAGGACAATACGTGTTTGGAATTCCCTGCCTGAGAGAGTAGTAACAGCGGACTCAGTCAACACCTTTAAGAATGGGTTAGATAAATTCTTATTGGATAAAGATATTCAGGGTTATGGTGTGTAGGCACGCATTATAGTTAATATAACTAGTCCTAACATAAAAATAACTAGTCCTATAATAAGACTGCATAGGAGACCACAAATAGGTTGAACTCGATGGACAATTGTCTTTTTTCAACCTTAGTTACTATGTATGTTACCCCTCCCCACCAGTGTGATCCTGCAAAGCACAATGGGGGTAATTCCAAGTTGATCGCAGCATGAATTTTGTTAACAGTTGGGAAAAACCATGGGGGTCATTCCGAGTTGTTCGCTCGCTAGCAGATTTTAGCAGCATTGCACACGCAAGGCCACCGCCCTCTGGGAGTGTATCTTAGCTTAGCATAACTGCGAACGAAAGATTAGCAGAATTGCGAATAGATAATTCTTAGCAGTTTCTGAGTAGCTCGAGACTTACTCCTACACTGCGATCTGCTCAGCCCGTTTCGTTCCTGGTTTGACGTCACAAACACGCCCTGCGTTTGGCCAGCCACTCCCCCGTTTCTCCAGACACTCCTGTGTTTTATCCTGGCACGCCTGCGTTTTTCCGCACACTCCCAGAAAATGGTCAGTTTCCGCCCAAAAACACCCACTTCCTATCAATCACACTCCGATCACTTCAACGATGGAAATTCTTCGTTCGGACGTGAGTAAATCTACTAAGTTTTGTGCTAAAATACTTAGCGCATGCGCACTGCGTACCATGCGCATGCGCATTTTCGCCTTCATCGCTCCATTGCGAAAATCGCCAATGAGCGAACAACTCGGAATGACTCCCCATGTGCACTGCAGGGGAGGCAGATTTAACATGTGCAGAAAGAGTTAGATTTGGATGTGGTGTGTTCAATCTGCAATCTAATTTGCAGTGTAAAAATAAAGCAGCCAGTATTTACCCTGCACAGAATCAAAATAACCCACCCAAATCTAACTCTTTCTGCACATGTTATATCTGCCTCTCCTGCAGTGCACATGGTTTTGCCCAACTGCTAACAAAATTCCTGCTGCGATCAACTTGGAATTACCCCCCGTGAGCACCTGCACTGCACTGCATTCCAGCGGTGGATGCAAGCGCCTGTCTCTCTGCCGCAAGTACAGCTACTGCTCGACGCAGTAGCTGTACTTGCGGCAGAGAGACAGGCATACCACCTATCAGAGTGACAGGAGTCGAGTTCCTACTACAGCAGAACTTGGTAACGGCCAGACATAGACAGTGCACCGGAGCAAACTATTGCTGACCATCCGGGATCCACTTCTTATTGGAGCGCTGGACTCGACGCACATATAAATGGTATTGGACTGCCCCGGATTTGCACACATACAGTGAGTGACTTGCTAATTATTTGAAATTCCTGCACTACAGCAATTTAATTACGGTGCACTATTGGAACACTTATTCCACTACGTTACCTTTGAGGTATTTTACATCTTACAAAAAAGGAACTCCCATATAGTAATTGCTACATACTGTGTTACAATTCCTAACTGGACATTTTAGTTATGTCTAGCAACATTGGGGGTCATTCCGAGTTGATCGATCGTTGCCGTTTTTCCAGCGCAGCGATCAGGTTACTACATGCGCATGCACCACAATGTGCATGCGCGTCGTACGGGTACAAAGCGGATCGTAGCTGGGCGATGGATTTAAAGAAGAATCCATTCGCACAGCCGATTGCAAGGAGATTGACAGAAAGAGGGCGTTTATGGGTGTCAACTGACCGTTTTCAGGGAGTGTTTGGAAAAACGCAGGCATCTCCAAGCGTTTGCAGGGCGGGTGTCTGACGTCTATTCCCGGACCAAAAGGACTGAAGTGATCACAGCGGCTGAGTAAGTTCAGAGCTACTCAGAAACTGCAAAAAACATTTTCGTCCCGCTCGGCTGCACACGCGTTAGCACACTTGCAAAGCGAAAATACATTCCCCCGTGGGCGGCGACTATGCGTTTGCACGGCTGCTAAAAGTAGCTAGCGAGCGATCAACTCGGAATGACTCCCATTGTATCTGTTATATTTTATCTTTATGTGAATTAACTTGTACTATACCCCTGGAAGGTTTTTTGATATTGTTTTTTACATTAATGTTTTAATTATCTTTGTATTCTTGAGCACCACTTGGTTTTATTTACATTCATGCTAGGGTTAATTAACCTACCTGTATATTTTTGGATTGTGGGAAGAAACTGGAGCACCTGGAGGAAACCCACGCAAGTACGGGGAGAATATACAAACTCCACACAGTTAGGACCATGGTGGGAATCGAACCCATGACCTCAGTGCTGTGAAGCAGTAATGCTAACCATTACACCATCTGTACTGCCACTAAGTACTTCATGTTAATATGTTTCAAAAAGACCTTGTGACCATAAGATATTAATGACGGCGGTTTCAATATCAAATTGACAGCATTTTCAAAAATTGGTATTCGTAATAAAGGAAATTCCCGTTGATCTCCATAGGTTTTTTTAATGACAACCTGCAATAGCGTGTTCTATTCCACAGTGGTTTCTATTGTGGAATAGTAGCTAAACAATAGACAAGCACTGCATAGATCACTATTATCTGCGCTGCCCTCCTTCTCTTTAAAACTATAGAAGTATTTACAAATTGAATAAATAAAAAAAAAAATATGTCCCCCCTCCTTAATCCATGACCAACCCTGGACCTCCAAGCCTGGGCTGGCATTGGAAAGTAGGGGGGAAAATGGCACAGAGTTTCTGCTGTTTCCCAAAAACCAGCATCAGGCTGAGACAGCCAAGATGGGGGGAACGCTATAGCAGGAGTGTTAATTTTGACAAATTTAGTTTTAGTCTTAGTCGCTTACTTAAAATTGTATTTGGTTTAAAGTCACATTTTAGTCTCTTTTTTAGTCAAGATTTAGTCAGTGGATCTCCGTTTTTATTTTAGTCTAATCTTAATCCTGAAATAAAACTGTCATCAACGATTACTTTTAGTCAAAATTTTCATGGCCAAAATTAACAGTGATATTAATACTGGTCTGAGTCTTGTTACCGAGCCTCTGCAAAACATTTACAGCTACAACTGGAAGCCAGCCTTGTGATGGACTGGACGGATTTTGTGGGGCCTGGCTACGGGTCCCTTGGAACCAGCTGGGCGTTTAGGTTACATTGTGGCAAATCCAACCCTGAGCTCAAGTATTTAATTGAATCAGTAATAATCCCATAAACTAGAGTAATTATAAACTTCCTGTAAAAAGAAAAGATTAAATATTGAGAGGCTGTTTTTAATGCGGTGAATGTAAAACCTGCCGATATATTAGACCAAATGGAGAGATTGAATACAGATATGGTAGAGTCAGGAAGATTTTTTATTACATCAACTGTAAGACCGTAGGGGTCATTTATTGTCTATCTTGCCCATGCACGCTAGAAAAATTGAATATCTCCCCGCGATCTCCCATCACTTTAGACGGGAGATCGGGTGCTATATAACAATTGAATTCTGGCCATAGATTAGGAACACTTTTATCACACCCAATATAGTCACTGTACATATGACTATGAACATATTATCACATACTTGTGTCACAGGTTAGGTTTTAATTAGATACTGCATTTCACATCTTCATGCTTTTGTTGTTTTTGTTGTTTTGTTTTTTTGGCAAGGGATTAGGGATCATAACATATTTTTTACAAAATCAATCAACAGATAGTATTGAATTGATATTTGGTTGCATTAATTTACGTTAATAATAATATTTATAGTATTCACTACATGGCCACATTTTAAGAAGTGATGGTAATAATTATCATGGACAAATTTTTCATAATTTATAGATTTGTAGCTCAATTTAAAATATATATTTTATATATAAACTTTAGGTATTAGGTTTATGCAGAATCCCATTATTGCGATGTTTTACTGTTTTACTTTTATCAACTTTATTTTATATATATATATATATATATATATATGTATATATATATATATATATATATGTATATATAAAACAGAAGATTCTTCCCCAACTGTGGCTCAGGTGTTTGCAGAAATGGAAACAGAGGCGGCACTCCACGGGCTTATAATCAAAACGACCTGTATTCAAAACATCATAAATGTGTGCAAAACGTGCTAAAAAAACGGGTTGCAGCATCTTACAATGTTTCAAGGCCTGGCAGCCTTTTCATCAGGTAAGGTAACCATATTCTGTGAAAATAAACAAGAACCAAACCAAACAGAGAGCCACTCACCTGTTAAATAGCGTTAGTGTGCGGTGAGAGGTGTTCCCGGCGTCAGTGCTTTGAACCATTGTGTAAAAGCCAAGCATCCTGGCCAGTCAGACACATTCTCTGAAGGTCATCTTTCCAGATTGACTGAGGACCGGGACCGGGTGGTGCAAGCGATCAAACGTATGTATCATTGGTTGTAGCTTCTTTTCTCTTGTATTGTTGTATTTCTCTGTGAACCCCCTTTTAAGCAAATATTTGTTGCTGGGTTGGACCTCAACCTTACATATACAATTGGTGTTGCATTCCTTTCTTGTTAGGGTTTATAAAGTGTTTTCCACCGCACGTGTAGCTACTTTGTGCTTACAGCGTGATGGCGTGCTTACGCAACGTGTACGCATTTCATAGGGGTTTACACACACACGCTTAGCGGTCTCAGCGACCTGAACATTTTTGTATTTAAGGTTTTGCTTTTTCTTCCTGAAAGTTAATCGAACTTAACAGGTCCCAGTTGGGCATTTTACACCCACAAACTTGTTTAGGACACATCATGAAAGGAGGGGGGGGGGGGGTGAGGAGGGAGGGGGGGAAGAGAAGAGGGGGCACCAAGGGGGGGGGGGGGGAAGGGGGTGGATTGAACAAGCAACCATGTTAGAGATAGACATTCCAAGTGAATTTTTCGTTGAGTCCCTTGGGTGACAATGCGTCCAGTAGGAAGATCCACTTAGATTCACACTTGGATAGAGAACGTTGTCTGTCGCCTCCTCTCAGGGGTATCGGTATATGATCTATAATTTTGTATCGGAGGCTGAATAACGGGTGTCCACTCGATTTGAAGTGGCGTGCCACCGGTTGATCAACTGACTTGCCATCTAATTATGCCTTAATGGCGGATCGATGTAGCGCCATACGGTCACGTAAATTTCTAATGGTCTGTCCCACATATAGCAAGCCACATGGGCAAATGATGATGTAGACTATAAATGGCGTGGTGCAGGTCAACACATGCCTGATTTTATATTTATGACCTGTGTGTGGATATATATATATATATATATATATATATAGAAAAAAAAATAAAAATAAAAATATATATATAGAACAATAAATGAGGTGGCACTCGGAGACTTTGAAAGCAAAAAGTGACTTTAGTGCATAAAGTGCTAGATCTAGCACTTTATGCACTAAAGTCACTTTTTGCTTTCAAAGTCTCCGAGTGCCGCCTCATTTGTTGTTCTATGGATTTGGGGGTCGTACCCTAGTGGAGGGCACCGGAGCAAGTTAGCCCTGGGGGCAGTCTGAGTGCCGGCGGTATGTGTATGTATATATATATATATATATATATATATATAATTTTTTTATATAAATTTAGCAGAATTTGGCAGATTATTATAATAAGACCATTTTAGAAATATTTTTTTTTCAGTATGCCGTAATAGCGTAAGAGGGGAAAGAGTACGTATATACACAATATAAATATTAGAAGAGAGGATGCAACATATATGAGTGAAGAAATAATGGATACATGAATATTTGGTGCATACTAAATATAAAATGTGTAATGGTATTGGAATTAGCATTTTCTCTCCTATTTACTATTACTATTTTTCTATTCTAACTTTTTTTTTTATTTGTCTTCTATGATGTGCGATGATCTCGGATATTGAAAGCCAGCAAACACTTACTGTAAAATAGCCTTTACGTGCTGATAGGATGCCGTCATGGCAATTAGGAATCTTGACCAATCAGATGTAAGGGTGGAAGTTAATAATCGGGTTGATGCTGTGATAAAGCCTCTGTTGAAATTATTGTTAAAACGCCTACAAAAATACTTGTTTCTCTTGTGTTGGATTAGAACATCAGTACAGAATGTATTCCACAGGCACAACAGGGTCATGCCCATTAGATGAAGTGTTGAGGGTGAGCTCCAAAATATTCCAAATGCTCCTGACAGGCCACTATCATTGGAGCTCTCATACCCACTGGATGAGCAGACCTGAGACAACAGGCCCACTGCCCACAACCAACTCTACTCTAAGAACAGTATTAAGTAGGTATTGTGATGACCCACACCTTCATAGATCCTGTGTCATGGTCCAAGGCTCAGCTCCCCTATACTTACTGTGATGCTGTCTCTCCTGGCTCTGAAAGTCTGCAGCTGCCCGCCCAGTCCCCTGTGGACTGGACGATAATTTACCACATTAGCGTGGCCGGTGCCACAGCATGGGTGTCACCATTTTGGAAATGTTATCTAACCGCATCTCCACAAATAAAATTACTCCTTGTGCTGAGGTGACCGTGGCAACCAATGGGAAAACAGAAGACCCTATTTAAACACTTCTTGGACAACTGCCACTTGCCAGTGCCGTGGCACTTCTATGGACATCAGTTTGGCTCAGCAGAACACTGTGCCAGTTTACTTCAGTGCTCGTGCTGCTATTTCCAGCAGGTTACTTATGCATTACCAGTTTCAGTCCATTTAACTGCAATGTAATGGTGGGCTGAGCATATATGCTAGGGCAGTACGAATGGTGTAATGGTTAACATTACTGTCTCACAGTACTGAGGTTATAGGTTCAATTCCCACCATGGGCGTAACTGTGTGGAGTTTGTATATTCTCTCTGTGCTTGCTTGAGTTTCATCTGGGTACTCTGGTTTCCTCCCACAATCCAAAAATATACTGGTACGTTAGTTGGCTCCCAACAAAAAATAAGATTTTACTCACCGGTAAATCTATTTCTCGTAGTCCGTAGTGGATGCTGGGAACTCCGAAAGGACCATGGGGAATAGCGGCTCCGCAGGAGACTGGGCACAACTAAAGAAAGCTTTTAGGTCACCTGGTGTGCACTGGCTCCTCCCACTATGACCCTCCTCCAAGCCTCAGTTAGGACACTGTGCCCGGACGAGCTGACATAATAAGGAAGGATTTTGAATCCCGGGTAAGACTCTTACCAGCCACACCAATCACACCGTATAACTCGTGATACTATACCCAGTTTAACAGTATGAAAACAACTGAGCCTCTCAACAGATGGCTCAACAATAACCCTTTAGTTAACAATAACTATGTACAAGTATTGCAGACAATCCGCACTTGGGACGGGCGCCCAGCATCCACTACGGACTACGAGAAATAGATTTACCGGTGAGTAAAATCTTATTTTCTCTGACGTCCTAGTGGATGCTGGGAACTCCGAAAGGACCATGGGGATTATACCAAAGCTCCCAAACGGGCGGGAGAGTGCGGATGACTCTGCAGCACCGAATGAGAGAACTCAAGGTCCTCCTCAGCCAGGGTATCAAATTTGTAGAATTTTGCAAACGTGTTTGCCCCTGACCAAGTAGCAGCTCGGCAAAGTTGTAAAGCCGAGACCCCTCGGGCAGCCGCCCAAGATGAGCCCACCTTCCTTGGCTTTTACTGATTTAGGATGCGGCAGTCCCGCCGCAGAATGCGCCAGCTGAATTGTGCTACAAATCCAGCGAGCAATAGTCTGCTTAGAAGCAGGAGCACCCAGCTTGTTGGGTGCATACAGGATAAATAGCGAGTCAGTTTTCCTGACTCTAGCCGTCCTGGAAACATAAATTTTCAAGGCCCTGACTACGTCCAGTAACTTGGAATCCTCCAAGTTGCTAGTAGCCGCAGGCACCACAATAGGTTGGTTCAAGTGAAAAGCTGATACCACCTTAGGGAGAAACTGGGGACGAGTCCTCAATTTCGCCCTATCCATATGGAAAATCAGATAAGGGCTTTTACATGACAAAGCTGCCAATTCTGACACACGCCTGGCTGAAGCCAAGGCCAGTAACATGACCACTTTCCACGTGAGATATTTTAGATCCACGGTTTTAAGTGGCTCAAACCAATGTGATTTTAAGAAACTCAACACCACGTTGAGATCCCAAGGTGCCACAGGAGGCACAAACGGGGGCTGAATATGCAGCACTCCTTTCACAAACGTCTGAACTTCAGGTAGTGAAGCTAGTTCTTTCTGGAAGAAAATCGACAGAGCCGAGATCTGTACCTTAATGGAGCCTAATTTCAGGCCCATAGTCACTCCTGCTTGCAGGAAATGCAGAAATCGACCTAGTTGAAATTCCTCTGTTGGGGCCTTTTTGGCCTCACACCAAGCAACATATTTCCGCCATATGCGGTGATAATGCTGTACAGTCACATCTTTCCTGGCTTTAATCAGCGTAGGAATGACTTCCTCCGGAATGCCCTTTTCCTTCAGGATCCGGCGTTCAACCGCCATGCCGTCAAACGCAGCCGCGATAAGTCTTGGAACAGACAGGGCCCCTGCTGCAGCAGGTCCTGTCTGAGCGGCAGAGGCCATGGGTCCTCTGAGATCATCTCTTGAAGTTCCGGGTACCACGCTCGTCTTGGCCAATCCGGAACCACGAGTATTGTTCTTACTCCTCGTTTTCTTATTATTCTCAGTACCCTTGGTATGAGAGGCAGAGGAGGGAACACATAAACTGACTGGTACACCCACGGTGTCACTAGAGCGTCCACAGCTATCGCCTGAGGGTCCCTTGACCTGGCGCAATATCTCTCTAGTTTTTTGTTTAGGCGGGACGCCATCATGTCCACCTGTGGCCGTTCCCATCGATTTACAATCATTTGGAAGACTTCTGGATGAAGTCCCCACTCTCCCGGGTGGAGGTCATGCCTGCTGAGAAAGTCTGCTTCCCAGTTGTCCACTCCCGGAATGAACACTGCTGACAGTGCTAGTACGTGATTTTCCGCCCATCGGAGAATCCTTGTGGCTTCTGTCATTGCCATCCTGCTTCTTGTGCCGCCCTGTCGATTTACATGGGCGACTGCCGTGATGTTGTCTGACTGGATCAGTACCGGCTGGTGTAGAAGCAGGGATTTTGCCTGACTTAGGGCATTGTAAATGGCCCTTAGTTCCAGAATATTTATGTGTACGGAAGTCTCCTGACTCGACCATAGTCCTTGGAAGTTTCTTCCCTGTGTGACTGCCCCCCAGCCTCGAAGGCTGGCATCCGTGGTCACCAGGACCCAGTCCTGTATGCCGAATCTGCGGCCCTCTAGAAGATGAGCACTCTGCAGCCACCACAGCAGAGACACCCTGGTCCTTGGAGACAGGGTTATTAGGCGATGCATCTGAAGATGCGATCCGGACCATTGGTCCAACAGGTCCCACTGAAAGATTCTGGCATGGAACCTGCCGAAAGGAATTGCTTCGTAAGAAGCCACCATCTTTCCCAGGACCCGCGTGCAGTGATGCACCGATACCTGTTTCGGTTTCAGGAGGTCTCTGACTAGAGATGACAGCTCCTTGGCTTTCTCCTCCGGGAGAAACACTTTTTTCTGGACTGTATCCAGAATCATACCCAGGAACAGTAGACGTGTCGTCGGAACCAGCTGTGATTTTGGAATATTCAGAATCCAACCGTGCTGGTGTAGCACCTCCTGAGATAGTGCTACTCCCACCAACAACTGCTCCTTGGACCTCGCCTTTATTAGGAGATCGTCCAAGTATGGGATAATTAAAACTCCCTTTCTTCGAAGGAGTATCATCATTTCCGCCATTACCTTGGTAAACACCCTCGGTGCCGTGGAGAGTCCAAACGGCAGCGTCTGGAATTGGTAATGGCAATCCTGTACCACAAATCTGAGGTACTCCTGGTGAGGATTATGTGTTCAAGGATTTCAAATTTAAAATGGGTCTCACCGAACCGTCCGGTTTCGGTACCACAAACAGTGTGGAATAGTAACCCCGTCCTTGTTGAAGTAGGGGCACCTTGACTATCACCTGCTGGGAATACAGCTTGTGAATTGCCTCTAGCACAGCCTCCCTGCCTGAGGGAGTTGTCGGCAAGGCAGATTTTAGGAACCGGTGGGGAGGAGACGCCTCGAATTCCAGTTTGTACCCTTGAGATACTATTTGCAGGATCCAGGGATCCACCTGTGAGCGAGCCCACTGATCGCTGAAATTTTTGAGGCGCCCCCCCCACCGTACCTGGCTCCGCCTGTGGAGCCCCACCGTCATGCGGCGGACTTGGAAGAAGCGGGGGAGGACTTTTGCTCCTGGGAACCTGCTGTTTGTTGCAGCCTTTTTCTCCTACCTCTGCCTCTGGACAGAAAGGACCCGCCTTTTCCACGCCTGTTTTTCTGAGTCCCAAAGGACTGTACCTGATAAAACGGCGCCTTTTTAGGCTGTGAGGGAACATGGGGTAAAAATGCTGACTTCCCAGCAGTTGCTGTGGAAACTAGGTCCGAGAGACCATCCCCGAATAACTCCTCACCCTTATAAGGCAAAACTTCCATGTGCCTTTTTGAATCTGCATCCCCTGTCCACTGGCGAGTGTTATGCACACCAGTGCCTGCAGGAATGTACTGGTGTCTGAACAGAGAGGGATGCAAAACAAATGAACTCACAGACAGACTGGGAAATATGACATAACGTACACAGAAGGTGATAGGGTAACAAAACCAACACAGAGTGAACAGAGAAGCCCAGAGGCTAAGAAACTGGGTGTATCCCTAGATTTAGAAATGCTCAGATGGAAAAAGCAAAATGTTGTGTTTTAATACGTAGAGAACCCGAAATGCTGTTGCTAAGGGCAACAGCAAAACCCTAAAGGGTTACCAACGGGTGTGGCAGTAAACTCCTTGGTCAGAGATGGAATAATAGACACAAGGAGAGTCTCCACAATCCTAATTCTCACTTGCAGGGCCCAGGTTCAGCTTACTGCCACTAAACTGACATATGGACGCCCTGCACAGTGAGAGAGGATTATGCAGGCAGGTCTGAAAGTACAGCCACAAACCTGCTGGGTTCACAGAATAGCAAAAGAACCTCAGTAGGCTAAACGACTGACTCCAGTCTTACTGCTAGGTCTGGATTGGCAGAGTGTAGTACCAAATGCCCAGGCCTATTTGCAGTAAGCAATAACAAAATACAAAGCTACACAGTACTGGCTAACTTTCAGGAACTGACTAACCAACAAAGATTCAGCAACATCTGCTTAATCTGAGAAGAGGCCTTATAAAGCAGGTGCTGTCCACGCCCCCCTCAGACCTCACAGACTGTGAGCACAAAAACCAGCACCGGATCCCATGCCTGTAACCACTGCACAGCAAAAGACCCGAACCGGAGTATCAGCTGCGCTCAGGTTACTCCGCTAGCACTTGTCTCCCGGTTGCCATGACGACGTGGCAGCACAGGGCAGGAGACCCTAACAGCGAGTCCATAAGCCTCTCCTAGCAGAAATGGACAATGCACTTATTTTAGATGCCAGCCGGCAGATCTCCCTCTGTGCATCTCTCATGTATAAGACTGAGTCTTTTATATGCTCTATTGTTAGCAGAATAGTGTCCCTGTCTAGGGTGTCAATATTTTCTGACAGGGAATCTGACCACGCAGCGGCAGCACTGCACATCCATGCTGACGCAATAGCTGGTCTAAGTATAATGCCTGAGTGTGTATATACAGACTTCAGGATCGCCTCCTGCTTTCTATCAGCAGGTTCCTTGAGGGCGGCCGTATCCGGAGACGGTAGTGCCACCTTTTTAGACAAACGTGTGAGCGCTTTATCCACCCTAGGGGGTGTCTCCCAACGTGACCTATCCTCTGGCGGGAAAGGGAACGCCATTAGTAACTTCTTAGAGATTACCAATCTTTTATCAGGGAAAGCCCACGCTTCTTCACACACTTCATTTAATTCTTCTGATGGGGGAAAAACTACGGGTAGTTTTTTCTCCCCAAACATAATACCCTTTTTAGTGGTACCTGGGTTTATATCAGAAATTTGTAACACCTCTTTCATTGCTTCAATCATGCAACGAATGGCCTTAGTGGACATTAGACTAGACTCATCGTCGTCGACACTGGTGTCAGTATCCGTGTCGACATCTGCGTCTGCCATCTGAGGTAGCGGGCGTTTTAGAGCCCCCGATGGCCTTTGAGACGCCTGGACAGGCACGAGCTGAGTAGCCGGCTGTCCCGCATTTGGCATGTCGTCAAATTTTTTGTGTAAGGAGTCGACACGTGCACGCAATTCCTTCCATAAGTCCATCCACTCAGGTGTCTGCCCCGCAGGGGGTGACATCCCTTCTATAGGCATCTGCTCCGCCTCCACATCATTATCCTCATCAAACATGTCGACACAGCCGTACCGACACACCGCACACACACAGGGAATGCTCTAACAGAGGACAGGACCCACAAAAGCCCTTTGGGGAGACAGAGTGAGAGTATGCCAGCACACACCAGAGCGCTATATAATGCAGGGACTAACTGAATTATGTCCCCTATAGCTGCTGTTATATATACTGCGCCTAAATTTTGTGCCCCCCCTCTCTTTTTTGCCCTTTTCTGTAGTATAGACTGCAGGGGAGAGCCAGGGAGCTTCCTTCCAGCAGAGCTGTGAGGGAGAAATGGCGCCAGTGTGCTGAAGGATATAGCTCCGCCCCTTTTTCGCGGACTATTCTTCCGCTTTTTTATGGATTCTGGCAGGAGTAATTATCACATATATAGCCTCTAGGGCTATATATTGTGGTATTTTTGCCAGCCAAGGTGTTTTTATTGCTGCTCAGGGCGCCCCCCCCTAGCGCCCTGCACCCTCAGTGACCGGAGTGTGAAGTGTGTATGAGGAGCAATGGCGCACAGCTGCAGTGCTGTGCGCTACCTTGGTGAAGACTGATGTCTTCTGCCGCCGATTTTCCGGACCTCTTCTTGCTTCTGGCTCTGTAAGGGGGACGGCGGCGCGGCTCCGGGACCGAACACCAAGGCCAGTTCCATGCGGTCGATCCCTCTGGAGCTAATGGTGTCCAGTAGCCTAAGAAGCCCAAGCTAGCTGCAAGCAGGTAGGTTCGCTTCTTCTCCCCTTAGTCCCTCGCTGCAGTGAGCCTGTTGCCAGCAGGTCTTACTGTAAAATAAAAAACCTAATTATATACTTTCTTTCTAGAAGCTCAGGAGAGCCCCTAGTGTGCATCCAACCTCGGCTGGGCACAAAATCTAACTGAGGCTTGGAGGAGGGTCATAGTGGGAGGAGCCAGTGCACACCAGGTGACCTAAAAGCTTTCTTTAGTTGTGCCCAGTCTCCTGCGGAGCCGCTATTCCCCATGGTCCTTTCGGAGTTCCCAGCATCCACTAGGACGTCAGAGAAATGAACCCTAGTGTGTTAGTATGAACATGGCCAGACTAGATGGGCCAAGTGGTTCTTATCTACCGTCAAAATCTGTTTTTATATGACTTACAGAAAATTGGAGGTCCCTTGATGTTGGCTCAGGTGATCCTGGCAATCAATGGAAATGCAGGAGACCCTATTTAAATGCTTTATGGACAAGTACCACTACAGACTTCTGTTGGGCTTAGCAGAACTTCAGTACTCTTGCTCCTGATTTCAGCCATCTCATTACAATTAATAGAAAGCTGATGCGGAGGGCGCGTGACTGGCGTGCAGGCCGCACCCTAGCAGAAGAGTAAGAAAAGGCCAATGCTGAGGCCGCGTGACTGGCGTGCAGGCCGCATACTAGCAGAGAGTAAGAGAAGGCTAATGCCGAGAGCGCATTACTGGCGTGCAGGCCGCACACTAGCAGAAGAGTAAGAGAAGGCAGACACTGAAGGCACGTGACAGGAGCGCAGAATGCAAACTAGCAGAAGAGTAAGAGAAAGCTGACACTGAGGGCGCGTGACTGGTGTGCAGGCCGCACACTAGCAGGAGAATAAGAGAAGGTCGACGCTGAGGGCACGTGACAGGCACGCAAAACGCACATTAGCAGAAAAGTAAGAGAAACCTGACGCTGAGGGCACGTGACTGGCGCACAGGCCTCACACTAGCAGAAGAGTAAGGAAAGGCCAACACTGAGGGTGCATGGCTGGTGCATTATATTATTATTATTATTATTATTATTATAACCTTTATGTTTTTTTATTGAACTAGGGAAAATAGGACCTTAATTCTTAGGGAGTATGCAATCTGTTATGTTATGTTTGTTCATGTTCTTGTTATCTCTAATACTGCAAAACAAAATTTCAGTGTAAAAGCTGTTCCAAAGTAAAACAATTGACGTTTATGAACATGATAAAAATTTAGTTGTAAAACTTGGAGAGCATAGAACGAAAAAGTGCAGAGGTCACAGTAAGCAACCTTTCAACCTCTTATCTTCAATACTAGTCCGTGTTAGGAAACCTTTGGAGCAATGAGGAGTGGATCTATCTAGTCACGTAGGTCTCTATGACCCAGTGTGTTCTACCTTCTAGAATAAGATTAATAGAGACGATATTGTTACAGAGAAACCGTTAAGGAGGAACATTTTCTCTTATTCTAATTACTCTTTTGGTAGATGTCTGGAGGTAAATAATGGAAACATTAGTATGCTGCATACAAAAAGCAACTGATCGCCTGTGTGGGTAGCAGTTGATTTACCGACAGACACAATGCCGACGGTCATAATCCCAACAGCCATTGACCGACAGTCAAAATACAGACATGGTCAAAATACCGACATTCATTATGCCGACATGTTCAAAATGCCGACATAGTCAGAATACTGACATTTGAAATGCCGGCATCAAAATACAGACATGCGTTTTTAAGGGATTTTTGCCCCAAAACACACTTGTTCATACTTTACCATCCCAGTGGACCTGGAGGGGCGATATAATAGTGTGCCGAGCGCAGTGAGGTACCGTGCCCGAAGCATGGCGAGTGCAGCGAGACATGCGAGTGGACACGGTACATTTAGACGGTGTCCATGTCGACCTATGTCGACATTGACACACAAACCCCCCCAGAAAAGTTATGTTGGTATTTTGACATGTCGGAATTTCAAATGTTAGTATTCTGACTATGAATACGGTAGATGGCTCAATAGTGCAACCCTCCTATGCAGCCTGTGTTAAATACTATGGTCTTCCCGTGACCAGGAATTTTACTGCTAGAAATAGGTAAATATATAGCACTGTGGGCTGGAGTGTTTATGATAAAAAGATATTTAATATACAAAAACAGATAACACGTGGATACATAGTATCCAGTTGATGGTGCAGAATGTAAAACGACAGAATAAAAATGGATATAGAAATGGTAATAATCCCGTTCAACAAAGGCAATTCTTCCTTAGGATATTGTACATGGTATTCTCATTATACTGTATGTGTAAATTAAGAAGAAGTAGAATAAATGAATCACAAATTATAAAACAATTTAGCCTCTCCTCCCATCAAAAGAAATGTTTCCTTTTAATACCCCCCCCACCCCACACACACACACACACACACACACCCTCTCCCCCTGCTCCATTGGAGTCAGGTCCAGCCTGTGTTTTATCTGGTGTAGAAATTAATATCTCCAAGTGAAATGGTGTGACTATAATACAATTTATTTATTATGTATTAACCATTTCTTATATAGGGCAGCATATTCCATTGCACTGTACAATTAGAACAGTAATAGAACAAAACTGGGCAAAAACAGACAGACATAGAGGTAGGAAGGCCCTGCTCACAAGTTTACAATCTATAGGGAATAGGCATTGATATACAAGGATGCTACCTATTACATAATGGTCCACCAGGTTGCTAGGTTCTTTATTGGTTGTATGATATGATCACCCAGCAATGTTGGCCAAGGGTCAGGAGGGTGTGAGAGTAAAGAAAGACAACATATGTGAGGTTATGTGTACTGTACAGACTCTACAGAGAGGATGTAATTAGATAGGGAAGCATTGAAGGTTATGTGGGTAGGTCTGGAATATGATAGGCTTGTCTGAAGAGGTGAGTTTTCAGGGAACGGTTAAAGGTTTGGAGACTAGAGGTGAGTCTTATTGTGCATGGGAGGGCATTCCACAGACTGGGTGTAGCCAGGATAAAGTCCTGTAATTTTTAGTGGGAACAAGTAATACGTGTGGATGAGAGATGCAGAACTTGTGCAGAGCGGAGAGGTCGGGTAGGGAGATATTTTGAGATGAGTGAAGAGATGTATGTTGGTGCAGTTTGGTTAATAGCCTTGTATGTGAGTAAAAGTATTTTATAGTTAATGCAGTAGAATACTGGTAACCAATGGAGGGACTGACAGAGCGGATCTGCAGACGATGAACATCTAGCGAGGAAGATAAGCCTCGCAGCTGCTCTCAAAATGGATTGTAGTGGTGAGAGCCTCTGTTTGAGAAGACCAGTAAGGAGACTATTGCAATAATCAATGCGGGAGATGATGAGTACATGGATTAGAATTTTTGCAGTGTCTTGTCTAAGATAAGTTCATATTGCTCAGTGTGTATGCACCAACGTTGAACGATGCACAGCCCCGCAATCATTCAACATTGGTCTATCATCGCTCATACATGCAGGCCAATGTGAATGATAACGCTTTATATATTGTCGTTCAGTGTGTGTGTATGTATGAGCGGTCAGCGATGTGGCCGATCCGGAAGATGCAGGGGACCCACCACACAGGACACTCCTCGCCGCCCAGGACACTCCCCGCCATCCAGGACACTCCCCGCCACCGTCAGAAGAGGAGCACCGCACTGAGGAGCTGCAGAGACAAACAGATAAAGACGTGTTCCCCAC
Organism: Pseudophryne corroboree; assembly: GCF_028390025.1. Taxonomy (NCBI): domain Eukaryota; kingdom Metazoa; phylum Chordata; class Amphibia; order Anura; family Myobatrachidae; genus Pseudophryne; species Pseudophryne corroboree. The sequence continues at coordinate 734,095,119 of NC_086447.1, forward strand.
TGGCCACCAATGTATGCAGCAAACAAATAAAAGTGTACATATGAAAGGCCACTGCCCACCAATGTATAAAAAAAGCCCACTGCCCGCCAATGATGAACTATGTCCCCAGGCACCGTGTAGGCAGCATGTGTTCTCCGGGGACATATATACACTGCCCACCAATGTATATAAAAAGCCCCCTGCCCACCAATTTTATATAACTATGTCCCCAGGCAGTCATTAGGTATCAGGGGCGTATCTACCTATTGGCCAGGATGGCACTCACCAGGGGCGCTAGCCGAGGAAGTGCGCCATCCAGCGGTGCCAGTAGGTAGATTCACATCTAGAGTCAGCAGCTATCCCCCCACACCCATGTAGTTCCTCACCAGCAGGAATGCCCAGTAACGATCACAGCATGCAGCAGCCACTATAATTGGCGCTGTGGTCCGGCACCGCACTACAAACAAGAAACTCTACATAAACTACACCTCCTAGTGGCCCTTGCTGCAAGGATCTCCCATCAGCAAGGGCTGATGGGAGGTTAGGTTTATGTAGAGTTTCTTGTTTGTGGTGTGGTGTTGTGCGGTGCCGGACCCCAGCGCCAAGTACAGTGGCTGCCGCTGCTGCATGCTGTGATTATTACTGGCATCCCTGCTGGTGAGGGACTACATGGGGTGGGGAGATAGCTACTGCCTCTAGAAGTGAATTTTCCATAAATGTGCTGCCTCTAATAGTGAGATCAATATGGGGGCATATGTGTATCTGGCACTGTGTGGGCATATGTGTCTGGCACTGTGGGGGCATACGTGTATCTGGCACTGTTGTGGCATATGTGTATCTGGGACTGTTAGGGCATATGTGTCTGGCACTGTGGGGGCATACGTGTATCTGGCACTGTTGTGGCATATGTGTATCTGGGACTGTGGGGGCATATGTGTCTGGCACTGTGGGGGCATACGTATATCTGGCACTCAGGGCCACCTGTACCAGGCCCCAAGGATCAGAGGGACCCCAAGTTTTATCCAAATAGGGCAGCGAGCTGTAGATGGTGTGGCCGCAGCCTCAGAGTGACAGGAACCTCTCACACAAAGTGACTGTGCAGTGCGAATTTGCTCTCATTCTTCCAGGTCCAGCTCTATGGCAGGCAGGTACGGGACATGGCTCTGCTGGCCAGGATTGCCGTGCCCTGCGCCACACTCTTCTGGTGGGGTGTGATGGCCACATGGTACCTGTTGAGCAGTGTTCGGGTCTGGATGCTTGAGAGTGCTGAGCAGGTAAGTCTCTCCAGGGTAAGAATGGATTGGTGAGGGGATACAGAACTTTGGGATTGGGTGGGATAGCTGGGAATGCAGCATGATGTCATTGGGGAGAGACAGACTGTGGGATGTGTGGGAGGAAGGAGAGATATACAGTACATATTTATATATTTGCATATATATATATATATATATATATATATATATGAGTACAACCACACCATGAGGCTCCAGCAGGGGCTATGTTGCAGAAGAAACCAGCACTCCTTGTATATTCAAACGTCTTTATGCCATTATTTGAGCATAACAACATAACGCTGTGCCATATAAGACACTGTTACTATGTATATATATATATATATATATATATATAGTATATATCGTGGTCCGCACATCACAATAATAATATCTCGGCCCGGGAGATCCTGCTGGGTTGGATTTAGATCCCCAGCATGACCTAGGATATGTGAGATCTGTATCATTGAAGAATTTGTTTCCAAGCTGCTGATTTTGCACAAAAAGTTTGTCATGTTGCTCAAATAATGGCATAAAGACATTTGAATATACAAGGAGTGCTGGTTTCTTCTGCAACATAGCCCCTGCTGGAGCCTCATGGTGTGGTTGTACTCATATTGAAATATTTGAACCGGGCACCCTGCATGAGATTATTATTGTGATGTGCGGACCACGATATATACTATATATATATATATATATATATATATAGTAACAGTGTCTTATATGGCACAGCGTTATGTTGTGCCTATATATATATATATATATATATATATATATATATAGGACCAAAATCAAGTCGCACTCTTCAATATAATAGCTTTCTTAGAACTTCTTTAATGTCACCTCTCCATATATGGAGGATTTATTCATTAGATCATAGCATCCCAATTTCTTATCAGCAAAACAGATATTTTCTCTAATGGGTGGTCTTCTGTATGCCGGCGGTCGGGCTCCCGGCGCTCAGTATACCGGCGCCGGGAGCCCGACAGCCGGCATACCGACACTTATTTTCCCTCGTGGGGGTCCACGACCCCCATAGAGGGAGAATAAAATAGTGTGGCGCGCGTAGCGCGCCACCGTGCCCGTAGTGTGGCGAGCGCAGCGAGCCCACAAGAGGCTCATTTGCGCTCGCCACGCTGTCGGTAAGCCGGCGGTCGGGCTCCCGGCGCCGGGATGCTGGTCGCCGGGAGCCCGACCGCCGGCCAGCCGTAGTGAACCATTCTCTTATATGTTACACTAAATGCTGTATGGCATTTACATATCACACAACAAAAACATGATTCATGCCTAGCAAGGCTTTTGCCCTTCCGGAATAATATCCTTAATGTCCACCAGTGGTAACATATGATATCTGCTGCTGTTTCACAAAAAGCATCTGTCACAGTTATGGTGTCTTTAGGCTTAAACACCAAGCGTGTGTGTCGGTCGACTTCGGCTGCCATCCGCGCCGTTCAAGACAGAATACCTATTTCCACAAAGACACAAAATATACACAATATCACAATGAATAACATAAGCCACCATGCCGGTACCAGGCAACCCTACAGTGTCCGCGCTGACATCTACATACCTGTTCAATCTGACCGCTGGCGTGCGTTCCACACCACTACGCATGTCTGTGCTCCCTCACTCACTATCCCCGTAGCCTTTTAACTCCCTTCAGGACGGTGTGTTAGCGCACGTCAGCCTGTAGTCCATTTCCTGTCACCACGCAACCACATTTCCCAGTATACCATGTGCCAACCGGCGCCATCTTACTTCCTGTTTTGTGTGCGTGTCACAGTGCGCTTCAATAACTTAGACAGCTTCCTAAACAACATCAAATTGTATCTCCAGCTGCGCATCTAATATGTAAGGGTTAACCTTGTCCCCTCACAGTGGCTTTTACATATACATTAAAATCTTTATTATACATAATAACTGGACTTAGATTAAGCTCCCCTCCATTGTCACTGCACGTGGAAAACCCTTAATCACAAGTACAAGCAACATCTAAAGTTGATGTTCTCATTTAATCCCCTTGGGGACACAGTGTCCAATTCAAAATCCACTGTGCCTCTCTTCTCAAGAGAATTTTATAACGATCACCCCCCCCCCTCATTAGCACAGGGACGTGATCTATTAACATACATCTCAACATAGCCACTGAATGTTTTTTCTGCAAAAAGTGTCTTGCCACAGGTTTATCACTGGATCCCTCCTGTAATGCCTCCGTTATAGACCGTCTGTGATTTGCCATGCGTTCACGAAAATTCCTAATGGTCTTACCTACATAATAAAGTCCACAAGGACATAATAATATATAGATAACATAACTGGAAGTGCACGAGAGCCAGTGTTTAATCGGAATCTTGACCCCTGTGTGTGGTTGGGAAAATTCTTTACCTGCCAGCGTGCCACTACACGTTGTGCATCCTGTGCATCGAAAGCATCCCACATTTCTCTTCCTTAACAGTGGTCATCTGTTTATCAAAATTCTTTGTAGGGCACATTAAAAGTAGTTTCAAATTTGGCCCCTTCTTAAAGGCCACCAATGGGCGTTTACTTAACTCCTCTAAGCTTTTATCCCCACTCACAATCGGTCAATGTTTCCTAACAGAATCAGCAAACACCATGGCTCTGGTATTAAACTGAGTGGTCCCTACAAATGGTGTTCCTATCTTTGAATCTTTCATAATTTTTTCATTGTGGCAAATCTTCTGTGCCTTCACCAGGCAACGATTCACCACCCTTGCAGAATAACCTCTCTCAAGGAATCGCTCCCTCATTTCCTCAATCTGAATCTGTGCTAGATCTGATTCTGAATTGTTACAAATGACTCTAACAAACTGGGAGACTGGGAGACCCTCAACCAGAGCCCTAGGATGATGAGTTGTTTCAAATAACAATGTGTTCCTATCAGTCAATTTTCTAAAGAGGGTAGTATCAAGGGACTGTCCCTTCTTAAAAAGTATTATGTCCAAAAACTCTATTCTCTCACTCTGTAGATTACTGGTGAATCTTATCGGACTATCAATCGAATACAACTCAGTGACCATCTCATGAAAGGCCTCAGGAGTACCACCCCAGAGGAGCAAAATGTCATCAATAAAGCGAAAATAGTGCAGAATGCTGGGACCATATTTGGGATACACAAACATCCGTTCATATCTAATCGTTAAACAAATTTGCATACACCGGCGCCAAATTAGAACCCATCGCGGTCCCAGCATTCTGCACAAAAAAACGCATCACCATATTGAAAATGATTGTTTTAAGTACACATAAAATTAATTCACATATAAAATCTATCGGAGGTACGATAAACTCCGTATCCTCCAGGGCCCTTCTTATGGTCTCTACCCCCTGTACATGTGGGATGACTGTATATAGCGATGTCACATCTAATGTGGCAAAATAAACATTATCGAAATCCATCGTTATTTCTTTAATTTTTGACAACAAATGGGGTGTGTCTCTAATATAACTCAAACTTTGTGTTACTATCGGTTGCAACAAAAAGTCAATATACTGAGCAATTGGCTGTAAGACAGAATTTTTAGCTGACACTATCAGGTGTCCAGGAGGGGCCTCCAATGAGTTGTGTATTTCAGGTACACTATAAAAAAACGGACATACTGGATTGTCAACAGTTAAGAGCCTTATTAGTTCTTCATCTAACCACCTATGCTGAAGGCCTATTGGTAGCAATTCATCAACCTTCTTTTTTATTTCCAACATTGGACTCTTGTTCAACTTGGTGTAGACTTCACTATTAGACAATTGATTCCTGATGTCTCTATCATAAAAATAAAATCTAACACCACAACAGCTCCTCCCTTATCTGCAACCCAGATGACAATCTCCTCATTCTTACGAAGTGAAGAGATAGCCATCCTCTGTTCATTAGTCAAATTATATTGCACATGATGTAACATTGTTCTCAAAATAATCCTGTTCAACCATTCGCATGAAAGTTTTTTTTTTTTTAATTCTTTATTTTTGCGTGGTTAAACAGAATGGGCAAACAATACATTGACAAAAGGAACAGGCGGTCAGGCGGACCAACTTCCAACAGAAACCACAATTTTAGAATAAACGAGAATAATCAGAAGTAAAACATTAGTAATCAAGTATCAAATTTGGGGGGGGGAGGGAAAGGAGGAAGAGGGGGATAGGGGGGAGGGGAAACCACGATATAATCCAATCACAGTACATATCCTGGAAATAGTGAGATCAGAAAAAAGAACGAGTGGGAGGGCAAGGGAGAGACGAGAGAAGATAAGAAGGAGAAAAAGAAGAGGAGAGAAGAAGAGAAAAGAGAAGATAAGGAGCAAGGCGATGGAGGAGGAGTAGTAGGCAATGCCCATCGGTCTGCGGAAGGAGCTAAGAGCAAGAGGGGGGAGATGGCGATCTACGTTCAGCAGCGAGCCAGGGGGCCCAAACCTGCTCAAAAACGTGACCCCGGTCGTGGAGATAATATGTAATCTTCTCCATTGATGCAATATGCCAAATTTTGGTTTTAAGAGACGAGATAGGGGGGTGGAGAGGGGTTCTTCCAATTAAGAGCTATCAGCGATTTTGCTGCAGTTAGAATATGTGCAGTCAGTTTTTGGGAGAATTTATTAAGCATCGGGGGAGGGTAACACAGCAAAAAGATCCAGGGATCTTTCAGCATGGGGGAGTCCAGAAGGGAGTTAAGGAGGGAGTGGACTAGATTCCAAAAGGAGACGATGGGGGGGCAGGTCCACCATATGTGTAACATAGTGCCTCTAGATCCGCAGTTCCTCCAGCAATTAGGGGAGGAAGACGGAAAGAGTTTGTTAAGTCTATCAGGGGTGTAGTACCAACGGTAGTACATTTTGTAGGCAGTCTCCTTAAAAGCAGTAGCAATAGAGCATTTAGCAATCCCCAGTCTCATGTCCTCCAAGTCTTCGCTCTCCGGAGGGGGCCCAAGATCATGCTCCCATGCGAGTTCGTGGGGCCAGGAGGAGGGAAGGGAAGAATCTAGAAAAAGGGAGTAAAGTTGGGAGATTAAGCCTTTGGAGAGGTCAGAGTTAATGCATAAACTTTCAAAGGGAGTGAGGACTCGGAGCAAAGCGGAGGAGGGCAGAGAACCTAAGAAGTTCCGGATTTGTAGGAATTGAAAGGGATTAAGTGAGAACGAGGGAGTCTTCTGTTGGAGGTCAGGTAGGGACAGCCATTGGCCCCGATCAGCAAAATTAGTCGGGAATTTGAAGCCCAGCGTTATCCATGTACGGAATCTTGTAAGCGAGAATCCAGGAGGAAACATAGGGTTCTGCCAGATGGGGGTCAAGGGCGAGGGGGTAGTGGTGAGACCCATCTTCAGAGAGTGGGAATCCCAAATTTTAAGGTTAAATTTAATAGTGGGGAGGAGTTTGGAGGTTGGGGGACGGGAGGTAGAGGGCAGACCCCATAAGGGGGTCAGGTCCGAGAGGTTAACGAGGGCTGCCTCGATATCCAACCAGGATACAGATCCCGGAGGAGCATAAGAGGTGACAATATGAGATAGGTGGGAGGCTAGGTAGTAGAGTTTGATATCAGGGAGACCTCTACCGCCAGCGGAGGTTGGCCGTTTCAGGTTATTGGCGGCGATGCGGGGGGGTCTGTGGTTCCACATAAAATGCATGAGGGCTCGTTGGGTAGTGCGAAGAAAGGAGGCTGGAACTGCCACAGGGAGGGTCTGGAAAAGGTAAAGCCATTTGGGGACTATGGTCATTTTAACCGCTATGATCCTGCCCAGCCACGAAATGAAGAGACTGTTCCAGGATGTCAGGTCAGCGAGTGTTCTGGTGAGGAGGGGTGGAAAGTTTTCCTGGAAGAGAGACTCATAGCTGGAGGTCAAATAAATCCCCAAATATTTAATCTTTGTGGGCTGCCATATAAAATTGAAATTGGCGCGAAGGGATTCAGCCTCTCGGTGACGGACATGGAGCAGCATAGCCTCGGACTTGGAATAATTGATCTTGTAGCCTGATATAAGGCTGTAAGAATGTAGGACTGAAAATAAATTTGGGAGTGAGATAAGGGGCTGGGTCAGGGAGAGTAGAATGTCGTCAGCGAAGAGGGAGATTTTAGGATCGATACGGCCTACTTGTATATTTGGATGAGCTCTAATTTGAGAAGCGAGGGGCTTGATAATGAGGGCAAATATTAGCGGTGAGAGAGGGCATCCCTGACGTGTACCATTTGAGATGCGGACCGGGGCAGATGGGGCGCCATTGATTAAGACTTTGGCAGAGGGGGCGGAGTATAGTGCCAGGACACCAGTGAGAAAGCCACCAGACAAGCCGTAGGCCTCGAGGGCGGCTCTCAGAAAACTCCAGGAGATCCGGTCAAATGCCTTTTCAGCATCTAAGGAGAGCATGATAGTGGGGAATCCCCTGGAATTCGAGATGTGTATAAGATCAATAGCACGTCTGGTGTTATCCCTCGCCTGGCTGCCCGGGATAAACCACACCTGGTCGTAATGGACAAGGGAAGGGAGATACGGGTTAAGGCGGTTGGCTAGGATTTTAGCGAAAATTTTCAGGTCCAGGTTCAAGAGAGATATAGGTCGGAAGCTAGCGCAGTTAAGGGTATCCTTGCCTTCCTTAGGGATCCCCACTATTCTAGCCTTCAACATCTCAGGAGGAAAGGAGTCGCCATGGACAATCCTATTAAACATGGACTGAAGGTGGGGGGAGAGAAGATCGGAGAATTTTTTGTAGTAAAGAGCCGTGAACCCGTCCGGGCCCGGAGATTTACCAATTTTTTGCGAGTATAGACTGGGCAAATTTCTTCCACCGAGATCTCACTGTTAAGATGGTCCATGGCGTCCTGAGGCAATCTAGGCAAGTTAGAAGCTGAAAGAAAATGAGAGACTAGGTCAGGGTGGGACAGAGAGGAAGAACCAGGTGGGGGGGGGGGGGAGTGGAAGGTTGTACAAGTCAGCGTAGTAGGATTGAAAGGCGGCCCTAATGGCATTGGGGTCATGAACTAGCTGGTTGAGAGAGTTTCTGATAGAGATAATATTAGTTTTGGCTCTCGTGGAACGGAGTCGTGCTGCTAGGATCTTGTCTGCCTTGTCTCCCTTCTCGTAAAAAGACTGGTGAAGCCGTTTGAGACATTTGGCCACCCGTCTGGAGAGAAGGAGATCAAGTTCTGCTTTGACAGTACGGAGTTCAGACAAGATAGCCTGGTCGGAGGACGCTTTATGCTGGGCCTCGAGTGTGTGGAGTTTAATACAGAGTTTGTTGAACTGAGTGAGGGACTGTTTCTTGGTTTTTGAGGCCAGGCTGATAATGTGCCCACGAAGAACTGCCTTGTGTGCCGGCCAGAGAGTGGACCTAGAAATGTCAGGGGAATCGTTCAGGGTAAAATAGTCTGAAATCTTGTCCCGAAGATGGGAATGTATCTCCGGGTTGTGAAGGAGAGAGTCATTAAGACGCCATGTCATGGGGCGGGTGCGTGAGAACAGACCCGAGAGGTCGCAAGAGATAGGGGCATGATCAGACCAGATCAGTGGGTGTATATGGGCAGCGTGGAGATTCAAGGCAAGATCATGGCTGAGCAGGACCATATCAATGCGGGAGTAGGAATTATGAGGAGCAGAATAAAAGGTATAGTCACGTGCAGAGGGGTCTTTTATCCTCCAGGAGTCGTAGAGAAGCTGGGATCGCATGAGATGGAGGAGGGATCTAGAGCGGAGGGAGTCCGACGGGGAAGCAATGGGGAGAGAGGGAGAGCGGTCTATCTTTGGATTATAAACAGAGTTAAAGTCCCCAGCAAGTATGAGGTCGCCTTGCCGGACTCGAGTAAGGAGAGTATCTAGCTTTGCAAAGAATAGTTCCTGTCGTTGGTTAGGGGCATAGACGTTAGCTAGGGTGCATAGTTTGTTGTTAAGTTTCCCCACTAAAACAAGAAACCGGCCATCCTTGTCGGCATGGGAATCTAGAAGCTCAAAGGTGAGGTGACGGGCGAATAAAATCGCGACCCCCCGTTTCTTGGCTGAATGATCACAGGCATGGAAAGAATCAGGGTATGGTTTACATTGCAGCGTAGGGTGGGAGTTATGTAGGAAGTGGGTCTCCTGGAGAAATACCAGGTCGCCTTTATGGAGTTTGAGGGAGGCAAAGAGCTTACCTCTCTTTTGAGGGCTATTCAGGCCCTTCACATTAAAAGAGAGTACCCGTAGACCCATGGGCAAGCAACAAAGAGGTAGGCAGAATAGAAGGAGTGTAGAACACTGAAAGTAGGGGAAGGAAGAAGAGAGATAGAGAAGGAGGATACAAAGCGGGAGACAACGTGGTCAGAAAGGAGGGAGGAAGGAAAGGAAACCGGGAGGGGTGGGAGGGTGGTTGATCGTCCAGCAATAGGGGCCAGGACCGGTAGTGCTGACAGGGGAAGGGATACTAGGTGTTGGGAGGGCACCTAGGTCAGCAAGGGGGCTCAAAGCCCTAAGGGGATCCGGATGATGGATCACAAACCACATAGCAATAGGTAGGAGGCAAACCTCCCCTGGGGGTACCTGAGGGAAAAAGCTGGAAAGAAAGCGGAAACAAAAAAACAGATGGATCGCCAGGTCCAGAAAGAAAGGGAAAAGCCGGGGGTAGAGAAAAAAAACACAAAAAAAACAGATTATCACTTTTTAGTATATTAACATTCTAACATTTTAACAAGGGGTAACAACAGAACAATCGAGAATCAACTAAGGGGTCGGGAAATTAGGATGCGGGAGATCTAAAGTGAAACAGCTCCCCGGCTAGGGGAGTACGACCAGGAAAGGTCGACACAATTGTAAAGAGAAGGCATTAAATCAGAGAGCTAGAGGTCCATCAGGGAACTGGAGGTGGAGCCGTGGAGGCCGCAGAAGCTGGGACCGTGAACCACTCTGATCGGGGAGGCTGAGTTGAGTTCCGCTGTGTCCGCGGTGGCAGGCATTGAGCAGAAATATCCTGCTCAGCGGCGTGGATACCCAGCTTGGAGAGCAGCGTGTGAGCCTCGGGTAGGTTCCTGGCCGTGAGCAGCTTCCCTTGGTGCCAAACCAGGATACGGAAAGGGAAACCCCAGCGGTACTTGACATTATGACGGGAGAGCAGGGAAGTGACGGGTTTAAAGTCTCTACGTTTGGCCAGGGTGAGCGGGGATAAGTCCTGGAAGAACTGTAGGGGGGCGTTCTGGAAAGTCACAGACCCCAGCCGTCGGGCTTCTCTCATAATGGCCTCTTTCGAAGTGAAGTAGTGCAGTAAGAGGATGACATCCCTGGGCTGGGAGGAGTCTTGGGAGCGAGGTCGGAGGGCTCGATGCGCTCGATCTAGGAGATGTTCCTCAGGGGTGTCAGGTGATAGGTGGGCAAAGAGGCGCTTAAGGTAAAGATCAAGGTGGGCCGCTTCGACCTCCTCAGGAATACCCCGAATTCTCAGGTTATTTCTCCTCGCCCTATTGTCTTGGTCCTCATGCTCCTCCCGCAATTGGACAACATCTTGGCGGAGTTGATGGAAGTCGGTCTCGACCGTTTGTTGGAACGACACCACCTCTTCTACTCGCCGCTCAAGTTGATCCGTTCTGGAGCCAATGTCGGCAATGTTGGATTTCAGGGAGTGGAGAGCCTGGACAGAGGTTTTAACATCCCGCATCTCCTTAAGGAGGGAGAGAAAGTCCCTGCGGGTAAGGGGTGTGAGATCGTCGTCTTCAGGCTCAGAATCGGAGGGACCATGGGGGGGTTCAGGAGCATCGGGCCTGCTCTTGGCTGGGGTGCTCTTTTTAGTAAGGAATGGTGTGAGGTCGGACCCCTGTGACTTTTTGCCGCCCCTGGGCATCGTGAACATATGAGAAAGGGGGTGGACAGCAGGGTGGGAGGTAGAGAAGGCGCTCCAGCAGTAAGGCTCAGGACCAGGGGGGGTAAGGCGGGGCCCTAGAGAAGCATCATGACGTGGCCAGCCGAGCAAGGCGGGTGGGACAGGGCCGGGGAGCCTCGGCAGAGAGGAGGGTCCACGTGGTCCCGGAGAGGAGTCAGGCAGTCAGAGGTTGCAGGAGACAGGGCACTCCGGAAGTCCACCCCCGTCCAGGAACTGCGGGGATGAGACCCGGACACGGACCAGCCAGGGACCGGGGCAGCACCAGGACACTCCAGCAACCCACCCCCGTCCAGGATCCGTAGGAAGTGATGCCCGGACACGGACCTCGGATGAAAGTTTTGATACTAGGATTTGTGGACACCGGGTCAAAACTACTTGGGAGACCTTTTAATGAACCATACCTATTAACCATATCCGTGGTATTGTTCTTAAAACATTCTTTAAGACGCAATTTCCTACCCATTTTATACAGATCGACCTGGAAGTCAAATCTATTTCCAACAAAAGTAGGTACAAAGGTCAATCCCAGAGCCAAAACAGACTCCTCAGCTGCCGTCAATGAATATCCTGATAAATTAAATACATTGTCAACTAGCGCATGTTTCTTCCTCTGCCTCTTTTCCCTCCCTCCTCGCCTCGTATGCGGCCACCTTTTTCTCTTAAACCTGTCCTGCTGGGCATTCCTTGAGCAACCCTTAAAAACGTACTCGCACCACTTGGTGGTAAACCTTCACCTTGTTCAGCCTCTGAGGACGAGTAGGAGGAATCAACAGTAAAGGGTTGGCTATGTCTAAACTGACGTTGTCGTTGTTTTAGTATATCTTTCCTCCTACTCGTATTATTCCTGATGGGCAAAAGCCTTGCTAGGCATGAATCATGTTTTTGTTGTGTGATATGTAAATGTCATACAGCATTTAGTGTAACATATATGTGAAAATATCTGTTTTGCTGTTTTGGTGATAAGAAATTGGGAAGCTATGATCTAATGAATAAATTCTCTGTATATAGAGAGGTGATATTAAAGAAGTTCTAAGAAAGCTATTATATTAGAGAGTGCGACTTGTTTTTGGTCCTATTTTTCCCTGTTTAAGCAGGGTTATTAAGATTGCACCCCATAAGTTGACTAAAAAAAAGGAGTGTGCAAACATGTGTTTTCTATCTATCTATCTATCTATCTATCTATCTATCTATATAAATAATAATCTGAGGGGGCCCCCAAGATATCACTGTACGGAGTTCTAAGATTTCTGTTGCTGGCCCTGCTGACACTGTGGGGGCATATGTGTATCTGGGACTGTGGGGGCATATGTGTTTCTGGCACTATACTGTTAGGCATTATGTGTATCTGGCACTGCACTACTGGGGTCATTATGTGTAACTGGCACAATACTGGGGGACATTATGTTTTAGCGTGAATAATGTGGTTTATGACCAGCTATATATCTTTTGGTATTGGGGATACCTTTTGACCAGTTGGTCTGCTGCTTTACCCCTTTTTTGGCGCCCGGACACTTTTCTGTTATCTTTCTGACATTATGTTTTAGTTTTGTTTTTTTGAATAGCGTTTAGGCACAGGGAGGCTGCTGGCAACAGCCTCCCTGCTTTGTGGGACTAAGGGGGGGAGTAGTGTCTGTCCTGAGGGGTGCGAGCCACTATCTCCGCTGACAGGACACTGAGCTCCTGAGGGGACAGATCGATCGCCGCCACAGGGGATCGCTCACCCCAGCAGCATGCCGCCAACCTCCTTACAGAGCCAGAAGACGTCGGTGGCGAGTTAGTCATGGGCCCCCTGACAAGCGGGGAGCTGGTGTGAAGATGGCGGCAACAGGGTAGGCAGCGCAGTACTAACTGCACTCCGGGGCTCAGTGGCACATGGTGCAGTGCTGTGAGGGGCGCCCTGAGCCAGCGTCTACGCCCTGATACTGGTCACTCAGCCTGTCTGGGTCCCCGGATCACTGCCAGCGATTCACCTCAGGCCAGTATAAAAATTCAAATATGAGCGGGAGCCGGCGCCATGGAAGGGGGCGGAGCTTCTCCTCAGAGCGGACCCAGCAGCGTTAAGCACCATCTTTCCTGCATGCAGATGCTGACAGGGGAGAGCTGTCCCTCCACATCGACTCCAGCTGCCTTGTACCGGTACCAGGGGGTTGTAGAAGGGGGGGCGGCTGTGATTAGACTGTGTAACCTATTAAGGTACACAGTTAGCGCTGGTAAGGGGTGTCCTTATCTCCCAAGGTGCTGTGTGTGGGTTGGCTCCAATCTCTGTGTCTCTCTTGGCATTCTTAGTGGGGAAACTCTGTCTGCCATTTCCCTGTGTGTGTGGGGGTGCTTGCTGTCTCACATAAGCCATGTCTAGGGATTCTGTGTCATATGCTGCGGAAGAGATGTCATCTCAGGATGACCCCATTCCATGTGTCAAAGTCGAAAAATATTGTAATGCATACATCATGTACTAACCACGCACACATGCCCGCTGCGCGTGCACTTGTTCCGCCGTGCGTGCACATATCCGCAATTTGCGTATGGTCGCTCCCGCGTACCTGCGCGTGGTATGGGTATTTACGGCGGAGTTTGTGAGCGCATAGAGGGTTATCAGAACATTACATATTTAACTCAAATAGTGCACATTGTACACATAGCCACCCTGCACCACATCAGCAAGTATCAACAGTTTAAATGATTCCAGGACTAAGGGATTCACCTTTGCATGATAGGAGGGGACAGACAAAGGTTATAAGATGATGTCTAGTATCCAGCTGTAGGGTATTTTAAGGGTAACATTCCGGTGTTGGTTAGAGAAAGATTGCATGTTCCTGCGTATAGTTATGTGCAGAAGTAGAATATAGATATAAACTGTATTTACTGTATATTATGTATGCGGCGGGAATCCAGAGGAGACCACCCACAAGAGCAGTTGGGAAAGACATCGCCCACCTTTTCAAATCAACCTATGACCTCTCCTGTAATGTAAGGATGCATCTCTGTGTCCAATGAACAAAGGGATTACAGTAACCATTGTATTGTTTATGGAAGTTGTGTATAAAAAGCCTGTTGCTGCCTGGCTGGTCAGTAGACTCTGAACGCTATCTACCTGATGAGCGGAGGACTGGTCCAGGTTGCGCAAGCGAATATTCTCACGTATGTACATTGACTGTAGCCATTATTCTGTTGTAGATTTATCTTGTTAGCCTTGTAGTGTATAATTTGTATTGTTATCCCCTTTCAAATAATCCACTGTGGTGTTAGAACCCAGCAGTTAACTACATATCGGTGTTGTGTCTTAATTTCCCTGCTAAGGTTTAAAGTGTATTTAACTGTATAAGGTTTAAGAGTGTATTGATAGGGTGTGTACGCACTGCGGGTACTTTATACCATCAACCCTGCATAAGGTTTAAGGTTAACATCATTGCATTGCATTACTAACAAGGTTTAAAGTTTATCAAGAGTGTGTGCGCGCTCTGTGCGTACTTTGTACACCCAGCGCGGCGTGTGTACGCTAAGTTCGCACAACGTACGGGACTCTGTACGCAGATAGCGTACAAAGTACGTAGAGTGTATATTAAGTATAGCGGCCGTAGCGGCTCCATGGTAAGAGTGTGTTTAAAGGTATAGCTTTATGGTGTAAGATAATATCGACATTATCAATTGGGGACATCGTCCGTTTTTTTCTCATACCCACAACCTAGCAGGTGAAAGCAGACTTTATCTATCAGCAAAGGGTGGACAGGTATCCTACGTAAGCCTTTTCCTGGCCGTAGAATACACTGGTAAACCCTATCTCAATTGCTGATAAGATAAGCGTCTGCTCTGCATGGTTTGTAGGGATGCTGGTGGGATCCGTAAGGTAAATACGCAAAGCTATTTTAAAAGTCTGTGAATTTCTGTTTGGCGCCAAATGCGCACACAACACACGCATACACCTGTACTTTGAACTTTGTATACCTGCTCGCATTGTTGCCATAAGTATTGATTATTAGATTCATTTTGACCTGTGCTGAGAAATTTGTTGCTATTTAGTTAAAATATAGACTAGATATTAAGGGAGTAAAACGTAAAACACAAATACAGTCTGGCCTAGTTAAACAGGTTTATACAGAAAGATACTGTGTTGGGTTAAGTAAACGATTATAGGTAATATCGCTTACATTTATAGAAGTGTGGGATTTGTACTACTGCGGACGTACAGTCTTTGTACACGTGTCTCGGACAAAGTACGGGACTGCGTACGCAACGTAAAAGACATACGCACGGTCGCGTGTTTACGCAACGTGCGTAAAGGTACGGCCGCTAAGTACAAATTACACAATAGCATTGTTTAGTTTAGGCGCGGGACGGTAGCCACGCGATAATAGCACAAATTGCTCAGTGTCCAAGTGTCAGACTTGGTTTTGTCTGTGTCCCCGGAGGGGGCGCTAGTGGGTCAGTGGAGATGGATGGGAGAAAACGAGGAGGCTGGATTATGTTTCTGCGCATGAGCGCAATGATATTTATTAGACAGATGGTTCACAAAACGGCAGCAGAAAATAACAGTAGGAAATGCAAATGTCAATTGTACAGCGTGGCAGCTGAAAGTCTATGGTAACAGAATGAATGGTAACTGATGAAATGATAACCGGTAGTGATGATAACAGATGAGTGATAACTTTGGCAGAGAATATTCTGGTATGGGAACCAGAGCAGATTAAAACATGGAACCAGCAGAGATGGTGTTTGTATGGCAAACCTGGTAGCAGAGGCAGGAGTCTGACTATGTCCACAGTGCAGGTGATGAGGCACTGGCAGCAAGCAAGCTGTATCACAGGTGGAGAGATGGAACACACCTGGAGTCAGTCTCTACTGCTAGGCTGAAGCACACAGAGATGGTGATGAGTGTGAAGCCTGTAGATGGAAGCAGGTATTGCTGGCGCTTGTAGTTCCACGGAGCTGTGAGAAGTAACCAGGAGTATAGAGTCTTAGGTAGATAGCCAGGAACACGGAACAGCAGGTAGGTATCCAGGTACACGGAGGAAACAGGAACCAGATCCTTACACATGAGTCGCAGGAGTGACACAAAGTTCAGGATGCCTGCAGACTGATCCTGCAGCTTCATATATACCCCTTGTTACACAGTCATTGGTGGAGTGAGGAAAAGTGGGTGCGGCCAAGCACCGGATTGGCCGCCGTATGCTGACTGCTGGAGGCTGTCATGGCGGCGCCCATGCCGCGGCCTAACGGGAACGCGGCGTGCTACACGCCCGCTATCACAGGAGCGCTCCCAGGCCCAGGATGGCGTCTGATGGCAGAGACGCGGATGACAGATGAACGCAGGGACCCAGGACGGAGTCCGCAGCGGCGGACAGATGTCACCGTGGTGAGTCGATTCCTGACAGTACCCCCCCCTTTAAGGGTGGGCACCGAACACCCACGTGGCTTGGAAGGATGAGTGTTATGGAAGACACGGACCAACCTTGGAGCATGGACATCCAACGAATTTACCCAACTTCTCTCCTCTGGGCCATAACCGGACCAATCGACAAGGTATTGAAGACGTCCATACCGGCAACGGGAATCCAGAATCTTGCCAATCTCGAACTCCACGCCCCGCTGAGTTCGAACTTTGGGACCAACTGGAAGAGCTCTTTGGAAACGATTCAGGACTAAAGGTCTGAGGAGAGAAACATGAAAAGCATTAGGTATTCGCAGAGAAGGTGGTAACTTCAGCTTGTAGGCCACAGGGTTGATGACTCTTTCGACAGGAAAGGGACCAATGAAACGTGGTGCAAATTTCATAGACGGGACCCTAAGACGGAGGTTCCGGGTAGACAGCCAAACCTTGTCCCCAGGTTTCAGGCTAGGAACTGCACGTCTTTTGCGATCAGCAAAGTATTTATACCGGCTGGAGGCCTTTTTGAGAGAAGTGTGAATCTTCCTCCAGATTGAAGAAAACTGACTCAGGGCAGTAGTGGCAGCAGGAACATCCATGTGAGGGAGTTCTTGGAAATCTGGAACACGAGGATGTTGCCCATACACTGCAAAGAATGGAGTTGTCTCAGTAGCAGTGTGGTAGCGGAAGTTGTGGGCAAACTCGGCCCATGGGAGCAGATCAAACCAGTCATCCTGAGAAGATGAAACATACAACCTTAAAAATGTCTCTAGTTCTTGATTTACCCTCTCTGTCTGCCCATTCATCTGAGGATGGTAAGATGACGAGAACTTCAGTTTAACCTGCATGGCAGAACAGAGAGCCCTCCAAAACCTCGCTACAAACTGTACACCTCGGTCGGATATTATTTCTGAGGGTAGACCATGTAAGCGGAAAATCTCCCGTAGGAAGATTTGGGCGAGTTTTGGGGCAGAAGGGAGACCCTGGAGAGGAACAAAATGGGCCATCTTGGTAAATCTGTCCACTACAACCCAGATGGTATTGTATCCTTGAGAAGGAGGAAGGTCGGAGATAAAGTCCATGGACAGGTGTGACCAAGGGCGACTAGGAACAGACAATGGTTGTAACTGACCTGCTGGAGACTGACGAGGAGTCTTGTGCTGCACACACTTAGGACAGGATGCCACGAAATCCTTGATGTCAGCTTTCATCTTTGGCCACCAGTATGTCTCAGAGAGGAACTTGAAGGTTTTCAGAACACCGGGATGACCAGTGAACTTGGATTGATGGGCCCAAGACAGCAACTTGGGACGGAGTTCTGGGGAAACAAAAGTCTTACCAGGAGGAGGAGCTGGGGAGACTTGAGATGCAGCAAATACCACTGGACTCAGGATGGAATGTGGAACTGAGTCAGGCGTTTCCTCTTCGGATTCCATAGATCGGGATAAGGCGTCAGCTTTAACATTCTGCGAACCTGGGCGGAAATGAAGCTTAAAGTTAAAACGTGAGAAAAACATAGCCCACCTAGACTGGCGAGGATTAAGGCACTGGGCTGCCTTTAAATATAGCAGATTTTTATGATCCGTGTAGATGTTGAACGGATGTTTGGCCCCTTCCAGGAGATACCTCCATTCCTCGAGGGCCAGCTTAATCGCCAGTAGTTCTTGATCTCCAACGGAATAGTTAGCTTCTGCAGGGAGGAATTTACGAGAATAAAATCCACAGGGGTGGATTTTCCCATCAGTTCCCTTCTGGGAGAGAACAGCTCCAACTCCAACTGTAGAGGCATCCACCTCCAACTCGAACGGTCTGTTTACATCTGGCTGGGACAAAACTGGAGCAGACATAAAGGCCAGCTTGATTTTCTGGAAGGCCGCTAAAGCCTCTTCTGACCAGTTGGAATGGTCTGCCCCTTTCCGAGTTAAGTTGGTAATAGGAGCGATGAGAGTGGAGAATCCCCGAATAAATTTCCTATAGTAGTTGGCAAATCCCAGGAACCGCTGAATAGACTTGAGAGAATTTGGAATGGACCAATTGGCAATGGCTTCCAACTTTGTCGGGTCCATCTGGAGATCCGATCCGGAAATTATATATCCCAGGAAGGGTATAGAGGAAACTTCAAAGGTACACTTGGATAGTTTACCGTAGAGCCGGTTCTCACGAAGACGTCGGAGGACTTCACGGACTTGTAGACGATGAGAGGGAAGATCTTGGGAGAAGATGAGGATATCATCCAGATAAACAACGAGGTATTTATACAGAACGTCACGGAAGATTTCGTTCACAAAGTGTTGGAACACTGCTGGGGCATTACTCAACCCGAATGGCATTACCAGGTACTCGTAATGACCATCTCGAGTGTTAAAAGCTGTCTTCCATTCGTCACCACTCCGGATTCTGATGAGGTTGTAGGCACCGCGGAGATCTAGCTTGGTGAAGATGCGGGCTCCTTTAACTCTGTCAAATAATTCGGTAATGAGTGGTAATGGATAACTATTTTTAATGGTAATGTCATTGAGACCCCGGTAGTCAATGCATGGACGCAGTCCTCCATCCTTCTTTTTAACAAAGAAGAAGCCTGCACCAGCGGGTGATGATGAAGGACGAATGAATCCCTTCTGTAAATTCTCCCTGATGTAGTCGCTCATCGCTTCAGTTTCGGGAACAGATAACGGGTAGGTACGCCCCCTAGGTGGCTTCTTGCCAGGAAGGAGATCGATGGGACAATCCCATTCTCTATGGGGCGGCAGGACATCCGCGGCTTTTTCACTGAAGACATCAGAGAAATCTTGATAAGCCGCAGGAAGACTTGACTGGGTTTTTACTTCAGTAGACTTGATTGGACAAACTTGGGCTAAACAGGACTGATGGCAATGTGAACCCCATGAAGTAAGTTGTAACGTTGACCAGTCAAACTGTGGATTGTGTAGCTGGAGCCAGGGCATGCCCAAAACGATCTCCTGGGTGGCTTGAGGAATAACTAAGAACTTGATTAATTCTGAGTGTAGGAACCCAACTCCCAAAACCACTGGTGCAGTTTGGTGAGAAATATTCCCCTTGGAGATTCGGCTACCATCCACGGCGGTAATGTAGACTGGGTAAGAAAGTTCACATACAGGCAAGCAAAATTTATTTACCGCAGCTTGGGTGATGAAATTTCCTGCGGCTCCACAGTCCACTAATGCTGATGCAGACTGAAGCCCAACTGAAGTCTCTAAAGTCACAGGAAGGATAAGGTCTTGATTAGAAGGAGCTTGTCTAGAAGATCCCAACTTGACTCCTCCTTTACAAGTCAGGATCTGGCGTTTCCCGAACGCACTGTGCAGGAATTAATCTGGTGACCTGCAGCCGCACAATAAAGACATAGTCTCTCACGAAGTCTTCTTGACCGCTCCTCAGGAGTTAGGCGGGACCTATTTATTTGCATAGGCTCATCAGAAGGTGGAGACTGGAACTGTACGGAAGGTATCATCCTTGATCTGCGTGGCTCACTCCGAGCACGTTCATTGTTGCGTTCGCGGATGCGAGAGTCCAACTTGATGCACAAGGAAATTAAATCGGACAATTGTACAGGAAGATCGCGGGTTGCCAGTTCGTCCTTGATCCGATCAGAGAGTCCATGCCAGAAAGCTGCTACCAGGGCTTGATTGTTCCACTGAATCTCTGCGGCCAACGTCTGGAACTGGATGACATATTGTCCCATACTACGGGTACCTTGACGAAGTTGGATTAGGTCGGCAGAAGCTGATGTTGCACGACCAGGCTCGTCAAAGATCCGTCTGAAGGTTGACACGAATTCTGCATAGTTGTTAATCAGAGGGTCGGCACGTTCCCACAGAGGAGACACCCAACTCAAAGCAGATCCAGAAAGTAGAGAGATGATGTAGGCAACCTTGGATCTTGACGTGGGGAAATTATGTGACAACAATTCAAACTGGATTTCACATTGGTTGAGAAACCCGCGACATAACTTTGGGCTGCCATCATACTTGCTTGGCACGGGCAGGTGCAGACGTGACACCGGAGCTGATGCAGCCGGCATAGAAGGACTCACAGTACTGGCAGGTGCTGGAGTAACAGGAACTGTAGGAGTGTGTACACTAGGCAGGGATTGCTGTAGTGTATCTATCCAGGAGGACATCCCTTGCAGGAACTGGAACATCTGCTGCTGCGCAGCCTCTTGACCATCCAAACGGGAGACCAGATTTTGCAAGGCCTCTGACCCCACACTCCGTCCACCATCCGAGTCCATCGATCCTGAACTTACTGTCAGACTTGGTTTTGTCTGTGTCCCCGGAGGGGGCGCTAGTGGGTCAGTGGAGATGGATGGGAGAAAACGAGGAGGCTGGATTATGTTTCTGCGCATGAGCGCAATGATATTTATTAGACAGATGGTTCACAAAACGGCAGCAGAAAATAACAGTAGGAAATGCAAATGTCAATTGTACAGCGTGGCAGCTGAAAGTCTATGGTAACAGAATGAATGGTAACTGATGAAATGATAACCGGTAGTGATGATAACAGATGAGTGATAACTTTGGCAGAGAATATTCTGGTATGGGAACCAGAGCAGATTAAAACATGGAACCAGCAGAGATGGTGTTTGTATGGCAAACCTGGTAGCAGAGGCAGGAGTCTGACTATGTCCACAGTGCAGGTGATGAGGCACTGGCAGCAAGCAAGCTGTATCACAGGTGGAGAGATGGAACACACCTGGAGTCAGTCTCTACTGCTAGGCTGAAGCACACAGAGATGGTGATGAGTGTGAAGCCTGTAGATGGAAGCAGGTATTGCTGGCGCTTGTAGTTCCACGGAGCTGTGAGAAGTAACCAGGAGTATAGAGTCTTAGGTAGATAGCCAGGAACACGGAACAGCAGGTAGGTATCCAGGTACACGGAGGAAACAGGAACCAGATCCTTTCACATGAGTCGCAGGAGTGACACAAAGTTCAGGATGCCTGCAGACTGATCCTGCAGCTTCATATATACCCCTTGTTACACAGTCATTGGTGGAGTGAGGAAAAGTGGGTGCGGCCAAGCACCGGATTGGCCGCCGTATGCTGACTGCTGGAGGCTGTCATGGCGGCGCCCATGCCGCGGCCTAACGGGAACGCGGCGTGCTACACGCCCGCTATCACAGGAGCGCTCCCAGGCCCAGGATGGCGTCTGATGGCAGAGACGCGGATGACAGATGAACGCAGGGACCCAGGACGGAGTCCGCAGCGGCGGACAGATGTCACCGTGGTGAGTCGATTCCTGACACCAAGATTTAGTTTAAATAAAACCTTTTTTACTGTATTACCTCTGGTACTAAGGCTGTTTATCTGAATGAAAGTTAATTTTCTGTACAGAAAAACCAAAGTGTATTTGAGTGAACGAACGTGAGTGTGCAAACATAATAAAGGTTTTGTGGACCCAGGGAATTCGGGATCCTGTAGGAGACCACACCAGGTGAGTGGAGACTTGGTGGCGTGAGAGTAGCTTGCTCACGTTAACATAGATTAAAGTACAAAGGAGCAAAGTAGTAGATATCGCAGACCAAAGGTCAGCGAAGGTTTAGAGTACCGCAGACCAAAGGTCAGTGAGGTTTTTGTTTAGAGACCGCAGCCCAGGGGGTTAGCGAGGAAACCCATATAGGCCCGTTTTGATACGCTCCGGCTGAGGTTTCGCAGCCTGAAAAATCAATTCCATTGGTCGTACGGCGGATAAGTAACAGTTACCTATACGCTGTGCGATTGGACCGCGCGTTCGTGAGTGCAATACTTAGCGCAAGGTGATACCCTTTTTACGAGCTTTGCGTAAAATCGCGGGATCATTAGCGCTGGGTGTAGCATACGCAAGCGTGATTTGTGTAAAAATGTTTTTGTTTTAAGGGAGTTTCGCTGGTCACCCAGGAAATCTCCAACAACCAATATTTACTGGAAAGGGTAAGTCACTCCCATATACTTCCAGTGAATAGAGATTACATAGGGGCCCTAGGTTGGGTACTAACTTCGCTGACGACAGTATTTGGTAGTATTGGCCAACGTGGGCAGTGAGTGGGTGAAAGCACTCATTGAACTTTCACCGTTGCCTTATATTGAGTATTTTGGTTTTTTATGGGAATTAGCTGAGAAGGCAATACCTGCAAAATATGGGGGCCAGTTGCTCAAGTAAGGGACGGTCAACCAGGGTTCAGGTTGACATTCCGAGACCGAGGGGGTCAGCTCGGTACATAATGTTTGAGAAGTATGGATGAAACACAGAGGTTTTATGCAATGAATGGGAACGTATGACTGCAGAAGATAGGGAACCATTCCCTAAGGTAGGCAGTTTTGAACCAGAGGTATTGCAGAATTTAAGGGTTAGGATATGTCTGATAAAATCCCGAAAACAAAGGGTCAGACACACAAACTGTTTAAATTTATGGCAGCAAGAGGGCGATATGCAGAGGGAACTAGCTCACGCAGCCGGTTCCAAACCTAGCAGGAAACTGATGGCAACCGCACCACCACCGTATATTGTAGGGGAGAAAGTGGCTACAGACAATGGCATACTGGTATATGATAAGAGTAAAGTTGATAAATGTACTAATGCTAACCCGTGCAAGTTGTATCCCATTTTAAACTTCCCTCAGGACTGCGAGCAAGAAGATGAGCCCAGCACGATATCGGCACTCTCTCTAGCAGCCACCATACAAGACACCCAGGTGGGCATGGCCCAACCAGTAAGAGCAGTAGCAAAGGCCCCTAGCGGAGGGATAAGTGAGGTCGTGTCCACAGGTAAGTACGGTACTGTACATTATGCAGAGACAATAGCACCTCAGATTGTAGAGTCAACTCAGAACGATGTAATTGAACTAAATCCGGTCAGGGTGATCGCAGTCCCCAATGGGAGGACTGACGCTCAGGGAATCACTCCCATCAGGAACATTGCTATGCATTATCCTTGGTCCCGGACAGAATTGAGGACAATTATGTCTGAATTCCCCGATCCCAGAGGTTTATTAAAGAATTAGGTAATGCCACCGAACCCACAAACAAAGATTGGCGAACAGTGCTACGGGAATGTTTACCCTCCAATATTGACCCCGCAAAATTCATTACTGATTGTAAATTGGACATAGAAGTACCTCTCACTGATGAGTACACTCAGGAGAATGTACGACAGATCAATCTGCAATTAGGAGTATATTTCCCTACTGTTGTCAAATGGAATAAAATCTTTTCCATAAGACAAAAAGAAGGTGAAACGGCGTCTGAATATTTCCATCGAGCACTGCAGGAAATGGCTAGATACACTGGGGTCGAGGACATTAAGGAAAATGTACATCACAGGGAGGTAGCTGTGTCAGTATTAATGGACGGGTTAAAAGACACACTAAGAACCAGGGTACAAACCTCTCTACCTAACTGGAGAGGTATCTCGGTGGCTGCATTAAGAGAGTCCACTATCGAGCACGATCGGAACATCATTAAGCACAGGGAGTCACAGGGGGATAAGCTGATGACAGTAAGTATAAGTGCCCTTACAACCAAACCACATCAGCCAAAACCCCAGACCCCTGATGGTAATTCGCATGTAGTAGTATGTTATAACTGCCAGAGGGAAGGACATTTTGCACGGAACTGTAATTATAAAGGCACACATAAGGTAAATCGACCCCCTAGACCAGGATATGAACCACATTATAACACACATAATAGGGATCAGGGATCGCATAGGAGGAGTTATGAGCCGCATGCAGGGGAAACAAGGAGGTACCCACCTAGGAGGGACTGGCAGACCTTTGAAAATTCTCAGCTACCCCCCTCACATATTGTAGCTGCCAGCGCGCTTGGGAGGGTCACAATATACAATAGGGGTTAGGCCACACCTGTAGTCTGCAGCCAGTGAAGTTGATTGCTAGCCTAGGTAGTGAACCTGAGGTCACAGTCGATGTAGCTGGTAGATCACTACCTTTTCTTGTAGATACAGGGGCGGCCAGGTCAGTGTTAAATTCGACGGTAGGTATGAAAACCACGGGTAAAACAATTTCAGCAATGGGAGTAACAGGAATAGTGCAACACTACCCTTTAAGTAGACCAGCGGAGATTACGATAGGGCCTTTGCAAACCAAGCATTCCTTTTTGCTAGCTGCATCGGCTCCGACTAATCTACTTGGGAGAGATTTATTGTGTAAAATGAGGTGTGTCATATATTGTACTCCTGAGGGTGTCTTCTTAGATATACCCGAGAATCACGTTCAGGAAGTGCATGATATGTTAGACACCCCACAAAGGTTAATGTCACACTCTGCTGTTATAGACAAGTGTCCATCAAAGGTAGAGGCAATGATCTCCCAGATACCGGAATCCCTCTGGACCAAAGATGGACAAGAAACTGGATTAATGGCAAATGTAGCTCCTGTAGTAGTGCAAGTAAAAGATGGTAGGATAGCTCCAAAAATCCCACAGTATCCTCTGAAGCCAGAGGTGGAATTAGGAGTGTACCCAGTCATAGAGCGCTTGCTACAACAGGGCATCCTAGTTAGGACGTCCAGCACTGCCAATAGTCCCATCTTCCCTGTGAAAAAGAGTGGGGGGAGGGGTTACAGGCTAGTGCAGGATCTAAGGGGGATAAACAAGATAGTTGAGAGCCAATTCCCCGTAGTGCCAAATCCAGCTGTCATTCTCATGCAAATTCCCCCTACTGCAAAATTTTTCACTGTCATTGACCTCTGTTCTGCTTTCTTTTCGGTCCCTCTGCACCCTGACAGCCAATATTTATTTGCATTCACATACAGGGGAGTACAGTACACATGGACTCGCCCACCCCAAGGTTTCATTGACAGCCCAAGTATTTTCTCCCAGGCTTTGCATGACTGTTTACAATCCTTTCAACCTGAGAGTGGATCAGTATTAATACAGTATGTAGATGACTTACTGCTGTGTTCTGATTCACTCGAATCGTCCTTGAAAGACACGAAACAGCTTCTGTTTCACCTTTCTAATACGGGACACAAGGTTTCAAAGGACAAGTTGCAGTTGTGCCAGACCAAGGTAAAATATTTGGGACATTGCTTGACACAAGGACATAGACACCTCACCGCTGATAGAATACAGGCGATTCGCGACATGACTCTGCCACAAACCCAGTAACAGATCCGCACTTTTCTTGGAATGTGTGGGTACTGCCG
Organism: Pseudophryne corroboree; assembly: GCF_028390025.1. Taxonomy (NCBI): domain Eukaryota; kingdom Metazoa; phylum Chordata; class Amphibia; order Anura; family Myobatrachidae; genus Pseudophryne; species Pseudophryne corroboree. The sequence continues at coordinate 734,120,729 of NC_086447.1, forward strand.
AAACTGGATCCCAGGGTTCTCCATACTGGCTTTACCTTTGCAAGAAATGGTCTCCTCGAACAAACCAGATCGGATCTCTCACACAGATGAGTCCGAACTGGCATTTGAGAGACTTAAACAGTGCCTATCACAGGCACCTGCATTAGGCATGCCAGATTATTGGAAACCCTTTGAATTGTACGGTATGGAAAGTGCTGGGTGCGCGGCAGGTGTCCTAACCCAGAGACATGGTGATGCCAGCAGGCCGGTAGCTTACTACAGTGCACAGTTGGACACCGTAGCGCGGTCTCTCCCCACATGCTTGCGAAGTGTTGCAGCGATAGCTTTGCTAGTGAGTAAAAGCGAAGACGTAGTGTTAGGACACAACCTGACCATCCATACACCTCATGCACTGTCAGCCTTACTGAACTCTGCCCAAACCAGACATGTCTCATCTGCACGGTTTACAAGGTGGGAATTAGCACTAATGGCCCCTGTAAACATCACCATAAAGAGATGCAGCGCACTAAATCCTGCAACTTATCTGCCAGGTGTGCCTGGACAGGCACAAAGGGTGGAGGATGAGAATGATGGTGAAGGAGGATTTAGTACAGACACTGACACACATGATTGTATGGAATATTTGAACCAAACTTTCACTGCAAGACCCGACATTAGTGACAACCCACTGGAAGGCGTAGATTTTACTTTTTACACTGACGGTAGTTGCCACAGACAGACGGACTCGGGAGACTTGTGTACTGGATACGCAGTCGTAGATGACAGAGGTATCATAGAAGCTGAGCCTCTGGGCCCATCGCACTCAGCACAAGTTGCTGAGCTGGTCGCTCTAACCAGAGCGTGTGAATTGGCCAAGGGTAAGTCAGCCAATATATATACAGATTCTAGGTATGCCTTTGGAGTAGTGCATGATTTCGGGGCCCTATGGCGCCTCAGAAATTTCATGACGGCAGCTGACACACCTGTAGCGCATGCATCCCACATAAAAAGGCTTCTAACAGCGATACAAGAACCAGACAGAGTGGCTGTTATCAAATGCAAAGCCCACACTTACAGTTAAGACCCAGTGTCACTTGGTAACAGCCGGGCATGCGAAGCTGCTAAATCAGCAGCCAGCACCCCCATACAAACAGATATCACATCACTGATGATATTCAACACCGTCAACACACAAAAATTAAGTGAAATGCAAAATTTGTGTTCTCCACAGGAAAAGGCAGTCTGGAGGTCAAAGGGGTATGGCCAGGAGCCCTCAGGACTGTGGACAGATGGACAGGGTAAGCCAGTTGCTCCCAGAGCATATCTTCAAAGCTTGGCTGAGGTGGCACACGGTCTGACTCATCTGGGTAAAGAGGGTATGTGTAAGCTGGTGAGAGCCTACTGGTGTGCGCCAGGATTCTCTTCTCATGCAGGTAAGAGAGCAATGACATGTCTTATTTGCTTGATGAAGAATATTGGAAAGTCAATACCAACAGAACCATCCCATATCCCGCCGACAGATGGCCCTTTCCAGGTAATACAGATTGATTTCATACAGTTACCACCCTGCAGAAATTTAAAATATGTGTTAGTCTGTATAGATGTGTTTTCCAATTGGGTAGAAGCGTTCCCTGCTGCCACAAATACTGCTACATTCACTGCAAAGAAAATTGTGCAGGAATTTGTGTGTAGATATGGTATCCCTAGAATAATTGAAAGCGATAGGGGTACCCATTTTACCGGTGAAGTCTTTCAGGTTATGTGCAAACTGATGGGAATTAATAACAAGCTGCATACTCCGTACCGCCCACAGGCGAGTGCGAAGGTGGAGAGAGTAAACAGCACTATTAAGAACAAGTTGAGCAAAGTGATGGCTGAAACTGGATTGTTGTGGCCGGAAGCTTTGCCACTTGTATTGTACAGCATCAGAACCACTCCCAGGTCCCCACTTAAACTATCTCCCTTTGAGATTCTTTTTGGTCGACAACCCCATGTAATGATAGACCCCCAGGATGATTTGAAATGCAATAACGAAGTGACTGTAAAATATTTGGTTAAGATGAGCCAGCAGCTGAGGAATCAAAACAGAAATCTAAAGCTGGTGATTCCTGACCTACCGAATAGTAATTGTCATGACATTGAACCTGGAGATTATATAATGATTTGAAATTTTCAACGCTCAGGTTGCCTCATTGACAGGTGGGAAGGACCGTACCAAGTCTTACTTACCAGTACGACAGCATTAAAGGTTGCCGAAAGAGAGACTTGGGTCCACTCGTCCCACTGTAAGAAGGTCACTGACCCAGAGAGAACCCGTGACAAAGAGCAGAGTGTCGAGAACATCGTATCACTGGAGTGTCTGTTCCGGGAAGGCTGAGAGGCAGTACTGTTGAGACGGCACCTGAGCACGGAGAACAACAAGACCAGAGGCGGTTGTTGCACTAGTTTTCTTTTTCCTTTTTTTTTATTTTCTCCATCTCCCATTACCCTCCTTTCCTCCCCCTTCTTGTTCCCTTTCTCTCCCCTTAACAAGATGGACTTACCCCAAGAGACTGCGTTCCGGGTTTTCCTGTTAACCTTGTTGTTGACCAGAGCAGTCTGTTTCGGTGAGAGTACCAGAGAGGTCAAGAAAGGATCTGGAATGGGTTCTGATGGCGAGGACGGATTTGTAGAATTCCAAGAGCAACACATCAATCGAGCAAAGGCGAGTATCAGAAAACGATCTGGTAGCCAGGAAACTAGGAGGCACTGTGAAGGGTTATTGGCTGAGGAAAATTGCATTTGTAGGAATTGTGAGAACATATTTGAGGATGGGTGCATCCAGAGATGTCAGTCTAGCCTTAATATCAATATGGACCGTCATCCATTGAGTGATTACCACTCACTAGTGGGTAAGGTTTTAAACCAAACAGAATGCTGGGTGTGCTCACAAGTACCTCAAGGTCAGAGCAAGTCAGGATTAGTACCGTACCCTTTAGCAATAGATGAGGTACTCGAATTAGAGGGTGCGAGATCGGTGGACAAGAAATTTAATATTTCTAGGCCCCCTAGTTTGAAGCTCCACCAGTATCATGTAGATAGATCCTTAGTGTGTTTCAACATTTCCAATTCCCGAAAGCTGGGAAATTGGGAGGTGACATGGAATAACCAGACCATGGGATTTTCGCACAGAGCTATTAGGATACCCGTAGACTCTGAACTTATACGCCAAATAGCCAACAGTGGAAGGTACTTCCGGTATAGGTATACTCAAGGAAGCAAGACCATGCGGGTTGGAGAAGTATCACCAGGGTACTGTGCGCATATCATACAGCCTGATACGTGTACTGAACAGATGAGAGAGTTAGGGATAGGGTTTTTCACTTGGAATGTTTGTAATATGGTAATGTCATATTCTGTCCCATATGTTCTCCCCAATGATGCCTATTTCATATGTGGGAGGAAGGCGTATAAGTGGCTTGCCCCAAAGTCAGAGGAATTGTGTTACATTGGAAGAGTGTTGCCAGAGGTCATGACCATAACCCATGATAAGATGAAAGACGTTCACCGCAGTGCTCAAGCTCCTTATACTCATACTCATTATGAACACATCGTTAAGAGACACCTCATAGATAAGACAGAGCACGTAGCCTCTGATTTGATCCACGAATCCACCGGGATTCAATTCCTTCTCGCATTAGACATCACCCGTACCGCCAGAGGAATTATAAATTATAGGTACATCCATGCGCTAGCGAACCTGATAGATAATATCACTGAGATGTATGACGACACCTTCAGGTATACGGGTAGGGAATTGCAAGTTTACAAAACGGAACTGATTCAGCACAGGATGGTCCTCAATTATATCACAGCCGTGACGGGTGGGTACTGTGTCACACTGGCAACTCAATATGGTGTGAAGTGCTGCACGTATATTACAAACAGCACTGATGACCCAACCAAGATCATTGATCAAAAGATGGACGATATCTTGCAGTTGAAGTGGGAGTTCCGAAGGAGACACAACCTTACCCTGACTGCTGTGAGTAATGAACTGACCGGCTGGGTCTCATGGTTGAACCCACGCAATTGGTTCTCAGGTTTAGGAGAATGGGCTCAAAATGTTATTATGACTGTAGGAAAGTTTCTCCTTTGTATCCTGGGAGTCGTCATAATTATTGGTTTGATATTTAGGTGTGTTCGAATTCTAACGCGGCGCAAGCGTGGCACAAAATTGATGAGTCTAAGGAGCGGGGGCATTGTTACGGCAGCAGATTTAATTTACGACCCATCCATAGACACAATGTTGTGAAAAGGATTGCAAATGAATTCCACGACCCGTTTCTTTCACCCGTTTTTCCTGTGTTTCCCCCTCAGCAAAAATACACCCATCCGGAAAAGACTTCGATCAACACCCAAGAATGATTACGAAAATGTTATGTGAATGTATTTTGGATATGTGTCTTATCTTCAACTCTACAACCTTCAGTTAGTGACACACATAGTCGACAGGTGATATCCACATATATTACACTCACATATGTACCCCCTCCATGTATCAACAACTAAATGTGCACCCCATTTGTTGGAACAAGAAGCCGAAAAGAGCTCGGTAGTGTTTGTTGGCCCACTTACAGACCCTTAATACGGGATGAGAAGGATTTAATGTATACTTCGCAATACCTCGAAGCTTATCTAGAACATATACGGCACAATGATACATGCCCCTCAGACATGAATTCATACATACATGCTTTTACTATCCCACTAGGTCATACATTTCCCACCTACACCTCTCCTCCTACCATCCAATCATCTGTAGATATTGTATTGTATATTTTTCTGTTTAATGTTTAGATAGTGGCAGTTATTGTTGACTGCCAAAGGGTGGACTGTCAAAGTCGAAAAATATTGTAATGCATACATCATGTACTAACCACGCACACATGCCCGCCGTGCGTGCACTTGTTCCGCCGTGAGTGCACATATCCGCAATTTGCGTATGGTCGCTCCCGCGTTCCTGCGCGTGGTATGGGTATTTACGGCGGAGTTTGTGAGCGCATAGAGGGTTATCAGAACAAAACATATTTAACCCAAATAGTGCACATTGTACACATAGCCACCCTGCACCACATCACCAAGTATCAACAGTTTAAATGATTCCAGGACTAAGGGATTCACCTTTGCATGATAGGAGGGGACAGACAAAGGTTATAAGATGATGTCTAGTATCCAGCTGTAGGATATTTTAAGGGTAACATTCCGGTGTTGGTTAGAGAAAGATTGCATGTTCCTGCGTATAGTTATGTGCAGAAGTAGAATATAGATATAAACTGTATTTACTGTATATTATGTATGCGGCGGGAATCCAGAGGAGACCACCCTCAAGAGCAGTTGGGAAAGACATTGCCCACCTTTTCAAATCAACCTATGACCTCTCCTGTAATGTAAGGATGCATCTCTGTGTCCAATGAACAAAGGGATTACAGTAACCACTGTATTGTTTATGGAAGTTGTGTATAAAAAGCCTGTTGCTGCCTGGCTGGTCAGAAGACTCTGAACGCTATCTACCTGATGAGCGGAGGACTGGTCCAGGTTGCGCAAGCGAATATTGTCACGTATGTACATTGACTGTAGCCATTATTCTGTTGTAGATTTATCTTGTTATCCTTGTAGTGTGAAATGAGAGGGGAAATTTTCCTGCACAACCTATTAAGGAATAATGCAAGCTGTAGGCAGATCGTCCCGCTAGGATTATTGACGTGCCGTAGTAGTTAGAATATTATCTTCTGACCCTTTTTGTCCCAATTTAATTGTTTTTAGAAAAATTGCTTAATCTTCTCATCATTTCTTTATACAACACATTATATTTTCACCTGTGGGTGACCCACATTTTGAGGTCTGATCAATTAGGATAAAGAACTCTCAATTTGGAGTATATTTATTGTGTTCTTGAACCTAATTGTCATATATATTTAAATTTATATAGAAAAAACCATGTTTGGGAAAGGTTGAAAACTTAATTTATTTTACCTGACTAAATAAAAGTTATGTTTTAAATTTCAACAGTAGAATAAGAGTGCCCCCACAAAGAGGTTTACTTCTTGGTTCCTTGATCCCTTTCAAGGAACAACCTCCCTTTGCGATAGCCTTGTAGTGTATAATTTGTATTGTTATCCCCTTTCAAATAATCCACTGTGGTGTTAGAACCCAGCGGTTAACTACATATCAGTGTTGTGTCTTCATTTCCCTGCTAAGGTTTAAAGTGTATTTAACTGTATAAGGTTTAAGAGTGTATTGATAGGGTGTGTACGCACTGCGGGTACTTTATACCATCAGCGCTGCGTAAGGTTTAAGGTTAACATCATTGCATTGCATTACTAACAAGGTTTAAAGTTTATCAAGAGTGTGTGCGCGCGCTGTGCGTACTTTGTACACCCAGTGTGGCGTGTGAACGCTAAGTCCGTACAACGTACGGGACTCTGTACGCAGATAGCGTACAAAGTACGTAGAGTGTATATTAAGTATAGCGGCCGTAGCGGCTCCATGGTAAGAGTGTGTTTAAAGGTATAGCTTTATGGTGTAAGATAATATCGACATTATCACATGTAATCAGGATTGCTCTGGTTTAGCACAGATTCCATTCAGAGAACCGGAGTGGTTAACCTCTATCAAGAGTATGATTTCTCAGATCTCTACTAGAGTAGCACAAAATGAAATTGCAACTCAACTTTTACAGACCTCTATGGCTGTTTGGTCCAGGTCGGCACCTTCAGGGTCCCCTGGCACTCACTCTCAAAAACGTGCTCTTGCCCAGATTATACAAGATGACACAGACACCGACTCTGACATGGTAAACGGCGATGGGGAAGTGCTGAGGGGGGCGGCATTTTTTTTTTCACACAGTTGTCTTCGAGGAAACTGGACGTGGGACCTGCAGTGGAGGAGCCGACGGAAAAAGCCACTGTAATGCCGGAACTGGAGGAGAGTGAGGTGGTGGAGGAAACACCCCAGCCTTCGGCTAGAAAGAGACGCCTGCCAGCTACCTATGGAAGATCTGTCCCATCCAGCAGGTCAGATACAATTCTGATAAAGAGAAAAGAGTAAACTGACCGCACAGATTTTGAACAGACATGAAATACCACTATGTAAATATAACCAAATATTCTAAAAGTCAGAAAGAGATAATTCAAAAAGACTTCTAAAGAAAATTGGTGGTGCTCCCTGAGAGTAAAGAGTATACTAGCAAACAATTACCATGAACCCACGGCACAAAACTCTCCTAATGGGGCACACTTTGCTGCAGAAAATTGTAATGTAGACACTATGGTGGTCATTCCGAGTTGTTCGCTCGGTAATTTTCTTTGCATCACAGCGATTTTCCGCTAATTGCGCATGCGCAATGTTCGCACTGCGACTGCGCCAAGTAAATTTGCTAAGAAGTTTGGTATTTTACTCACGGCATTACGAGGTTTTTTCTTCGTTCTGGTGATCGTAATGTGATTGACAGGAAGTGGGTGTTTCTGGGCGGAAACTGGCCGTTTTATGGGAGTGTGTGAAAAAACGCTGCCGTTTCTGGGGAAAACGCGGGAGTGGCTGGAGAAACGGGGGAGTGTCTGGGCGAACGCTGGGTGTGTTTGTGATGTCAAACCAGGAACGAAACTGACTGAACTGATCGCAGTGTAGGAGTAAGTCTCGAGCTACTCAGAAACTGCAAAGAAATTTCTAATCGCAATTTAGAGAATCTTTCGTTCGCAATTTTGCTAAGCTAAGATTCACTCCCAGTAGGCGGCGGCTTAGCGTGTGCAATGCTGCTAAAAGCAGCTTGCGAGCGAACAACTCGGAATGAGGGCCTATGAACATAAAGATAATAATAAGACTTAACTTTTATTAGTAATCAAGAGCTAAAAATAGGAGTATATTGAACTCCAGGCACATGTTAAAAGGCGAAATATAGACACACAAAACATATAATGATAAGACATAACATAATTAAAAGTTGCACAGGCTAGAATAATAGTGAGGCCTCAGCCCGAGTTCCTGATATAGAAACAATATGTGTTAATTACTGATCATCCATGTGAGATAGACAGGCAAGGCTTTGATGTACTTTCTGGATTCTGCTGCTCCATATTTGCTGTTGCATTGAATACGTAGTGAGAGACCCCTGATACCAGCCAATGAAAAATAAAGAAGACACCAGGGTATGTATGGCATATAACTTTGTTTCTGCTGTCGGCTGTAGGCACCTGGCCAGCGCAGCCGATGAGAGTACTACTAGCACCCCAATATCCTGGTATGGAAAAATATGATAGAATGTCACAATGGTTGTTCACCAATGGCGGTGTTTATATAATGGGTGGATAGTCTACCTTGCATAATAGTTAGCTTCTTTTATAATCCTTAGTACAGCCTTTTTGAAATACAGGCTTGTACTGCCTGTGAACACAGAAACAGATACAATGTTGCTGTTCAAGCATGTAAGAAACGCAAGAAACAAAGTAGCTCCCAATTAGTCCAGTAGAATAAAATGAGTTGCTACTTTGGTTTTTTTTTTTTAACAATCAAAGAGAGATACAGGTGTGGTATTAACAGCATCCTTTAGCATTGATGCCATTAATTCCCATATAGGATTTATATATAGTTGATATTCTGAATAAAACACAATTAGTACCAGCAAATAATGCTTGAAACAGTCCCTCTATACATGAAAATGCATATGCTCGAACTTCAAATAGCTGACAGCATAAGGCAAAAAAGTTTTTCCATTATTAAAAAAAATACTAAAATTAACACATGAGGAACCTGTGTGACGGACAACTCACTGTGTGCAGTCAGTGGGAAGCCTGGGAAGCTCCTTCCTTGATGTACATTTTGCATAGGGTGGCTTGTTCACAAGAGGAACAGCTCAGCTTTGGCGAAACGTACGTCAAGGAAGGAGCTTCACAGACTTACCACTGACTGCGCACAGTGGGTTGCCCGTCACACAGGTTCCACATGTGTTAATTTTAATATTTTTTTGAAAAATAGAAAAACTTTTTTAATAATAAAAATTAAGTTTTCTTTATTTTTATATGCTATAAATTGTATGCATTCTATAAGAAAATATTTTTTTATTTTTCACCTATATTTATGTTTTTTTTTTAAACAATTTTATTCTATTTTTAACTAATTTAAGTGCTGGGCTGAATAATATGGACAACAGATGCCATCATTTGAAATTAACTTTGTGATTGGTCAAGACCTGTATAAATACCTACCCATTTTGGCTACCATAAGTTCGCTAGCTAAAGCAGCCATTTACTCACAGTTATTACAACAGTTTGACCACTTTGATCTGGAGGTGTAATAACGAGTCCAACCCGTGGGCTGCGGCAGGTGTCGGGCAGATGCTGATTACACCATAGCGAAGCACATATGTGGGTCCAGTGAGTGACCCGGCGGCTGGTAACTGCAACCAATTGTATGGGTGACAAAATACACTGTACACATAGCAGGGGGCCGGAACTAGTGTGCTCATACTAATATTGAAGTTCCTTGTGGGACTTTGTCCAAAGATTGCTGGTCGAATAAATATGAAACTCACGGCATATGGATACGTGTATATAAATACAAGACTGATACATATATTGGGTCCTGTGATACATTTCTGTTTGGATACAAATAATCACTGCGGAAGCAACACTGTGTCTCTATGTGAAAATTCCATTCCATCAGCCCAAATATTGATTTGTGTTTTTTATTATTAAATTAAATGATTCAATTTTCCATATATATAGATTTTATGTGTGATTAAATTATCTAATTTTTTATATGCGCTCCTTACTGGTTTTTTTTTTAATGGTATGAATATTGTTGTGTATTTGACCCCCTGATGGTCATATAGGACCTGCTTAAAAGGTTTCCATTCAAGGTGGCTACATTGACAAAGTTGATATTGTGAGATTTATTTGTATAAAACCAGTGCGCCCGATTCCTCACACATATAGTTATATGGAAAATATGTATATATATATATATATATATATATATATATATATATATATGTGTGTGTGTGAGGAGGAAGAATTGTGTGTTTATATGTGAGAAAGTCACTGGGTTGATTTAGGCTGTGGAACATTAAGAAAAATAGTACAAGAATATTTAGTCAATCAATAATTGCATAGTCAAGCATGCCCTTACTGCACTAGTTTTTATAAATGTACTCCAACTTGAATTCAACACTTGTTCTGCTCCTTAATAAGTAGAGATATGCACCGGACCATTTTTACTGGATTTGGATATAACTATGATTCATCGTCCAGCTTTGGATTTGGATTTACCAAACAGCCGTGACTGGGTTTGGATTTGAATTTACAGTAGTGTTCCCTCTAGGAGTGAAAAGGGGCAGGGCGCCGGACTCCGGGGGCACATGTGCGCGCGCGCGTCCGAAATGGGGGCACGACCACGCAAATTAGGGGGCGTGGCCACACCGCCGTCATTTTAGGGGGCGGTGCGGCCCACAGACGCTACTATAGAGAGCGTCTGTGGCCGGCGACGTCACTGTTGGGGGCGTGCCCAGCACCTCCGTCGGTGCTGGGCTTTCCCCAGCCCTCTCCCAGTGCGTGAATGGATGCCGCGCGCATGCGCACGGCATTTATACACGCCGGGAGGGCAGGGAGCGGGCGGCTGTTCTAGCAGGGCGCCGCAAAAGGGGCAGGGCGGGTTTTGCCTGTTAAAAAACGGGCAGGGCGCGGCGCCCTGCTAAAACAGCCTAGAGTGAACACTATACAGTTTTATTTTTAAATTGTCAAAAAAGCTAAAAATCACATAATTTGTACATAGAGTGTTATTAATCTCAATAATATTAATTTCCAGTCATTTCCAGTCAATTTTGACCACCTCACAGCTTACAATATTGTTTTCACCAATATTGGCCAAACCTGCGGTGAACTAGCTGGTTACTAAGTGACAGTCCCGCAGCAAAAGCACACGGCAGTTTTCAGCACATCTATGAAACAGTGCCACAGCATACTGGGGTACAGTGCACAAAACAGTACATACAATATGTATATATATATATATATATATATATATATATATATATACTCTTTTTCTTTATCCCCCCAGCTCAATTCAAACTGCGTGATGTCACAAGGCTTTGAACAAAGGAAACTAGGGTAAGGCACACCAACCAGGACAAACAATATACTATATATATATATATATATACATACATATTTATATATATATATATATATATATATATATATATATTTTTTTTTTTGTTTCTATTTTTAAACTTGCAGCTTGGTTCAAACTGCGTGGATCACAGGGCTTATAGATGCACGTGAACAAAGCACACTAGAGTAAAGCGCACCAAACAATACAATATACAGCAGAGTACTGTGCAGCATACAGCAGCGTGCAGCATGCCCCCTATAAACAGTCACTTTGTACAGCACAGTCACTTGTGAGTTTGAACACAGCAATACAGCAGAGCACAATGCAGCATACAGCAGCGTGCCCTATACATAGTCTCTTCATACAGCACAGGAACCTGTGAGTCCAGAGTCTCAATAAAGCCACTACAGCAGAGTATAGCGCAGCATTCATCAGCATGATTAGTGTGAAATGGTATTGAGTCCCAGCCGTGACTCCTTTGAGCACCAAGTATAAGACTTCTTAAAGTTACACCTATGCAATCTCTACCACAGAGACGCCTGTTAGACGTCCAACCTGCGTGCTGAGTAGCTTAGGGGGACATTTACTAAGAAGTGATAAGAGTGGAGAAGTGAGCCAGTGAAGAAGTGCCCATGGCAACCAATCAGCACTGAAGTAACATCTATAATTTGCATACTATAAAATTATACAGAGCTGCTGATTGGTTGATGGGGCAACTTCTCCACTGGCTCACTTCTCCGCTCTTATCACTGCTTAGTAAATGTCCCCCATAGTCTCAAGAAACCATTGTAGGAGTTCATTCATTAGGAGATCAAGTCCAAAACCAATTCAGGATTTGTTGCTGTCATAAAGAGCTAGAGGCATTGTAACAAGTCAGGACCAATGCGTCTCTCTTTGGCCGGGGCTTGGTCAACATACTATGTGACACAGATGACAGACCACATCTCATGCATTATGCGGCACACGCAGGTCACAGAGGAGAGATTGGGGTAAATTTACTAAAACGGGAGTTCTGTTTAAGATGGGATGTTGCCCATAGCAACCAATAATATTATATGTCTCATTTATCTAGCACCTTCTAGAAGATAATACCTGTAATCTGATTGGTCGCTATGGGCAACATCTCATCTTAAATAGAACTCCCATCTTAGTAAATTTACCCCATTGTCTCTTATGCTCAGTACTACCCTCGACATAAGCCTGCATGTAGGCTTGAGGAGGAGGATAAGCATGCGCACGGCATCTATTCACCCGCTGCTCTGCACACTGGGTGGGATGCTGGCACTACAGACAGACAGAAAAAGGATGGGTGGAGCCAAAGATAGCACCCACCCCATATTCAGAAGTCAGGACTGGTAGGGCAAGCTGCTGTTCTAGCTCCTTGCTGGCTGCTACAGGCTGAGACGCTGATGTGCCCTCTGCTCCTATAATACGGTACATCACTGTACAGCTGGCTCTTCCCTCCCCATCATATGTCACTACCCCCCCCCCCCCCCACCACCACCACCAAGCTGTGTGTGTGACACTGTAGCCTCCAGGCCCCAGTGTGTCACTCCTCTTCCCCCAGCCGCGTGTGACACTATAGCCTCCAGGCCCCAGTGTGTCACTCTCCTCCCCCCCAGCCGTGTCTGTGAAACTGTACCCTTAGGCCCCAGTGTGTCACCATATCCCCCTCCCCAAGCTGCGTGTGTGAAACTGTACCCTCCAGGCTGTCACCCCCCCCCCCCCCCCCCTCTCCAAGCTGTGTTTGTGTGTGTGATCCTGTACCCTCCAGGCCCCAGTGTGTCACCATTCCCCCCCTCCCCAAGCTGTGTGTGTGACACTGTACCCTTCAGGCTCTCACCATACACCATTCCCCCCAGCTAAGTGATCCTCTACCCTCACGGCCCCAGTGTGTCACCATATCTCCCTTCCCAAGTTGCATGTGTGATCCTCTACCCTCCAGGCCCTAGTGTGACACCACGCACCCAACCCCCAGTATGTGTGTTACCGTATCCCTACTCAAGCCCCAATATGTGTGTCACCATGTCCCACCCAGACCCCAGTGTGTATGACACCATGTCTCCTCCCAGGCCACAGTGTGGATGATTGGTGACCAATCTTGCAGGTTGCTAAGTGTCCGCGAACGTATTACAATCAAATGCAGGTTCGCTGTAACTAGGGAGCACCACCGAACTACACTAACCGCAGGGACCTCCAGGCATATAAAGATGGGGTCCAGCACCAGCCCGCAGACAAGATCTTTACCGTCAGTGAGCAGAGGTAAGATTGATCTTGCCTCCGGGCACCTAGGATGAAGTTACGCCACTGCATGAAAATGTCATATTTCACTGACATACAGTAGAAGAGAATTAGTGAATGCTTTTTCTGCAGTCCAGTCTCTTGAAAAAATATCCAAGCCTCATGCACACAATCCTTGTACTTGCTTCTTCCACCTTCATGCTACAGGTACATTCATGCATGAACCCATAACCTATTTGTCTATGGAAGTGCGAGGCCTTGGTATAGCATCACTGGAACTGCACTATTTTATGAGAGCACGTTACAGATCAGTGTGAAAATGTTTTATCTTTTGAATTTTCATTTTTTTTTGTTTTGCCAAGTGCTCATTTCAGTTTTGCCAGTATTCTGAATAGTTCTGCTGAACCTTCCCAGACTACAGGTGATATTGTATTGATGGACCTTGATGCACTATGGGGGTAATTCCAAGTTGATCACAGCAGGAATTTAGGGGGTAATTCCAAGTTGATCGCAGCAGGAAAGTTTTTAGCAGTTGGGTAAAACCATGTGCACTGCAGGGGAGGAAGATATAACATGTGCAGAATGAGTTAGATTTGGGTGGGTTATTTTGTTTCTGTGCAGGGTAAATACTGGCTGCTTTATTTTTACACTGCAATTTAGATTGCAGATTGAACACACCACACCCAAATCTAACTCTTTCTGCACATGTTATATCTGCCCCCCTGCAGTGCACATGGGCCCTCATTCCGAGTTGTTCGCTCTGTATTTTTCTTCGCATCGCAGCGATTTTCCGCTAATTGCGCATGCGCAATGTTCGCACTGCGGCTGCGCCAAGTAAATTTGCTAAGAAGTTTGGTATTTTACTCACGGCATTACGAGGTTTTTTTCTTCGTTCTGGTGATGGGAGTGTGATTGACAGGAAGTGGGTGTTTCTGGGCGGAAACTGGCCGTTTTATGGGTGTGTGTGAAAAAACGCTGCCGTTTCTGGGAAAAACGCGGGAGTGGCTGAAGAAACGGTGGAGTGTCTGGGCGAACGCTGGGTGTGTTTGTGACATCAAACCAGAAACGACAAGCACTGAACTGATCGCACTGGTAGAGTAAGTCTCGAGCTACTCAGAAACTGCACAGAGAAATCTTTTCGCAATATTGCGAATCTTTCGTTCGCAATTCTGCTAAGCTAAGATTCACTCCCAGTAGGCGGCGGCTTAGCGTGTGCAATGCTGCTAAAAGCAGCTTGCGAGCGAACAACTCGGAATGAGGGCCATGGTTTTGCCCAACTGCTAACAGAATTCCTGCTGCGATCAACTTGGAATTACTCCCTTAGTTAGCAATTGGGCAAAACCATGTGCACTGCAGGGGAGGCAGATTTAACATGTGCAGAGAGAGTTAGATTTGGGTGGGGTGTGTTCAATCTCCAATCTAATTTGCAGTGTAAAAATAAAGCAGCCAGTATTTACCCTGCACAGAAATAAAATAACCCACCCAAATCTAACTCTCTCTGCACATGTTAAATCTGCCTCCCCTGCAGTGCACATGGTTTTGCCCAATTGCTAACTAAATTCCTGCTGCGATCAACTTGGAATTACCCCCTATAATCTCCCATCATTCATGTTTACTATTTGCATTTGGAATAATTATGTTCAATAAATGTAACATTCAATATTCTAAAGAATAAATATACATGATAAAAAAAAAAAAAAAAACAGGGCCAGATTAACAATGGGGCGGATGGTACCATAGCCTTCACATAAAAATCATGACAAGCTGACGATGATCTGGTGCCCATCTGACTACAGGGTTGGCCATTAATTTTAAGTATTAAAATTGTATTTCTATTTTTTTATACACAACGTGAAGTAATATTTTTTTCTTGTATGTATTTGGGGAGACATTCGGGCTTATAGCATAGCGGGTGGGCACACCCACATGACACTGTCCACGCCCACACAGCTCCTCTACTCCTCCGGTAAGGTCTAAAACTAAGGCCCTCATTCCGAGTTGATCGCTCGCAAGGCGAATTTAGCAGAGTTGCTCACGCTAAGCCTACGCCTACTGGGAGTGTATCTTAGCTTCTTAAAATTGCGACCGATGTATTCGCAATATTGCGATTACAAACTACTTAGCAGTTTCAGAGTAGCTTCAGACTTACTCGGCATCTGCGTTCAGTTCAGTGCTTGTCGTTCCTGGTTTGACGTCATAAACACACCCAGTGTTCGCCCAGACACTCCCCCGTTTCTCCGGCCACTCCTGCGTTTTTTCCGGAAACGGTAGCGTTTTTATCCACACGCCCCGAAAACGCTGTGTTTCCGCCCAGTAACACCCATTTCCTGTCAATCACACTACGTTCGCCAGAGCGAAGAAAAAGCCGTGAGTAAAAATACTATCTTCATTGTAAAATTACTTGGCGCAGTCGCAGTGCGAATATTGCGCATGCGTACTAAGCGGAATTTCACTGCGATGCGAAGAAAATTACCGAGCGATCAACTCGGAATGAGGGCCTAAGTTGGGGAAGGGACCTCTGACGTCACAGGGGAGGAGCCATGTCACCAGGGCGAGAAGCCATGCTCAAACAGGGTACCCGATATGTACCCTCGCTTGCTCCGATCGTCACCGGGTTACTAAAGAGAGTAGTTGGTGGCGTGGATAGTAGAACAACTACCCCGCTGGCCTAGCTCCTCCCCTGGTGTCATGGCTCATCCCCCTGATGTCAGAGGTCCTTTCTCAAACTTGTTTCTAGCATCTACCCTAGAATGGGTGTGGTATGGAGAGTCGACAGTAACTAGGTTGACCACTATTGGTCGAGAGTAACTAGGTCGACAGGGATGCTAGGTCGACAGGGTCTGTAGGTCGACATGCTCTAGGTCGACAGGTCAAAAGTTCAACATGAGTTTTTTATGTTATTTTTGGTGTCCTTTTCTCCGTACAGTGACCGGGAACCCCAATTAGTGCACCGTGTCCCCTTGCATGGCTCGCTTCACTCACCATGCTTTGGGCACAGTTTACTATTCCCAATCGTATACAGGATACCCTCCCAATAGGCATCTGTTAATTTTCATCCCCAGGGCATTATGGACATTAATCTGGCCCTGGTTAGAAAAAAATGCTTTTGAAAAAATAAATGCAGAAATATTAGATGTTCATTGTGTAATTGAGCATTACTGGAAAAAATATCAGGGACTATAATTCCCAGGGACAAATCTTTAAAACCTTGGACTGTGTCTGGCATCTACTGGCCGTCCAATCTCTGATTAAAAAAAAAATCGCTCTACAGCAACAGTTGAATAAACTTTTTAATAAATAACTCACTTAACATAAGGACGCGCGCTCCAAGGAGATGAAATAAATGGTCGCGGGCACGTTTACCAGAAGCACGCTCACCATCCTTCCTCAGATCCGGTCGGGAGCGCGCGTGCAGAGGGGAGGACGCGCATGTCCCTGCACACAGGCGGCAGCAGGCAGCACAACTGGAATCCTGGTATAGGGAGTACAGTGTGATAGATCCAGGGGCGCCCGGGAGAGTGCATTAGGGTTACCGCCAGTCGTTGTACAGCTCGCTCGCTTCCTGCACGCAGCATGGAGAGAGATGGTGCGGATCTGGGCATCGGCCACGGCTCCATGTCCCGGTTCCTGGACGGAGACTTCTGGGGAATGAAGAATGAGCTGCGGAGGCAGATCGCCGGGAGCCCACTCTTCCAGCAGAGGTACCGCTAGCAGTGCACTGGCAGCTGGGAGTGTGCCATAGGGCAAGCACAGGGCCTCTCAGAATAATATAATATATGATACTGCATACACTGCCTGTTGTGCTGGGAGATTGTACTTACTAGCAAGACGCAACCTGATGCTCTCCAACTGCTGCAGGACTAACAATCCCAGCATGCTATTGTCAGGACATACTGGGGCTTGTAGTGCATAACTGGAGAGCCTTACCTTCTCATCAGGTACCCGAGAACATACTTGATTGAATGCAGACTCAGTATTCCTTGATGAGGTTATACTTGTACCCCTTTTCGACCTAAAACCCATGTCCGACCCGGGTAGCTAGACATTGTTTCAAACTGTGTCACAGCATATTGAAACCATGTTCACACTGCAGGCTGGATACATGTTAGTGGTGGGTCTTCCCTCTACTGGCGCTTGGAGACTACATCATTCTCA
Source organism: Pseudophryne corroboree (assembly GCF_028390025.1). Taxonomy (NCBI): domain Eukaryota; kingdom Metazoa; phylum Chordata; class Amphibia; order Anura; family Myobatrachidae; genus Pseudophryne; species Pseudophryne corroboree. The sequence continues at coordinate 734,138,249 of NC_086447.1, forward strand.
AGTGGCAGTGATCCAGCTCTCCATAGGCTTTTAATGGGACCCGGGTCATCCATTGACAGTGCACTGTTATACCCCTTTCACACCGCACAAATAACCCGGTATCGACCCGGCATATTGTCGGGTTGACACGGGTCGGCGTGAGGTATGAAAGCGCCATGTCAGAAATCCCGGGTCGCCTAACCCGGCAATTCAACCCGGGAGAATAGTAGTGTTATTCCCGGGTTGAATACCCGGTCAATGGCAGCTTAAACGGGCTACTGGGTCGATACGAGTCCAACCCTGGTAGCTTTCTGGGTCACTGGACCCAGGTCATTTTTCAAGGACCCTTTTCCATTGAGCCGTGACTCGGGTAGACTTGGCAATCACCTAGGTTATTGTGGCAGTGGAAAAGGAGTATTCGGAACATTGGCAGTTGCAAGCATCAAATAAATGGCTCCACTGTACTGATTTAGTAGTATCATTATTGGAGAAGTGCAGGTTTGAAGTTAATCGGTTCTTTTTGCCAAAAAATAGTCCAAGTTTGGATTTATCTTATTGGCTATCCAAAACATGAGAGCCAATAAGATGCAGTTTTTGAGATCAGAGTAAATCCGAACCCGAAATCTCTTATCATTGTAGGCATAAATGGGGTATGAGGTGAAAGGAAATGTCCCAATTGAATAGAATGCACACACTGTTACTTACATAGGAGTGTATCTTCCTTCCATAGGAGTGTATGGAATACACACACTGTTATTTACATAAGAGGTTATGGAATGCACACACTGTTACATAGGAGTGTATAGAATGCACACACTGTTACATAGGAGTGTATGGAATGCACACACTGTTACTTACATAGGAGGTTATGGAATGCACACACACTGTTACATAGGAGGTTATGGAATGCACACACACTTACATAGGAGTGCATAGAATGCACACACACTGTTACATAGGAGTGCATAGAATGCACACACACTGTTACATAGGAGTGTTTGGAATGCATACACACTGTTACATAGGAGTGTTTGGAATGCACACACACTGTTACATAGGAGCGTTTGGAATGCACACACACTGTTACATAGGAGTGTATGGAATGTACACACTGTTACTTACATAGGAGGTTATGGAATGCACACACACTGTTACATAGGAGTGCATAGAATGCACACACACTGTTACATAGGAGTGCATAGAATGCACACACACTGTTACATAGGAGTGTATAGGATGCATTCACACTGTTACATAGGAGTGTATAGAATGTACACACACTGGATTAAAATATGAAGCAAAGTTGCTCTGCAGAATTACTTTTACTGTCCGCAGGCCAGTGGTTCCCAAACTGGGTGGTATGGTCAATGTGATAGGCTACCGATCAAAAAATATGTTGACCAGCAGAGGCGCAATCGTGTCCACCCCCACATAAGGATGACCGATAAGCACAATTTTATTGATTTAATATTTTATTTCTGAAATTCTCAGTAAGAAACTTTTCGGCTATGGCGCCTTGAAAAAAGCTGATACCCTATGGTGCAGTGAATCAATAAAGCTTGGAAACCACTTCCGCTGGCTATGGGCAGTAAAATTGACAAGAGCAGCAGTGACTACAAATAGGGTTATTTATCAAATAATGGGGTAGATGTATTAACCTGGAGAAGGCATAAGGAAGTGATAAACCAGTGATATGTGCAAGGTGATAAAGGCAGCAGCCAATCAGATCCTAACTGTTAATTTACATATTGGAGCTGATTGGCTGGTGCCTTTATCACCTTACACACATCAGTGGTTTATCACTTCCTTATGTCTTTTCCAGGTTAATACATCTGCCCCAGTGTTTCTATTACATGTAAACCGGAAGCACATAGTACTGACAATGCAGACCTGCAAGCATGTTCCGGTGTGCACACCTCCGGATATGAATGTAAATAATACCACTTTCACACGTAAAAACCCAGCTCCTACCCCGTGTTCAGTGTCTCACGTTGGAGCCGGGTTTTTGGTGTGAAAGTGGTATTGTTTACATTCATAGCTTGAGGTGTGCACACTGGAAAATGGTTTTAGGTTACTTACCCCTTTCACACCGGTGGATGGACCCTGGCTATTTCTTGGTAATTGCCGTTCACACCAGATGATGTCATCTCCAAGCGCTACTGAGCCTGCCAATCCGCTCCTTTAAGGCCGGTCATGCCTTTCACACAGGAGGCTACCCAGGTCGGACCCAGGAATAACCCTGCTAGCGACCGGGTTTCGGATTATGGATAGACACTGTCTAGATAGTCAGTAGGTCGACAGCATACAGTCGATAGGCATTAGGCTTACAGGTCAAATGGTCGACAGGTTCAAAGGCCGACATGCACACATATGGTTGACACAAGGTTTTTTGTTCATTTTTTTTTTTTCTTTCAAATTTTGCTTGATTTACCATCCACTGCGATTGGGAATAGTAACCTGTGCCGAGCGCACCTTGCCCAAAGTGTGGTGAGCGTCTACATCACCATTAATTGGGGTCATGTGAGGAAACATACAAAACCACACAAAAAAAACATTAAAAATGTGAGTTGACCATTTCCCTGTTGACCGTTTGTACTGTCTACCTGTTACTTGGCAGTCTTTTGACCCTGTCGACCTAATGCATGTTGATCATTTGGTGTCGCCCTATTGACTATCTAGTAACTATAGATCTTTTATACCACACCAGTAGCGACCAGGGTTGTAACCCTGGCAATTTTGACACGGGTAGACCCTTTCACACTGAGCCAGTCCCCAGGTCACCCTGGTTTGCCCCAGCAATATCTCTGGTTTTTCACTCAGTCTGGAAGGGGTAGAAAGTTATTTTTCAGTGTTGTTTTTTTAGCATAAAGTACATCAAATATGTGTATTACTAGGCATCAGGCCCATAGTGGTTTAGGCACCTGCTTGAGGTATTCCCTTTGTCGGATAAATAACATGCCACCTAACTGTGCCATGTTTTTATCCCCGTTTCAATCTAGTCTAATGGACCAGGATCAGAAATAAGTACTTATTGACTTTAGTGACATCAAGTAGTCATTAGGGAACCATTTAGAAATGCTGCAGAAGTAATGAATCATGCCATATCCACAGTTAGTCAATGGGAAGTGGGGGAGGAATGAATAAAACAGACAGCTGGACTGAGTAGTGAGTGATGCCGACACCATCAAGTATACAAAGGCTTAAAATTAACATCTAGATAAAGTACTTGGTAAATATAAAACAGAAATATGTTTCAGCTCACACATGTAATGAAACTACCGTAATTGTCACAATATGTAAAAAAAACAAAACATTCAGACTCAAATAATTTTATGTATAAAACAAATATAATAAAGCTAAAGATGAATCGTTATTTATAGATGGCACCAACGTCTGTCTATTGATTGTTATTATTACAGATACATTAACTATTAGAGCTACAATCCATTTCAGTTTTGTTGTTTTTTTACTCAATTTTTTTTAAATTATTTGTGAGTTTTGATTTTTGCAGTTACATGTTTATTATATGGGCTTATGTTTGACAGAGGCTCCGAACTTAGGGGGTTATTCAGGTTTGTTAGCAAATAAAAAAAGTTAGCAATTAGGCAGATCCATGTTGCACTGCAGGTGGGGCAGATGTAACATGTGCAGAGAGATTTAGATTTTGGCTTCTTTATTTTTACACTGCAATTTAGATTTCGGTTTGAACACACCTCACCCAAATGTAAGGTTGTGATATTGTATAGTGTGTACGCTTGATACAGGATACGATGCGCGCTCCCGCAGGTCGTATCCTGCATCACATGTCACATGCAATATTGCTTACAAGGGCCATGCTTCTGAATCCCCCACGCCCGTAGCAGGCGACGTCACATCGAGCAAACATCGTTCTGATGTGTACACAGCCTAATTCTCTGTGCACATGTTGCTCCTGCCCCAATTGCAGTGCAACATGGTTTTGCCCAATTACTTTTTTGGTTTGCTTACAACTCTGAATAAGGCCCTTAGCGTAGAGTGTGAGCTCTGCAGGATCATGTCTTGCGTCCTGCACTGCTCTCCGGTCTTTTAAGTTTGTCACAGACACATGGTGTCTCTCTGCTCGCTTATTCAGCCAATAACTGAATCCCTCACATGACAAGTAGTATTCTGGCCACGTCGACATTGTGAATGGTGACATTTGTGAAGTCTGCAGCCCATCCATGTTGATATTCTCTACCTTGACATTCTGAATGTTGAATCTTTTGTACCGTATCTAAAGCCACATATCACGCACAAGTCAGTGTCCATCTGCTCGTTAATGCAAATATCTGCGTAGAATCCTAGCAGCACATTGAACCTTGTACCTTGCAGTCAGTAGGCTATAGTAACTGGAGACCACACAAAGGGCCTAATTCAGCATGGATCATAGATGTGCGAAAAATCGCACATCTCCAATCCATTACACTGACCTGGTGGGGACGCCCAGCACAGGTTAAGTCTGCCCCGCATGCCGGATACAGACCACACACACACACACACACACACACACTCTCGCCGCGGGATGGCCCGCGCTCTCCCCCCAACGCCGCCGCGATGCTGCCTTCCACCTCACGAACGCTTTTTCCTGTCAATCGGGCAGAGACATATGCAGATGTGAGTTGCCGTCTGCCTGTGCGCACACTTCACAGGGCGTCAGAATGCGAACGCTGCTGCAGCAGCGTTCCATGCTGCGTTAGGCCCAAAGTTCCACTTCTGTCAGCTAAGAACAGGAAACAGTGGGCACAGGCTTACCAAAGCTGGACAGGTGAAGCGTGTGAACACTTTACCTGGTCTGACAAACCTAGATTTCTGCTGCCACATGCTGAATTGGCATAAACAACATAAATACATGGATCCATCCTGCCTATTGTCGGCAGTTCAGACTGGTGGTGTACTGAGTTGGGGCATGTTTCCTTCGCACATAACAGGGTCTGTATGCCACTTGAGCATTCCCACAGCACACCTGAGTACCACTGCTATTTGGCCATGCTAAAATGGGTGCAGGGCATGCTGGGACGTATAGTTCAACAACAGCTGGCGTACCGGTTATTGCCCACCACTGTATGTAATAGCTACTTCCAGTAACATAATACTCCTAACTAAGGGGATCATTCAGATCTGAACTGCGCATGCGTATGCACCGCAATGCGCAGGCACGTCCCACAACAGCAACAGTCATCGGCGCCTAGCGACGGGATGGTGTGAAAAATCCGAACCAACGAGCGTTCCCAAGGAGATTGACAGGAAGAGGCCGTTTGTGGGTGGCAACTGACTGTTTACAGGGAGTGTAAATTAAAAATGTGCTTCACCTGCTACCCTACACAAGAGCAGCTACAAACACTGATGGAGCTCGCCCTTTAAAAAAACCCTTGAGCACATACAGAACAAAATACAACATACAGTGTTCCCAGCGCTGTGTAGAAGAACTTCCAAATGTCCATGTAATATCCTACGATCACAGACGCCCAAAAGATAACTATTGGAACGAGACACATTCTGGTTCTCACCCGTAGACCCTGAAAAGTTTCTTTAACAGCTCTAATGGAAAAGATATGTGAAGTCAAACCAGCAAGCACGTCAGTGGAAATCCACTTACAGTACATTTATATTCACTCTCGCATTCACGTAATAGTTTATTTCAAAATGGGCGCAGATGATTCCACACAGCGCTGGGAACACTGTATATTGTATTTTGTTCTGTATGTTTACAGGGAGTGTCCGGAAAATCTCAGGCGCGTCCAAGCGTTTTCAGGGAGGGTGTCTGACGTCAGCTCTGATCCCGATCAGCTTGCTCTCATTGCACTGGAAGAGTAAGTTCTGGGTTGCGCAGAGACTGCGCAAAATCAGTTTGTGCAGCTCTGCTACACATGCGATCGCACACTTGCACTGCGAAAAAACCACTCCCTTTGTAGGCGGCGACTATCTGATCGCAGGACTGCAAATATCGCTGCCCAGCAATCAGATCTGAATTAGGCCCTAAGTACATGACATCTGAAGCTAGTTCCACGCACGTGAGATGTTTTGCTGGGGGCAAAGTGAAGTCCTACTCCATACTAGAAGAAAGGTGTACCTATAGTAATAGAGTGGCTGATTAATGCAAGTAACTGGGCAAAACCATGTTGCACTGCAGGTGGGGCGGATGTAACATTTGCAGAGAGAGTTAGATTTGGGTGCGGTGTGTTCGAACTGAAATCTAAATTGCAGTGTAAAAAAAAAAAAAGCTGTTTAACATTTATGGCCTATATATTAAAGAAGCCAGTATTTACCATGCACATAAACAATATAAATGTGTTTGTTCCAGGATCAAAGGGGGTAATTCAGACCTGATCGCTGGGCTGCGTTTTTTGCTGCCCTGCGATCAGATAGTTGCCGCCTACAGGGGGAGTGTAAATTCACTGTGCAAGTGTGCGTTCAGATGTGTAGCAGAGCTGTACAAACTGATTTTGTGCAGTCTCTGCTCAGCCCAGGACTTACTCAGCTGCTGCGATTGCTTCTTGCTGATCGGGGCCAGAGCTGACGTCAGACCCCTCCCTTCAAACGCTTTGACACGCCTGCGTTTTTCTGGACACTCCCTGGAAACTGTCAGTTGCCACCCACAAACGGCCTCCTCCTGTTAATCACCTTGCGAACGCCCGTGCGATCGGATTTCTCTCACCATCCCGTCGCTGACCGGTGATCCCCGTTGCTGCGGTCTGCCACGTGGTGCGCATTGCGGTGCATGTGCAGTTCAGATCTGATCGCACACTGTGAGAAAACGCACAGCAGCAATCATGTCTGAATTACCCCCAAAGTTAGGTGCTTTGTTGCTTTACTTACAATCAGGGCCAGTGTTTTAATGGGTTCAGTATGAATTACTGCCAATCGGGATGCAGAATGTCATTTTGCCAACATCGGCCTCGCGAGCGGTGGAATGCTTGCAGGGGTGCAAGCGCAACTAAGCCCCACGCTCGCTCGCCACGCTGCGGGCTTAGTAGCAAGGACACCCATAGAGGGGGGATCGCCTACCCTGCCGGTATCCCGGCAGCAGTATGGTGCCCCGTCGGTATCCCGGTATCTGTATTGTGACCGTTGGGGTCCCAACTGTCGGTATGCTAACCGCATACCATTTTAATGTAGTCTGATAGAGAATGTCAGAATACTGACACTTATGTAACACCAGAGACATCAGTGGCCCTCCATTAGTATGGATCATCAACGCTATGCATTCTGCAATCCTGTCTCCATGCTCTATTTACAATGATGGAAGGGTAAGATACAATACCACGTCTCAAGAGTTTGAATCTGTTGTAGAGAATTTGAAAAGAGATTTATATATGAGCGATATTTAAGTGCAGTTCATTTATTTCAGCTATATTGTTTAGGTAAGACATAACTTTTGTCATTGGCTTTATTGTCTATAAATGCTTATTTAATGTTATTGAAGTTCTGTGTAACACTTTTTCATTTGAACCGCTTGTATTGCTTAATATTTTAAAGTGCAACTAAATAAGAAGGCCGTATATGGTGATTTCTGTGCAAGGATTCTTTACTCTCAGACGGACAGCGTTTTATGTACTGCATAATCTGTATGGTCAGCTACTAAAAATGTAGCAGCGCTGGTGACTAGATTTTAGGAACTGATGGAACAAAACATTTTGGTACTTAAGGTTTGAAATCCCGACATATCATTATTTAGATCAGAACTGCAGACAGGCTTGTGACTTGTTGTTGTTGTTGTTATTATTATGCATTAGTGTATTGGACCCGGTGAATGCTAGAGTTGAGGGTATATCTTCCCCTGTGTGTCTCCAGCTGCCGCTATAGAGCATGCTGGTTTCGGTTGCTGTAGTGTACTATATGTGGCACAATTATACAGGGAGGGGAGTTGCTGTAATCATTGGGTTTCTGGGATTGCTGTGATGGAGGCCTGTGAACCCCCGCTCCCGCTCTGTTCTGAAGTTGGAAAGCATAGATTTAGAATGTAATGTATCTACAGCTTCCTGTGCTCATCTGCTGATTAGAGGTGACAGTGGCAGGGATCCAAGAGTACATTTTTGGGGATTGGGATCAATGAGAACATTACAGTTATGTATGTTTGCAAATCTGCAGTACCTGAAGTTATATGTTGACCACACAGAGGAGTCGTGAAGACAGTGAGCTGGCTTACAAGGTTGTACAGACACACATAGGTATGTTCAATTGATGTCAAAACCTGAGTATTCAATGAGCAGCCAAATCCGGTCGGATTGACATTGTCGGAAACGGGGCCAAAACCTGTCTGGTTTGGCCACCGCTCCCGACAAAACACGTGGATCCGTGGCTATTCCGCGGATCCACGTGTTTTCGACAAGTTGGAATTCCCAACTTGTCGGAAAATCTAAGGGGGCATTGTATAGGTCGGAACCCCTTCCGACCAAAAAAAGTCGGAAGCTGCTGTCTTTCCGTCAAGACGGCAGTTTCCGACAAGAATTAAATACATCCCATAGGGAGGGTAACTGATGGCTCATAGACAGGGAGTACATCGTTACAGGGAGTACATCGTTACAGGAGCTTAAACTTAAACCTTCAACTGTACTGGCTCCCTTCTCTTTTGTCGCCACAGTGGGACCCATTGGGTGTGGGGCATGCCGCAGCTTCCATTCTCATGTCAATCTTGGGGCATGCCATAGCAGATTATTATATAGATAACATATACTTTGCAACACATACCTAGTTAATTGATTTTTGGTCAAGAGAGTTGAGTAATGACAGTGTACCCTTGCTGCTAAGGCCCATTGGTTTGTAACCTTAAACAGCCTATGCTCACTTGTTTTCCCATGAGTGAAAGAATCCAGTGATAATGACTGCTCACTGCTTTTATTTATACAGTGGTGATATTGCATACTGAGATTATACAGAATTCAACAAGTGATAATGGTGGCGTACGTGGGAATGGGGCCCGGCTTTCTGTGTAGATCCTGATCACTTTAACACAGCCTTCAAAGTGCAAAAGTGACAGATTCTATTAGGTGTACGGGTTCCCTTAAAAGTAGGGATCACAGATCTTGAGCAAGATGCACACTGTGCGATAATTGGAGCAATCGGTCAATACTCAAATACTCAGGTAGTACACAACATTCGGCCCCGATGAGCCAATATTGTGCCTCAAATGCAGTGTGTACATGATTGGCCCGATAAAGTGCATTTAACCACTTAACTGACTGTTTCCCAAAAAAACTGCTCAGACTTTTTTTTTTATAGTGAATTAGGTGAAGAACATGAATTTAACCTTATCCAAAATGATTCGTTTAAAAATAAAAAAAATAAAAAATAAAAAAAAATATATATATAACGCTAGGCTCCGGCACTCCAGCTACGTTAGCTTGCTAAGGTGCCTTCCTTGTGGGGCAATCCCACACAGATATGTAGACAGGATAGAGGCGGCACTCAAAGACTTGCACAAATAGTGAAAAAAGCATTCATGCAGGGATGCTGTTTTAATTAGTGTTACGTTTCGGGGACGTATCCCCTTCCTCAGCAGCCGCTATTGTCTGCAGCATCTGGGTAGGAGGGTCCTGCCGTGCTGAACGATCAGCAACATGGCAAACACTGAGGGAGAGTTTGGGAAGGCAGAGGGACCTTCCAGTCCCTCTTAGAGCAGCGGAGGGAAGTTTCTCTTCCCTGCAGCTGCAATCACTGTTTATCTGACTAGTTGCATCCTGTGTGACCTGGTCAGATAAAGCACTTGCTGGTGTGGCCGCATCTGATGCGACCTTACCAGGCAAGTGGTTCAAGACATCATCTCAACAACATTTAGGGGGGAAATCAATAGTTTTACCCCGCAGCTACCACTAGGTGGTGCAAAATGGAGCAATTCAATTGTTGCTCCGTTTAGAAGCCTGGTAGCCATGGAATGACATGTCTTCTTACAGCCTCCTGAGGCGCGAGGAGAAATGTGCGCTAAGTCAGCACTTTGGGTGTCCGAACGGGAGTTTTGACACCCAAAGCAGTACTTTCGAGAGGTTAAACCGTTTTATGTGGCTAAACCCTGTCTGTATGTGACATGTGCGATATGCATGTGCACCCAAACAACAATTGAATTGTGACTGTTCTTTGGATGTCTGAAAAGTCCTGTTTAGACGGGATTATTAGACGCCCAAAACAATTGAATCCCCCCCCACCCATATTGTTGAAATAGTAATACAGGTTGAGTATCCCATATTCAAATATTCCGAAATACGGAATATTCCGAAATACAGACTTTTTTTTTTAGTGAGATAGTGAAACCTTTGTTTTTTGATGGCTCAATGTACACAAACTTTGTTTAATACACAAAGTTATTAAAAATATTGTATTAAATGACCTTCAGGCTGTGGGTATAAGGTATATAATCAGCTCCTTTGGATTTCAGTATCATTTGTATGCTGATGATACTCAAATCTACCTATCCTCCCCAGATTTGTCACCACCAGTATTGGCTCGTGTCACTGGATGCCTGTCTGCCATTTCATCTTGGATGTCATCTCGCCACCTCAAACTCAACATTTCCAAAACCGAATTAATTATTTTCCCACCAGCTAAGAGTAGTTACCAACCTGATATCTCTATAACTGTTGACAATGTAACTATCCACCCCACCCCACAAGCTCGTTGCCTAGGTGTCACCCTTGACTCTGAACTGTCCTTTGTTCCACACATTCAATCTGTCTCTAAATCATGTTACATGCACCTTAAAAACATATCCAAAATACGCCCTTATCTTACACAAGACACTGCAAAAACTCTAATTCATGCACTCATCATCTCCTGCATTGATTATTGTAATAGTCTCCTTACTGGTCTTCCCAAACATAGGCTATCACCACTTCAATCCATTTTAAATGCAGCTGCGAGGCTAATCTTCCTCGCCAGACGTTCTTCATCTGCTGATCCGCTCTGTCAGTCCCTCCATTGGTTACCGGTATTCTACCGTGTCAAATATAAAATACTTTTACTTACATACAAGGCTATTAACCAAACTGCACCATCATACATCTGTTATGCACACCAGTGCCTGCAGGAAAGTACTGGTGTCAGAACTATTATGCACTCCAGTGCCTGCAGGAATGTACTGGTGTTTGAACTGTTATGCAAAACAAATGGACTCACAGACAGACTGGGGAATATGACATAACGTACACAGAAGGTGATAGGGTAACAAAATACACACAAAGTGAACAGAAAAATCCAGAGGCTAAGGAACTGGGTATCTCCCTTGTATTAGAAATGCTCAGATGGGAAAAGCAAGATGTTGTGTTTTAATACGTAGAGAACCCGAAATGCTGTTGCTAAGGGCAACAGCAAAACCCTAAAGGGTTACCAACGGGTGTGGCAGTAAACTCCTTGGTCAGAGATGGAATGATAGACACAAGGAGAGCCTCCACAATCCTGATTCTCACTTGCAGTGCACAGGTTCAGCTTACTGCCACTAAACTGACCCCTGACACCTAGCACAGTGAGACAGGATTAGACAGGCAAGTCTTAGAATACAGCCGCAAACTTGCTAAGTTCACAGAGTAATAACAGAACCCCAGCAAGCTAAACGACTGACTCCAGTCTTACTGCTAGGTCTGGATTGGCAGAGTGTAATACCAAATCCCCAGGCCTATTTGCAGTAAGCAACAAACAAATACAAAGCTACACAGTACTGGTTAACTTTCAGGAACTGACTAACCAACAAAGATTCAGCAGCATCTGCTTACCCTGAGAAGAGGCCTTATAAAGCAGGTGCTGTCCACGCCCCACTCAGACCTCACAGACTGTGAGCACAAAAACCAGCACCGGATCCCCTGCCGTGCACAGAGCCTATAACCACTGCACAGCAAAAGACCCGAACCGGAGTATCAGCTGCGCTCAGGTTACTCCGCTAGCACTTGTCTCCCGGTTGCCATGACGACGTGGCAGCACAGGGCAGGAGACCCTAACAACATCTCCTCACTCATCTCAAAATATCTCCCTACCAGACCTCTCCGCTCTGCACAAGATCTGCGTCTCTCATCCACATGTATTACCTGTTCCCACTCAAAATTACAGGACTTTACCCGGGCTTCACCCACTCTGTGGAATGCACTCCCACGCACAATAAGACTCTCCTCTAGTCTCCAAACCTTTAAACGTTCTCTGAAAACTCATCTCTTCAGACAAGCCTACCAAATTTCTGACCCACACACATAACCTTCACAGCTTCCCTATCAAGTTACATCCCCTCTGTACAGTCCACATAAACTCACATTTTGTCTTCCAACATTGCTGGGTGATCATATCATATACAACCCATTAAGAACCTAGCAACCTGGGGAACCATTATGTGACAAGTAGCATCTATCCTTGTGTATCAATGCCTATTTCCCTATAGATTGTAAGCTCGCGAGCAGGGCCTTCCTACCTCTGTCTGTCTGTCTGTCTTTACCCAGTTTTGTTCTATAATTGTTGTTCTAATTGTAAAGCGCAACGGAATATGCTGCGCTATATAAGAAACTACTAATAAATAAATATATATGAAACACAAATGAATTGTGTGTATGTAGACACACTTTGTTTAATGCACAAAGTTATAAAAAATATTGGCTAAAATTACCTTCAGTCTGTGTGTATTAGGTGTATATGAAACATAAATGCATTCTGTGCTTAGATTCAGGTCCCATCACCATGATATCTCATTATGGTATGCAATTATTCCAAAATACGGAAAAATCTGATATCCAAAATACCTCTGGTCCCAAGCATTTTGGAAAAGGGATACTCAACCTGTAATAATACGTTTATTTATATAGCGCTCTTTCTCCAATAGGACTCAAGGCGCTTAACAGATACATAGCATAATATAGTACAGAAAATAATGAAGTACATTTTCATAAAATACAGAAGCAAGAAGATACTAAAAGGGACATTATGGAAATGCTTGAGTAAACTGGAAAGTCTTGAGTCTACTTTTGAAGGATTCTATAGTTGGGGCCTCTCGCACTGTGCGGGGAAGTGAGTTCCATAGAGTTGGAGCCGCATGGCTAAAAGCTCGACCCCCCAGATGAATTACGGGAGATTCTAGGTACTGCTAAAAGTCCTTCATCTACAGATCGCAGTAATCGAGTGGGGCAGTATGGGGTCAGAAGCTGCTTCAGGTACCTTGGGCCCTGGTCATGTAATGCTTTGAAACTCAGTAAGCCAATCTTGAAGATGATTCGCCATCTTACAGGCAGCCAGTGAAGGGAGTAGAGGATGGGTGTTATGTGGCTAGAACGGGGCTGGTTGGTTAACAGCCTGGCAGCTATGTTTTGCACCAGCTGTAAGTGGTGCAATTCTTTTACCGGGAGACCAAAGTAGAGGGCATTACAGTAGTCTAATCGAGATGATACAAATGCATGTATGACTTTTGGCAGATCATCTGAGGGAATTAAGTGCTTGATTCTGGCTATGTTCCTCAGGTGAAAGAATGAGGGTTTGATTGTGGCTGATATCTGATGTTTAAGTGTCAAGCCACCATCCAGGACAACACCAAGATTCCGCACACGATCACTGGTCTGTAATTCTGAATCCCCGTGTTTAAGTCCAGTTGGTTGGCTATGCTGCGGTCTTGTCCTTTGATGTTGCGGTCGTATCATAAGGACCTCTGTTTTATCCGGGTTCAGTCGCAGCCAACTGGCACTCATCCACTCCTGTTGCTCAGCTAGACAGCCATTTAGGGTTGCTATTGGGTTATCAGTGCCCGGAGCAAAGGACAGGTACAGTTGTGTATCATCTGCATAGCAGTGGTAGACCCGGCCATGGCGCCTGATTATTTCGCATGTATACTGCAAAAAGCATGGGGGATAGTATAGAACGTTGTGGGACACCACATGGCAATTGGGGTGATGAGTATAATCCAGACGAAACTCTCTGTGACCTGCCTGTGAGAAATGATTTGAACCAGTTTAGGACTGTGCCATCCAGACCACAAAAATGTATCAGTCGCTCAATCAGAAGCCCATGGTCCACAGTATCAAATGCTGCCGAGAGATCCAGAAGGATTAATATTGAACAGTAATTGTGTAGTGTGTATTCATGAAATCTAATTTCTCTGACGTCCTAGTGGATGCTGGGAACTCCGTAAGGACCATGGGGAATAGCGGCTCCGCAGGAGACAGGGCACATCTAAAGAAAGCTTTAGGATCACCTGGTGTGCACTGGCTCCTCCCCCTATGACCCTCCTCCAAGCCTCAGTTAGATTTTCTGTGCCCGACGAGAAGGGTGCACACTAGGGGCTCTCCTGAGCTCTTTGTGAAAGTTTTAGTTTAGGTTTATTATTTTCAGTGAGACCTGCTGGCAACAGGCTCACTGCATCGAGGGACTAAGGGGAGAAGAAGCGAACTCACCTGCGTGCAGAGTGGATTGGGCTTCTTAGGCTACTGGACATTAGCTCCAGAGGGACGATCACAGGTTCAGCCTGGATGGGTCACCGGAGCCGCGCCGCCGGCCCCCTTACAGAGCCAGAAGAGCGAAGAGGTCCGGAAAAATCGGCGGCAGAAGACTTTCCTGTCTTCAGATAAAGGTAGGCGCACAGCACCGCAGCTGTGCGCCATTGCTCTCAGCACACTTCACACTCCGGTCACTGAGGGTGCAGGGCGCTGGGGGGGCAGCGCCCTGAGACGCAATAAATCGTTAGAAAACCTTTTATGGCTAAAATAAATGCATCACATATAACTCCTGGGCTATATGGATGCATTTAACCCCTGCCAAAACATACAAGAAAACGGATGATAAGGACGCCGAGAAAGGGGCGGAGCCTATCTCCTCAGCACACTGGCGCCATTTTCCCTCACAGCTCAGTTGGAGGGAAGCTCCCTGGCTCTCCCCTGCAGTCACTACACTACAGAAAGGGGTTAATAAAGAGAGGGGGGCACAAATTAGGCGCAGTATAAACAATACAGCAGCTATAAAGGGAAAAACACTTATATAAGGTTATCCCTGTATATATATAGCGCTCTGGTGTGTGCTGGCAAACTCTCCCTCTGTCTCCCCAAAGGGCTAGTGGGGTCCTGTCCTCTATCAGAGCATTCCCTGTGTGTGTGCTGTGTGTCGGTACGTTTGTGTTGACATGTATGAGGAGAAAAATGATGAGGAGACGGAGTAGAGTGTCTGTAATAGTGTTGTCACCCCCTGGGGGGTCGACACCTGAGTGGATGTACTGTGGAAATGACAGTGTCAGCTTTGTATAAAAGACAGTGGTTGACATGAGACAGCCGGCTACTCAGCTTGTGCATGTCCAGAAGTCTCATATAGGGGCTCTAAAGCGCCCGTTACCTCAGATACAGACGCCGACACGGATACTGACTCCTGTGTCGCGGTGAAGAGACAACCGTGATTTCCAAATAGGGCCACACATTGCATGATTGAGGCAATGAAAAAAGTATTATGTTGGTGAGGAAAAACTTCCTGTAGTTTTCCTGAATCTGAGAAATAAAATGCGTGGGTTTCCCCCCGATAACAATTGATAATTTCTAAAAAGTTATTGGCAGTATACCTTTTCCCGCCAGAGGTTAGGGTGCGTTGGGAAACACCCCCTAGGGGGGATAAGGCGCTCACACGCTTGTAAGAACATGGGCTCTACCCTCTCTTGAGATGGCCGCCCTTAAGGATCCTGCTGATAGAAAGCAGGAGGGTATCCTAAAATGTATTTACACACATACTGGTGTTATACTGCGACCAGCAATCGCCTCAGCCTGGATGTGCAGTGCTGGGTTGGCGTGGTCGGATTCCCTGACTGGAAATATGATATCCTAGATAAGGACAGTATATTATTGCCTATAGAGCAATTAAAAGATGCATTTCTATATATGCATGACGCACAGCGGAATATTTGCCGACTGGCATCAAGTATAAGTGCGTTGTCCAATTATACCAGTAAAGTGGTCAGGTGATGCGGATTCCAAACGGCATTTGGAAGTATTGCCTTAAAAGAGGGGATGTACCCCAGGTCGCCTCTCAAAATAAGACGCCGTATTATCAGGCGCAGGCCTGGTTGGCAAGCGGACAAAAGGGTTCCTCTTTTCTGCTCGTGACAGAGGGAGAGGAAAATGGCTGCAGAGATCAGCCAGTTCCAAGGAACAGAAACTCTTTTCCGCCTCTGCCAAGCCCTCAGTATGACGCTAGGGCTTTACAAGTTCAGGCACGGTGGGGTCCCGTTCTCAATGAATTTCAGTGCGCAGTGGGCTCACTCGCAAGTAGACCCCTGGATCCTTCAGGTAATATTTCAGGGGTACAAATTGGAATTCGAGACGTATCCCCCTCGCCGTTTCCAAAGGTCTGTTTTACCGACGTCTCCCGCTGACAGGGAGGCAGTTTTGGAAACCATTCACAAGCTGTATTCCCAGCAGGTGATAATCAAGGTACCCCTCCTGCAACAGGGAACGGGGTATTATTCCACACTATTGTGGTACCGAAGCCAGACGGCTCGGTGAGACCGATTTTAAAATCTAAAATCTAAAATCTTTGAACACTTGCATACAGAGGTTCAAATTCAAAATTGAGTCACTCAGAGCAGTGATTGCAAACCTGGAAGAAGGGGACTACATGATGTCTCGGGACATCAAGGATGCTTACCTTCATGTCAAAATTTACCCTTCTCACCAAGGGTATTTCAGGTTATGGTACAGAACTGTCACTATCAGTTCGGACGCTGCCGTAGGGATGGTCCACGGCACCCCGGGTCTTTACTGAAGTAATGACCGTAATGATGATATTCCTTCGAAGGAAGGGAATTTTAGTTATCCGTTACTTGGACGATTCCCTGATAAGGGTAAGATCCAGGGAACAGTTGGAGATCGGTGTAGCACTATATCAGGTAGTGTTGCGGCAGCACGATTGGATTCTCAATATTCCAAAATCGCTGCTGGTTCCGACGACTTGTCTTCTGTTCCTAGGGATGATCCTGGACACAGTCCAGAAAGAAGGTGTTTCTCCCGGAGGAGAAAGCCAGGGAGTTATCCGACAGGAACCTCCTAAAACCGAACCAAGTCTCAGTGCATCAATGCACAAGGGTTCTGGGTAAAAATGGTGGCTTCCTACGAAGCAATCCCATTCGGCAGATTCCACGCAAGACTTTCCAGTGGAACCTACTGGACAAATGGTCCGGGTCGCATCTTCAGATGCTTCAGCGGATAACCCTGTCACCGGGGACAAGGGTATCCCTCCTGTGGTGGTTGCAGAGTGCTCATCTTCTAGAGGGCCGCAGATTCGGCATTCGGGACTGGGTCCTGGTGGCCAGGGATGCCAGCCTGCGAGGCTGGGGAGCAGTCACACAGGGAAGGAATTTCCAGGGCTTATGGTCAAGCCTGGAGACATCTCTTCATATAAACATTCTGGAACTAAGGGCCATTTACAATGCCCTAAGTCAAGCGAAACCCCTGCTTCAGGGTCAGGCGGTATTGATCCAATCGGACAACATCACGTCAGTCGCCCACGTAAACAGACAGGGCGGCACGGGAAGCAGGGGGGCAATGGCAGAAGCTGCAAGGATTCTTCGCTGGGTGGAAAATCATGTGATAGCACTGTCAGCAGTGTTCATTCCGGGAGTGGACAACTGGGAAGCAGACTTCCTCAGCAGACACGACCTTCACCCGGGAGAGTGAAGACTTCACCCAGAAGTCTTCCACCTGATTGTAAACCGTTGGGAAAAACCAAAGGTGGACATAATGGCGTCCCGTCTAAACAAAAAACTAGACAGATATTGCGCCAGGTCAGGGGACCCTCAGGCAATAGCGGTGGACGCTCTGGTAACACCGTGGGTGTACCAGTCAGTGTATGTGTTCCCTCCTCTGCCTCTCATACCAAAAGTACTGAGAATCATAAGAAGGAGAGGAGTAAGAACTATACTCGTGGTTCCGGATTGGCCAAGAAGGAGTTGGTATCCGGAACTTCAAGAGATGCTCACGGACGAACCGTGGCCTCTACCTCTAAGAAAGGACCTGCTCCAGCAGGGGCCTTGTCTGTTCCAAGACTTACCGCGGCTGCGTTTGACGGCTTGGCGGTTGAAAGCCGGATCCTGAAGGAAAAAGGCATTCCAGATGAAGTCATCCCTACCCTGGTCAAGGCCAGGAAGGACGTAACCGCAAAACATTATCACCGCATTGGCGAAAATATGTTGCGTGGTGGGAGGCCAAGAAGGCCCCTACAGAGGAATTTCAACTGGGTCGTTTCCTCCATTTCCTGCAAACAGGACTGTCTATGGGCCTAAAATTAGGGTCCATTAAGGTTCAAATTTCGGCCCTGTCGATTTTCTTCCAAAAGGAACTGGCTTCAGTGCCTGAAGTTCAGACATTTGTAAAAGGGGTACTGCATATACAGCCTCCTTTTGTGCCTCCAGTGGCACCTTGTGATCTCAATGTTGTGTTGAGTTTCCTAAAGTCACATTGGTTTGAACCACTCACCACTGTGGACTTAAAATATCTCACATGGAAGGTGACGATGCTGTTAGCCCTGGCTTCAGCCAGGCGTGTGTCAGAATTGGCGGCTTTATCATATAAAAGCCCTTATTTAATATTTCATTCTGACAGGGCAGAATTGAGGACTTGTCCTCAATTTCTACCTAAGGTGGTTTCTGCATTTCACATGAAGCAACCTATTGTGGTACCTGCGGCTACTAAGGACTTGGAGGATTCCAAGTTGCTTGACGTGGTCAGGGCCCTGAAAATATATGTTTCCAGGACGGCTGGAGTCAGAAAATCTGACTCGCTGTTTATCCTGTATGCACCCAACAAACTGGGTGCTCCCGCTTCTAAGCAGACGATTGCTCGTTGGATTTGTAGTACAATTCAGCTTGCACATTCTGTGGCAGGCCTGCCACAGCCAAAAATCTTAAAATGCCCACTCCACAAGGAAGGTGGGCTCATCTTGGGCAGCTGCCCGAGGGGTCTCGGCTTTACAACTTTGCCGAGCAGTTACTTGGTCAGGAGCAAATACGTTTGTAAAATTCTACAAATTTGATACCCTGGCTGAGGAGGACCTGGAGTTCTCTCATTCGGTGCTGCAGAGTCATCCGCACTCTCCCGCCCGTTTGGGAGCTTTGGTATAATCCCCATGGTCCTTACGGAGTTCCCAGCATCCACTAGGACGTCAGAGAAAATAAGAATTTACTTACCGATAATTCTATTTCTCGTAGTCCGTAGTGGATGCTGGGCGCCCATCCCAAGTGCGGATTGTCTGCAATACTGGTACATAATTATTGTTACCAAAAAATTCGGGTTATTGTTGTAGTGAGCCATCTTTTATAGAGGCTTCTCTATTATCAAGAGAAATGTATACCAGCGCTGGCTGTGCAAATCAAAATTGAAAATACATTGACAGCAGATTAAAATAGTAATAATAATAATAATAAGGATGGTTTGTTCTATGTAAAAAAGTAACAATTTATTTATATATCACATATAACACTGCTAAAAAGAAGGAATTCCTTTTGCCACAAAGTGGCAGTAAAACTGAGATATATCTTTATCTGGTAAACTTTCATAGATTTCACATTCTCCTATATTAAAGTTTGTCCATTCCTATAGGCTAGGACAGCCTCCCTTTGTGCAATTCACTGTAGGTAAATAGTTACCGGGTCCCCACGTTGGTAAGCATCAGCCTCGGAGCAAGTCCATTTGTAGCTGTAGGGGTGTTGGTTAAACCGGTTAAAAGATTTGATTCAGTGATGGGAGCGAGGTCCAAAGATGTGCCGAAGGAAGACAGGCTTGGCAGGCCAAATGGAGAGTGGAGTCCAGATCGGATGAAGTAAGCTCAACGCGTTTCACTGGTACAGTCCAGCTTCCTCAGGAGCATATATATATATGAGGAAGCTGGACTGTACCAGTGAAACGCGTTGAGCTTACTTCATCCGATCTGGACTCCACTCTCCATTTGGCCTGCCAAGCCTGTCTTCCTTCGGCACATCTTTGGACCTCGCTCCCATCACTGAATCAAATCTTTTAACCGGTTTAACCAACACCCCTACAGCTACAAATGGACTTGCTCCGAGGCTGATGCTTACCAACGTGGGGACCCGGTAACTATTTACCTACAGTGAATTGCACAAAGGGAGGCTGTCCTAGCCTATAGGAATGGACAAACTTTAATATAGGAGAATGTGAAACCTATGAAAGTTTACCAGATAAAGATATATCTCAGTTTTACTGCCACTTTGTGGCAAAAGGAATTCCTTCTTTTTAGCAGTGTTATATGTGATATATAAATAAATTGTTACTTTTTTACATAGAACAAACCATCCTTATTATTATTATTATTATTATTACTATTTTAATCTGCTGTCAATGTATTTTCAATTTTGATTTGCACAGCCAGCGCTGGTATACATTTCTCTTTCTCTAATGTCTAGTTTTTTGAGGAATTGACCTTCCTCTTACCTGCTGCTGTTGGTTGCGCACTTGCACATATACTATTTGCACTTTGAAGCTTCTCTATTATCATGCTGTTAACTGGGTTCAGATCACAAGTTGTACAGTGTGATTGGTGTGGCTGGTATGAGTCTTACCCGGGATTCAAAATCCTTCCTTATTGTGTACGCTCGTCCGGGCACAGTATCCTAACTGAGGCTTGGAGGAGGGTCATAGGGGGAGGAGCCAGTGCACACCAGGTGATCCTAAAGCTTTCTTTAGATGTGCCCTGTCTCCTGCGGAGCCGCTATTCCCCATGGTCCTTACGGAGTTCCCAGCATCCACTACGGACTACGAGAAATAGAATTATCGGTAAGTAAATTCTTATTATCCAGAGCATTGTTTCAGATGTCGGGGAAAAAAAATAAAAAAAACGTATCTGTCTGATGTGTATCCTATTTGTTCAAGGGTAACCTTTTTGTCTAAAGGGCTGTACTGTCGGGTAGATTTCCCCAGAGATGTGTGCTGCGCGGTCTCTCCCCCCTGCTTAGCACAGCTGTCGCCGGCACCCCTACACACTGAGCGATGTTCAGCTAATTTCTAAGCAATTAGCTGAACATAGCTCAGTCTAGTCAGATTGTTTAGAAATTATCTGAACATCGCTCCGTGTGTACCCCCCTTAAGCTGCTTACAAAAATTGTTTAGTAGAATAAATAACATAAAAAATAAATAAAAAGTTTGTAAATGTAAGAACCCCCATTAAAAAAAACCCACCTGAATATACAGTAGCTCCTGTTGTCCCTGTTGCGGGAGCGCGCATCGGTGTCGCAAACTGTATACACACTGCGATATGTGCCAAGTTTTCTTACGATTTTGACTATTCAATTCAGTCGGATTTCCCGTTTTATCTGACAAATCAGAAAATCCGACTTGTCGAAAACACATGGAACTGCGGATTAGCCGAGGAGCCACGTGTTTTGTCGGATTCGCAGCCAAATCCGATAGGTTTTAGCCCCGTTTCCGACCATGTCAATCCGACTTTAAAAAAAGTTGTATTGGCATTGTCTGGAACTGCCAAAACCTGTTGGATTTGGCCGCTAATTGAATACCGAAATGTCGGATCCTTTTCGTCGGAAAGGATCCGACATCAGTTGAATATATCCCCATAAAGTAATACAGTGTAATTCGCTCAGTGAAATTCTCTCGCACATCGATACAAAAATAAAACTTAAATGCATGCCTTTGTCCCTGGGCCTATTAAGGTTATGAACCTTATATACTGTACACCTATTTGTTATCTTTATTCTCACGGTTTGAGATTAATGTTTGGGGTTGCACTAATTTTGTACAAATATCTTGGTGAAGAGTCATATAAGTTGATTTTACTACTCTACTACCAGTAGGATGCTCTATCACTTCAACCTGCATTTTTAGACTATTAACTAATGATGTACTATGAATTAGGGGGGTAACCAATTACACATGGTCAATTTTAATGCCGGGGGCTATCCTATGCACGCTCTTCCCCCGATGTCTGGACTTATCGTGGAATATGGTGCTTTGGGTGCCTCAGGTACCCGAAGCATAATCTGCAATAAGCGGGCTGCCGTAGCTGCAATAACACATGGGATCAGGGGGCTTATCCCCGATCCCATGTGTTATCGCGCAATCGAGGGAATGTTTTCGGATGATGAAAATGACTTGCAATAGGATATCACAATAATGACCATCAGTCATTAATCGCGATATCAGGATCAGGGATCTACCCCCTCCCCCCCCTTAATATGTTATCCCCCAGTCAAATGTGCACATTATCAAAATGTGATAATGGCCTAAGAGTTACAGTGGGGTCTGTTTGCTTCTTTTTGTTCCAGTATGAAGCAGTGGTGCTCTGAATATGCTGCTGCTGCTGCTTCTCCACTTCCCAAACGTATAAAATAAGTGATAACTTATCGGACAACTCACCTCAAAGGCGGCATATGCTTCAGAATCGCCTCGGAATTGGCTTGTTGGGAGACATGGATATCTTTCATTGCATGCCATGGCATCCAGCTCAAATTGATGATGAACTTTTGAAATAAATACACCTTTAACATGAGTTGTCTGACAAGCTTTCTCTTAATTATTGGAAGATGTAAATATTGTCCTGGTCATGAAGAGTTAAGTGACTAGCAGATGTTCGCAAAAATAATGTAGAAATTTGAAGTCACTCAGTTAAATCTAGGAGCTACCAGGAATATTTAAGGAGCAAGATGAAGATCAGTTGACATCACTGGCAATGACCACTGCTGGATTTCCCACTAGGCACAAGGCAAGTGTCTCTAGGGGCGAAACTGGCTGGGGGTGGCATTGCACTCTCCCTGCAACAGTGCTTTCCTGTACCCCTGCAACAGAGCTTTCCTGTACCCCAATTCAGCCATGGCTATTTGGGCACAGAACAAAGACGCATCAGGGAGAGTCTCAGGAGTGGGCGCATGAGCAGTGTAGGAGGCTAGAAACTTAGGGCCTACTTCAGACCTGATCGTAGCCCCGCAGACATGCCTGATTGTAGCCCCGCAGACATGGGGGGGGGGCATCCAGCACAGAGCTAGTCTGCACCGCGTGTCTAGCTGTGCCCCCCCCTGCACAGGTACAAAAGTATCGCAACCGCCGGGGCCCGCCCCCCACACAGTCCGGGCACGCCTGCGTTGCCCAGACCACGCCCCTGAAATGGCGGCCAAATGCCGCCGGCCCACCCAGCGACCGCCTCTGCCTGTCAATCAGGCAGAAGCGATCGCAGGGCTGAGATGGCCATCGGCTCTCTAGCATGCACATGCGTACTGCGGCGCATGCGCAGTTCAGACCAGATCGCCCGCTGTGCGAAAATACACAGCAGCTATCAGGTCTGAATTAGCCCCTAAGGTTCATGTCAGAGAAACTCTTAAGCAGTGTTCACATATGCAATCTGCAGCAGCTGGGTTCTTAGCCCACAAAAGGTAAAAAAAAAACAGGTAGCTCACCAGAATCCTGGGAGGGGGACCGGTCTCCCAATAATATTGTGCCTAGGGTCATCCTGACCCCGAAATCTGCCCCCATGGCAATGACTCAGTTTGCACCTGTAGCAATTTTCATGCTTATCTTGTCCCTGGCGGCTGCTGCTATTTTTCCCTGGACTAAAGTGTTAGCTAGTCACCAATAATGCAGATAATAAGTCTGCCAGAAGGAAGTTAATTATATACACGCTGTTCACTTTGAGCCACAATTAAGTCTTCTAGTTTATCTGACCTTTTTGGCACAGCATTCCTGTTCTACATTAAGTGGCATTAATTAAATTGACCTTGAGGGTATAGAAAAGTGTAACGGCACTCTATTTTCATACTAATACAATTTTATTTCTATCAGATTATCATGTTTTCAGTGTTGCTGCTTGTGTGGCATGGGATCAGCTTGCTAATTAGTTCTGTTACTTTTGAATTTCCACATTTGTGACTGTGGGTCAGGTCACTGTGGCAAAGCAGGCAGGAACAGCAGACGGGAATGATGTTGGAAGCACACATTGCATTTGAAGACTAATCATATGACTACTTGATCCTAAATTCTTCCTCTTTTCTATTTTTTTTTTTTGGTCTCTCATTGGAGTGTACACAGGACTGTATTTAGAGCTGACAATGCAACGGAAATGGAATTTATGTAGCGTGTGTGCTTCCTTGAAGGAGTGTACACTGTATGTGTACAAAGCAAGAAAGAGTATGTAGTATGTTGCTACAGTGAGACTCTCACCATAATATCAAGTATTACTCAGGCTGATCTTTTGCTGGGCAGTTCCTTCATCTGATCCGTATTAAGGGGGTAAGTCAGAGTTGATCGTAGCAGCAAAATTTGTTAGCAGTTGGGGCAAAACCATGTGCACTGCAGGGGGAAAGGCGGGCAGATATAACGTGCAGAGAGTTAGATTTGGGTGGGTTATTTTGTTTCTGTGCAGGGTAAAAAATACTGGTTGCTTTATTTTTACACTGCAATTTAGATTTCAGTTTGAACACACCCCACATAATCT
Source organism: Pseudophryne corroboree (assembly GCF_028390025.1). Classification (NCBI taxonomy): domain Eukaryota; kingdom Metazoa; phylum Chordata; class Amphibia; order Anura; family Myobatrachidae; genus Pseudophryne; species Pseudophryne corroboree. The sequence goes on from NC_086447.1 coordinate 734,162,618, forward strand.
AAACTCTCTCTGCACATGTTATATCTGCAGTGCACATGGTTTTGCCCAATTGCTAACAAATTTGCTGCTGCAATCAACGCTGAATTAGGCCTTAAATGCACTATAGCATGAAAATACAGTCATCTGAAAGCACATGCTTGGAAATATTTGGGTTTATAGCTAAGCTTTCATATATTGACCTCGTAATAAAGTACACCTGCTTTTGTACATATGGATTGCCAATGCTGTGTCTCCTGTCTTTGCAGACGATATGCTCATATGCTGTTATTTAATTCAGCCTTCAGAAGGTTAGCTTTCACTAGCAGGGCCCTCGCTTTTTCATCTCTGACTTGACCTATCTTCTTTTCAATACTCCCTTCGACGGCACCAAATCCCCCAGTTTTCTGCCGCCTTGATATCTGCTGACACAGCTCTGTTTATATACTCTGTACTTGTCCTGTATTGTCTTGAACTGTAAGTCACTGTTTTCTAATTTTGCTTATTTGTTGATGTACTCTGTAACTGGGTGCTGCGGATCCCATGTGGTGCCATATAAATAAAAGATGATAATAATATTTATTTTATGGTGTTTGTCATTCAAATGAAAAACTGAAACTGTAAAAATTTAATTTTAAACTTATTTACTACCCACTCCCCATATATGTTAAATCCCCATAATACAGTACACCCTTACCAAAAAAAAATATTATATAAAGAAATTCTGCTCTTCATAGCACTAACAATCCGTTTCCAGGCAGGAGCTGATAGCGTGTTTAGTAAAGCGTTTAAAGTAACCTGTTGAGGAGGAATTACCAGCAAAGATGTGTTGCAGCACTTGCACACATGGCCCAGAAGCAACCAGTGCTGGTAGAACAGACTGTGTTGATTGTGACTGTTCTATTAAAATTGGTGTGATTCTCACACATACGGTTGGTGTGTGTGACTGGTTTGGTCAGGTAACACTAGTGGCAGATAACTAATTTCAAATGAAACCCCAGGAATCCGTAGGAAACATTACCCCTAAAGGAAGGTCTGGGAAGTTGGATAAAAATACTGCAGATATATTTCTGTCCTGGCATCCCAGTTCCCCCTGTATGTGTACTGTCCAGTAGTCAACCTGGACTTTCTGCAGGTTGGGTGAGAACTGCTACAGTGAAGTGATGCTGCCTGGCAGCGAATCAGAATGGATCAGCTGTTCTCTGTCACTGTACTGTGGAAATGTATTAAAGTTTGGAGAGAGCTAGATTTGGGTGGGGTGTGTTTAAACTGAAATCTAAATTGCAGTGTAAAAATAAAGCAGCCAGTATTTACCCCGCACAGAAATAAAATAACCCACCCAAATCTAACTCTCTCTGCACATTATATCTGCCCCCCCTGCAGTGCACATGGTTTTTGCCCAGGGGCTAAAGTGAGCCGGAATGGGGCGAAACTGCGTTCTGTCGGTTCCACTTGGAGACAGAACGCAGTTCCGCCTCCTCCGGCTCACCTAACCCGATGTGTGCCCTGCGCCACAGGGAGATGCTGGGCACCCGCTGAGATTGTGTTACCAGCGGATGCCCGGCTCTCTCTCCACAGCGGAAGCCGTCTGCAGGAGCTCACTACTGAGCTCCGGCTTCCGGCTCTCGGCTCTGTCAGTGCGCGCTACTACAGGGGCTAAACTACAAGGAGTCAAACTACTGGCGGCATTACTACTGGGGGCTAAACTACTAAGGGTATTACTACATGGGGCTAAACTACAGGGGGCATTACCACTGGGGTCTAAACTACAGGGGCTAAACTATTGGGGGCATTACCACTGGGAGGCTAAACTAAAGTGGGGGTAAACTACTGGGGTCATAACTGCAGGGTCTAAACTACTGGGGGCATAACTACTGGGGCTAAACGACCTGGGGGCATTACTTCAGGCGACATTACTACTGGTGGCAATACTACACAGGGGCATTACCATTAAGGGCATTACTAATGGGGGAACTACTAATGAGAGCATTGTAAAGGGGGCACTTCATAAGGGGCATCACTCCTGGGGACATTAGGGGCACTACTACTGGGGGCATTGCATAAGGGGCACCACTACTATGTGCTCTATATATAGGGGCACTACCACTGTGGGCACTACCAGTACAGTGGACATTGCATAAGGAGCACTACTACTGTGGTCATTGTTAAAGGGATGTTACTGCTGTGGGTATTGTATATTACGGGGTGCTACTACTGTGGGCATTATTACTATTGTGTGACCCCGCCCCTTTCTTTTTGAGGCCACAACCCTTTTTCGTGGCGCGTGCCTACGACGTGCGCAATACTTCTATTGCATGGGGGGAGGGGGGGGGGTGTTCCACCACCTCTCTAGGACCACTTTATGCACTGATTTTGCCCATTAGAGGAAAATGTTGTTTTGCAATCAACCTTATATTAGGCCCAAGGTTTCCTCTGATGCATTGTATTATGGTGGATTACTGAATGTAACCTTAAAGCTGTTGAGTTTTCTTTTTTTCTTTGGGAGTGCTGGGATGAATGCAGTATTATTGGGGTAGTGGTGTTGTAGCGTGATAAAATGGGTGCAGTTTAGAGCTGCTGGTCCCGTTTTGTGTGGTGTTGGGGATGTGGAATAATAAACTGGTGCAAAAAGGGCCGTGTAATACAAAATGAAAAACCAGTGCACTGTGGGTTTGGGGCATATATCCTCCACTGTGGGCCCTGCCTGTCCACCATAAAAGTCTTAGGGACTGGGGCTTAGTTCTGGGTCCCCTAACTACCTCAGCTAGTGGGTGGCATCCTGAACATCAAGGGGGTGATTCACTTGTTTTTCCCCCACGGCAACCACTATGGGGTGTACAATGGAGCAATGTACGGTAATTGTTTATCCGTTTAGACGCCTATTCCGTGTGGGAGACATTTCTTCTTGCAGCCTCCTGAGGTGCGAGAAGAAAATGTCCATTGTTTAAGCGTCCTAACCACTTCTTTAGATGGGTTTAACCGCTTTGCGTGGCTAAACCCGGTGCTTTTAGGCACATCAATACTAATGAGCGCCTGAAAGGGGTATGTAAGGAAGACCGCAAGCAACAACAATGTAAAATAATACCAGGGAGAATTCTCATATAATAGGCGTTTTTAAGAATTTGCAGTGCTGTGCCAGTAGTCACAGCATAATAAAAAAAATAGTGTTTGTTTGAGAAACGACTGTTAAGTGCTGATTTGGTTGGTACTTTCTCTCTCCAAGCTTTGATACATCTCCTGCTGTGTGTTTTAGTCATTGCGGTGTAGATGAGAATGTACTAATACCCCTTTCAGCCATCCTCCAAAATCTTGGGATTTTGCACATGAACGTGCATCATCCCGGGATTTTGGTATGTCTGAAAGGCACCAACCAGGGAACGTGTTAAGTCTGAATGATGCGACCCGGGAATTTGCTCTCTGGCCACATGTAAACTGTTTTAATTGGCCAGGATGGGCCGCCTGATGCCTGCTGATGACATCAGCAGCAGTCAGAGAGGGACAGACACCACACATGAGAGGAGCACAGAGCTCAGAGCTGTGTAGAGAGTGTGCCAGTGAAGAGACTGCTCACTCTGTGCAATAACGCACCAGCCAGTCAGCTCCTAAATGTCATTTTTCAAATCCGTAATGATTGGCTGGTGCATTATCACCTTGCGCTTATCACTTATTTATCCATTCTCCAGGTTAATACATCTGCCCCCTAGGGTTAGCATCTTAATAAGAGCATCATTTGCTGTGTAAAACAGCAACTCCACTACAGAAATCCACCTCTCCATGCTACACAAATGCTTGTCAGCCATGAATCCAGCAATGCATTATGGGAACCACACCCTGTCCATTTATAGGGTGCCCCCACTCCTTTGCATGACATCACTGTTGTGTTCCTGCAAACCGTCCCCTTAAAATGATGACACTGCCTTCAAAACTGGAAAAACCAGCTTGTGGGGCGTGGCCTGGAGGCTGTCTGAGCAAGATGCACCTCATATGAGCTCCCAGGGATCTGGGAGTTTTTGAACGAATACCTAGCCTTCCCACGTATATTAGCTGCCCTGTGTCCTCTGACTGCTGGTCTGTGTTAGTGGAGAAGGCGAGGAGTTAGTGCTGCGGAGTCGGGGAGCCGGTTTTCTGGCTCCCGCGGATTGCGGCCTACTCCTTGCCCTGAAGCCGGGGCCTCAATTTCTGAGCATACCCCCAGCCGCGCGGTTACCCTCCCGGGACGTCTGGGGAGCCCGCCTGGACCCCGCTCCCGCTCTGAAGCACCACTGCAGCCTGCCCGGTACTCCTTGCTGGGGGACAGGGGTGTTCCGGGACCGGATCGGGGCCGAGCCGCGCGCTCCGAGACACGGGCGGTGGCCATTTTAAGTGCGGAACACCAGGAAGACACTCAGCGGCGGAGCGGAGGAGACGTCCGACGCCCCCCCGGGTGAGCGCGGCTTGCTTACCCGGCCCCGACGAGGTGACTGCTCGCTCCCCTTCCCGTGGATACTTGCTGGGCGCCCGTCTCGCGCGGCTGCGGGCGGACCGCCGGCCTGGCCGTGCCCCCCCCCCTTTGCCTGACTGGAGCTCAGCGGCTCTTGCTGCGGGTGCCCCCCCGTGTACCTGGGACCCGTCAGCGGCGCTTTCCCGCATCCTGGGGTGAGAGCTGCCCCCTGCAGGCGACAAAGACCCCCCCCCCCCACCTCAGGTTCACCTTTGGACGCTTGGGGGACCTGTGACGCCCCTGCCCCTCTGCGGGGCCTCCCACGGCTGTGGGTGACTTGCCGGGCGGTTCTGGAGGTCGACGCGGACTTCAGCTATTGGGCATTACATACGGGGGCTGAGGGTGGAAGCCCATCATGACACAGCCGTAGGGGCAAATGCGAAGGACTCTGTCCCCAGCCATACCGACACATCCCTCCTCTGGCCAGAATCCTTCCTTGTGAATGGGCTGCACCCCTATATCTGCACCTGGAGCTGCCGGAAATTCTTCTTCCAAGAGTTATAATATCCCTTTGGGGGACACAGATCTTCTATAGCCTGCTGTCCTGGCCTGGGTGTCCCTGAGGTGCTCGGGCGGCAGGAGCTGGGGCTCCCCCTAGTGTCTTTCCTTTTTTTTTCTTCTATTGTGTGCAACAGGGGATGGCTAGCCCTGTCAGCCCTGCTCATGCCAATGTAATTCAAGAGTTATCTCCTACCCCTGCCATTATCTACGTGATGTCTTGATAGTCCCTGAGACAGTGGAGCCTTCAGATTTTCTATCTTACGTGTTTGGAACCGCTGAGCTATCTCCCTCCGGGCCTTATTATGCCTACTAGACGCAACAAACCGTCAAAGCCTGCACAGCAGCTTTCATTTTTCAAGTCATCTCCGAAAATGTCTGGCTCTAAAGTAGCCGGGTCCTCTACAAAAGGCGCGGTCCCTCAGACCCCTCCCTCACTGGAGGTGCCCCCGTCTACATCTGCTACGAGCCTGGACAAGGTTGGAGATGGAGAGGCCCTCACTGTGGGCACTATGAAGCTACTTTTGTCTCGCTTTAAGGAGGAGGTGGCGGCTGAGTTCCGTACCACTTTAACGGCATGCCAACAATCTATAGATGACCTGGGTGGCCGCACGGACCATTTGGAAACTAAAATGGAGGAAGTCGTGGGGTCCCATAACGGCCTACTGGACTCTCATGATGCATTAGAAGCAGAGGTGAAGCTTTTACGGGACAAAGTCACAGATCTGGAGGACAGATCGCGTCGCAGCAATCTTAAATTGCGTGTCCCTGAGTCGGTGTCGCACAGCAGTCTGCACGATTACGCCGTGGCTCTATTACCTAAATCTCCATCTGCGGACTTCCTTATTGATCGAATACACCGGTTGCCAAAGGCCAGAGCGGCCCCGGGCGATGCCCCTAGAGACGTCCTAATGAAGATGCACTACTTTCATGTTAAAGAGGCCTTACTGAAAGCATCTAGACCGACGTCTGACACATCTTCAGCCCTTCAAGGACTTCCACTCTTTGGGGACTTGTCTGCAGCCACCCTTTACAAAACGACGATCATTTCATCAGATTACTGCGGCCCTCAGAAAGGCTGATATCCCATATCGTTGGGGTTTCCCTACTAAGCTGCTGATTCCCCGAGATGGCTCTACTGGCTCTATCGCTACTGCAGATGAAGGAGCAAAATTGCTTAAATCATGGAATATTGCAGAACCCCCTGCGGACTCCTCCCCCCGTCGACTTCGGCAGGACTGGTCGTCGGTGAAGTGAGGACGCCTGCTCTGGGTCGGACAGCTTACATAGCTGTTATGTTCCTACTGTTATGACTCCAGTGACTCTCCAGATTAAGTGGTTTGCTAGGTTAATGTTGCCTTTACCCCTGCCTGAGGGGCCGTGGTGTGTCGGGGGAGGCGCTAGGTATAGCGGGAGATGTGTCCATGTTTTGGAAGAATTTCACTGATTACTCATTTTACTTTACTAGTTGCCCTGTCTTATGGGCGTTGTGCCTGGCGCCTCCCCGGACATAGCAGTTTTCTATTAATGTCGGCCTGTTGGGATAGCTTAAGAGCTTGATACGCAGTAAGAGTCGCTGGACTGATTCTAATGTTAGATTTCTATGTTCTGTTCCCATGTTGGAGCGTTTCTGTTCCGCCTTATTTGCTCTTAAGGTTTTGTTTGCACACATGTGCATTCATCTGCTCTTATGTTATCAAGATGTTCTTATGTTCTTTGGTTTCTAATATAAAAGTATGGCTGTGGGTGGGAGTTATGCCACTAACCCCTCCTTTAGCCTACACAGCCGCCACATTATGGCGACTGGTTGTGATCTCAAGGGAGATCAATTTAGTTTTTTTTTTTTTCTTATGTTTTCCCTCATGTTCTCTGATATGTTTCCCCCCCCCACTATCAGGTAGATCAGTTTAAGCACAGAAATTGGTTAACGGAGTCACCAGCTCTATTTGTAGCTGAATATGGTGAATATAGCCTCTATTAATGCCAAAGGGCTTAACTCTCCCCAAAAGCGAAAAGTGGCCTTGAATTATTTTCATAAGCTTAAGGCACATGTGGTAGCGGTACAGGAGACACACTTCCAGAGCCAAAATCCCCCCCATTTCACTAATTCACGTTACCCCCTTTGCTATACTGCAAATGGTCCCACTAAGAGAGCTGGCGTGGCTCTTCTTATAGCACAACATTGCCTGTTTGTTCTGTCCTCTAAATATGAAGACCCTGACGGGAGATATTTAATCTTAGTAGGTCAACTAGATAATGTAGAGACCACTCTGGTCTCTTGCTACGCCCCTAATACCAAACAAATCTCATTTCTTAGAACGTTTTGTAGAATTCTACAGGAACATACTAGGGGAGCCCTGTTGATCCTTGGAGACTTCAACATGGTGGTGGATCCCATTATGGATCGTTCCCGTCCAACCCGAACCCTTCGTAGCAGTCCGTCCCAGGATCCCTCAGGCAAATTTGGTCAACTGCTAGCTGAATATGCGTTGTATGATATATTGAGGGCCAAACACCCTGCAGAGCGGGATTACACTTTTTATTCCCACGTACATAGCTCATACTCCAGAATAGACCTAGCCTTAACTGATAAATGTACGTTAGCGGCTATAAGTAGGGTGGACATATTACCTATGTCTTGGTCAGATCACTCGCCACTTGTTGTAGTTTGGGATATCGGTAAGAGGGTGGTCCCCCATGGCCCCTGGAGACTGGGTCCGTCCCTTCTTGCCCGCCCTGAGGCTCGCCAGGCCATCCAGCAATCTCTAGATTTATATCTGGCTACAAATTGCCCCAAGGACACATCCGTTTTCACCCATTGGTGTTCTCTGAAAGCCGTGGTTAGAGGCTCTGCAATCCAAATAGCGGCTAGACTCAAACGTGAGTATAGAAACAGATACGCTTCGGCCGAAAGGGAGGCTGCCCGACTAGAATCTGCGCATAAAAATAGCCCTGATGATAAAGCCCTCTTTAAGCAACTCCTTGCTGCCCGCGAAAAGGTGAATACATTTGCCTTAACTGAAGTTCACCGCAATTTGCAGCGGCTTAATCAACAATACTATAGGCTTGGCAACAGAGCGGGACGTTTGCTGGCGCGTAAACTGAGGGGGCGAAGAGCCAAGGAACGCATTCATGCTATCCATACATCCTCGGGAGTTAAAGTTACCGATCCGGTTGAGATAGCTAATGCGTTTGCTGAATATTATTCGCAGCTGTATAACCTTAGAGATGACCCTGGTACCCCTCAGCCTACTTCGAAGGAGATGTTAGAGGCCCGAATAGTTACCATCCCTAAACCGGGTAAATCTCCTACAGTGGTTCAGAATTATCGTCCAATAGCATTGCTGAACACCGACCTTAAATTATTTGCTAAGATGGTTGCAAATAGAATATCCCCTCTCTTGCCTAGCTTGATTAACCCGGACCAGGTGGGTTTTGTTTTGGGCCGGCAAGCGTCAGATAACACACGCAGGGTTATTAATTTGATTGAACGCTGCCAGGCCCGAGACTAACCTCTCTTGCTCCTTTGTCTGGATGCAGAAAAAGCATTCGATAGGCTCCACTGGGACTATCTACGGGCTACCCTGAGCTGTTTTGGATTTGCGGGTAGGATACTCGACTCCATATTGGCTCTGTATTCCTCACCATCAGCTTCGGTTTTCACCAATGGTTGCAATTCCTCTACATTCAATATTACTAATGGGACTCGTCAGGGTTGCCCCCTATCACCCCTCATCTTTGTGCTGGCTGTTGAGCCTCTGGCGGAGCGGATTAGGGTGTTAAACTCAATTGTTGGTCCAGTGGTAGGAGGGATGCCCCATAAAATCTGTCTTTTTGCTGACGATATTTTAGTATGCCTTAGAGAGCCTGAATCGTCGTTACGACATTTACACTCCCTCTTAGACTCTTATGCAGCGGTCTCCTACTACTAGCTGAACACTACTAAGACTGAGGCCCTCCCTCTGAATATTTCTGATAACACTCTTAGACTTCTAAAGAACGATTACAAGTACGCGTGGCAACTCAGATCGCTTAAATATTTGGGTGTACATGTATCTAGGGGGCGGGATTTAATGGGGTGTAACTACGACCCACTCTTTCGGGCATTTGAACTATTTATTAAAGACTGGATGATGCAGGAGGTTTCCTGGGTTGGACGAGTGGCAGCTGCGAAGATGGTTCTCCTACCTAAATTGATGTACCTTTTCCGAACCATCCCCAGGACCTTCCCTAAAGATATTTGTAATAGGTTTAATCGATTATTAACCAACTATGTCTGGGGGGGCTCAAAGCCGAGAATAGCGAAATCCACTTTAATTGCTCCAAAGTGTGCCGGTGGAGTTGCGTACCCAGATTTAGAGAGATACCATAGTGAGTGTTTACTCGCCCAGGCCAGAGATTGGTTCACCCAGGACACTCCTAAACCATGGGTAGCCTTAGAACAGTATGCTGTATCCCCCTTTGCATTGCCAGACTTGTTCTGGTTGCCTACCATCTCAATACCTGCTGGAGGTGCTGAATGTTCCGCGGTCCAAGCAACGGTGTTGGCATGGAGAACTGTACTTAAATCTCTCCCTGCTGGCGCTCTGCCCTCCCCCCAATTATCTCTCCACGCTATAGCCCTTTTGATCCCAGATTTACACTTACACCATTGGCGGGACATGGGTCTCTCCACCCTAAAGGATGTCCTCCGAGACGGTGTTTTAGTCCCCTTCTCCCTACTCCAGGAACAATTTCAGGTACTTAAACAAGATTTTCATAAATATCTGCAATTGAGACATTGGCTCCAAAGTTGCTCTCCCAACCGAGCCCTCCATATCGGTCTCCCTAAATCACTGTTGTCCCTTCTAGTGCCTAGCGGTAATAGGGGTGGCATCTCCAGATGGTACCAACATCTTGTGACTGAGTCCCGTCATGGGATATTCCCCTCACAGACTAAATGGGAAAAAGACCTCCCTGCGATCTTTACCGAAGATATCTGGAAAGTTATCTTTAAATCTTGCTTTAAAATTTTTAAATGTGTAAATCACTGTGAAATGTATTATAAATTGGTCCATAGGGTATATTTTACACCGGAACGTTTGCTCAAGATTTGGCCTGATGTCTCCGCTGGCTGCTGGAGGAACTGTGGGATGGTGGGAGATATCCTTCATATATTTTGGTAATGTCCGGCAATCCGGTCGCTCTGGAGGGAGGTGTTCCTTTTCATCTCCCATGTGTTGGGAGTAGTCCTTACACCTGACCCCCTTTTGGCACTCTTTCACTATTACTATGGTGAGATGTCTAGTTGTGATAGGTATCTTTTAGGCCACATTCTCATAGCGTCTAAGGCCGCCATAGCCTCCAAATGGAAGTCGGCGGTCGTCCCCAATTTATCGATGATAGAACATAGCGTACATCAACATTATGTTTTTGAAACAGCAGAGGGCACTTATTCTTCAGGGATTACCTCTATTAGTAAGAAATGGTGTTAATGGTCCCTATATAAGGAGAGATCAGTGTATCTGGCACCCAGACCGACATACCTGACCTTTCTGTGCTTCGCTCCCCGGTCCATACTGGACCTTAACTTGCTAAGTGATGCAGACCTCCTCCCCACCATTATACTCTGATTTCATTGTTGTATTACGATTTCCCTGATATATACCCTTCCTCCCCCCTGTCTTTAATAGTTTTGTTGTGTACATGTCTTTTCCCCCCTCTTGATTACATTTGCCAATTTAAATGTAATTGTAATTTGTGTGAAAACTCAATAAAAATGTAATATTAAAAAAACAAGAAAAACCAGCTTGTGTCCGAAAGGAGGCAACCCGAGAAATTCCCGAGTCTGTGGAGTAGCGTGAGAGGGGGTCTCGATTAAAACGTGGGTTTTTGCTAAAGAGAAAATCCCGGTTCTGAGCAGGGAAATTCCCGGGCCACATGTCTGAATGGGGTATAAATGATCCGTATATTAGGTCTATACCATCCTGAATAATACATTGGCCCTCATTCCGAGTTGTTCGCTCGGTATTTTTCATCGCATCGCAGTGAAAATCCGCTTAGTACGCATGCGCAATGTTCGCACTGCGACTGCGCCAAGTAACTTTACTATGAAGAAAGTATTTTTACTCACGGCTTTTTCTTCGCTCCGGCGATCGTAATGTGATTGACAGGAAATGGGTGTTACTGGGCGGAAACACGGCGTTTCAGGGGCGTGTGGCTGAAAACGCTACCGTTTCCGGAAAAAACGCAGGAGTGGCCGGGGAAACGGTGGGAGTGCCTGGGCGAACGCTGGGTGTGTTTGTGACGTCAACCAGGAACGACAAGCACTGAACTGATCGCACAGGCAGAGTAAGTCTGGAGCTACTCTGAAACTGCTAAGTAGATAGTAATCGCAATATTGCGAATACATCGGTCGCAATTTTAAGAAGCTAAGATTCACTCCCAGTAGGCGGCGGCTTAGCGTGTGTAACTCTGCTAAATTCGCCTTGCGACCGATCAACTCGGAATGAGGGCCATTGTTTCAAAGATTATCAAGCACGAGTCAGTGTTTTGGCTGCATTTTAAAGTAAGAATAAGGCATATTTTGGCAATCACACTGTAAAAGTAAATATGGCAGGTTTGCACTAGAGAATGAAGTGTATGAAGCAATTAAATGTCATAATTATGTAATTCGGTTAATGGCTTATCTATTGACTGTTTCCTAGAAAGTAGGAAGTAAGCTAAGTATGGGGGCCTCACTCGATCCTGTTTCAGCTAACCACGTTTTCCAAGCTGGACACAAACCAAGATCTTTAATCACATTAAGGTGTGCGTCTCTGTTGTGCAGCTTTGTTTTTTTTATTGAGGTATTTTTTGAACGGCGGGAAATGCTGATACAGAACATAACTCAGCATAAGTTCAATATATGAGTGTTAATACAGGAAAGATGTTGTTTTAAATAATATATATATATTCTTTTAGTTTTAACTTTTAGATATACCTTACATAATATGAAATGTCACATATGAAAAAGATTTGCTATAAAGCCTAAAACTTTGGAAAGGGGAAAAAGAAAATGGAAAGGTAATCAAGGAGCTGGAGTGCCTTTAGGATCCAATTTAGGTACTCGTAGGGGTCGATTCACTTCAGCGCAATGTGAATAGAGCAGGGAAGGAGCTCCCGGAGCTATTCAATTCAGTGAGCTGTAATATTGGAGAATGTCGTTACTTGCGACTTAAACCGAGTGTTTAGTCGCAAGAATGGGTATTCTCCGAATTAAGTGCCTCACCGCGATGCTTGGGCACATAACAGCATCGAAGCACTAGTTTTGTGCCTTAGCGTGATGGACTTACCAGCGTGCTGAATTGAATAGCTCCAGAACCTCCTTTCAGGTGCTATTAACAGCGCGCTGAATACATTCGACCCCATAGAATTAGATTTTACTTTTATCAATGTTAGTCCTATAGTATATTTCTCTGACGTCCTAAGTGGATGCTGGGGACTCCGTCAGGACCATGGGGAATAGCGGCTCCGCAGGAGACAGGGCACAAAACTAAAGCTTTAGGATCAGGTGGTGTGTACTGGCTCCTCCCCCTATGACCCTCCTCCAAGCCTCAGTTAGGTTTTTGTGCCCGTCCGAGCAGGGTGCAATCTAGGTGGCTCTCTTAAGGAGCTGCTTAGAAAAAGTTTTTAGGTTTTTTATTTTCAGTGAGTCCTGCTGGCAACAGGCTCACTGCATCGAGGGACTTAGGGGAGAGAAGTTCAACTCACCTGCGTGCAGGATGGATTGGCTTCTTAGGCTACTGGACACCATTAGCTCCAGAGGGAGTCAGAACACAGGTCTCACCCTGGGGTTCGTCCCGGAGCCGCGCCGCCGACCCCCCTTGCAGATGCTGAAGATTGAAGGTCCAGAAACCGGCGGCAGAAGGCTCTTCAGTCTTCTTGAAGGTAGCGCACAGCACTGCAGCTGTGCGCCATTGTTTGTCACACACTTCTCACCAACGGTCACGGAGGGTGCAGGGCGCTGCTGGGGGCGCCCTGGGCAGCAATGTAAATACCTTTTATGGCTAAAAAATACATCACATATAGCCCTTGAGGCTATATGGATGTATTTAACCCCTGCCAGATATTACAAACTACGGGAGAAAAGCCCGCCGGAATAGGGGGCGGGGCTTATTCTCCTCAGCACACAGCGCCATTTTCCTGCTCAGCTCCGCTGTGAGGAAGGCTCCCAGGACTCTCCCCTGCACTGCACTACAGAAACAGGGTAAAACAGAGAGGGGGGGCACTTTTTTGGCGATATTTTATATATTTAAGCTGCTATAAGGATACAACACTTATATAAGGTTGTTCCCATATATATTATAGCGCTTGGGTGTGTGCTGGCAAACTCTCCCTCTGTCTCCCCAAAGGGCTAGTGGGGTCCTGTCTTCGATAAGAGCATTCCCTGTGTGTCTGGTGTGTGTCGACATGTATGAGGACGATGTTGGTGTGGAGGCAGAGCAATTGCCGGTAATGGTGATGTCACCCCCCAGGGAGTCGACACCGGAATGGATGGCTTTGTTTATGGAATTACGTGATAATGTCAGCACATTACAAAAATCAGTTGACGACATGAGACGGCCGGAAAACCAGTTGGTACCTGCCCAGGCGTCTCAGACACCGTCAGGGGCTATAAAACGCCCTTTACCTCAGTCGGTCGACACAGACCCAGACACTGAATCTAGTGTCGACGGTGAAGAAACAAACGTATTTTCCAGTAGAGCCACACGTTATATGATCACGGCAATGAAGGAGGCTTTGCATATCTCTGATACTGCAAGTACCACAAAAAGGGGTATTATGTGGGGGGTGAAAAAACTACCTGTAGTTTTTCCTGAATCAGAGGAATTGAATGATGTATGGGTTAACCCAGATAGAAAAGTGCTAATTTCAAAAAAGTTATTGGCATTATACCCTTTCCCGCCAGAGGTTAGGGCGCGCTGGGAAACACCCCCTAGGGTGGATAAGGCGCTCACACGCTTATCAAAACAAGTGGCGTTACCGTCTCCTGATACGGCCGCCCTCAAGGATCCAGCTGATAGGAGGCTGGAAACTACCCTAAAGAGTATATACACACATTCTGGTGTTATACTGCGACCAGCCATCGCCTCAGCCTGGATGTGCAGTGCGGGGGTGGTCTGGTCGGATTCCCTGACTGAAAATATTGATACCCTGGATAGGGACAGTATTTTATTGACTATAGAGCAATTAAAGGATGCTTTTCTTTATATGCGAGATGCTCAGAGGGATATTTGCACTCTGGCATCGAGAGTAAGTGCGATGTCCATATCTGCCAGAAGAAGTTTATGGACGCGACAGTGGTCAGGTGATGCGGATTCCAAACGACATATGGAAGTATTGCCGTATAAAGGGGAGGAATTATTTGGCGTAGGTCTATCGGATCTGGTGGCCACGGCAACTGCCGGAAAATCCACCTTTTTACCTCAGACCCCCTCCCAACAGAAAAAGACACCGTCTTTTCAGCCGCAGTCCTTTCGGTCCTATAAGAACAAGAGGGCAAAAGGACAGTCATATCTGCCCCGGGGCAGAGGAAGGGGTAAGAGAGGGCAGCAAGCAGCCCCTGCCCAGGAACAGAAGCCCTCCCAGGGTTCTGCAAAGCCCTCAGCATGACGCTGGGGCTGTACAAGCGGACTCAGGAGCGGTGGGGGGTCGACTCAGGAATTTCAGCGCACAGTGGGCTTGCTCACAGGTGGACCCTTGGATCCTGCAGGTAGTATCTCAGGGTTACAGGTTGGAATTCGAGAAGTCTCCCCCTCGCCGGTTCCTAAAGTCTGCTTTGCCAACGTCTCCCTCAGACAGGGCGACGGTATTGGAAGCCATTCACAAGCTGTTTTCTCAGCAGGTGATAGTCAAGGTACCCCTCCTACAACAGGGAAAGGGGTATTACTCCACGCTATTTGTGGTACCGAAGCCGGACGGCTCGGTAAGACCTATTCTAAATCTGAAATCTTTGAACCTGTACATACAAAAATTCAAGTTCAAGATGGAATCACTCAGAGCAGTGATAGCGAATCTGGAAGAAGGGGACTTTATGGTGTCCCTGGACATAAAGGACGCTTACCTGCATGTCCCAATTTGCCCTTCACATCAAGGGTACCTCAGGTTCGTGGTGCAAAACTGTCATTATCAGTTTCAGACGCTGCCGTTTGGATTGTCCACGGCACCTCGGGTCTTTACCAAGGTAATGGCCGAAATGATGATTCTTCTGCGAAGAAGAGGCGTATTAATTATCCCTTACTTGGACGATCTCCTGATAAGGGCAAGGTCCAGAGAACAGCTGGAGGACGGAGTAGCACTAACCCAAGTGCTGCAACAACACGGGTGGATTCTGAATTTTCCAAAATCTCAGTTGACCCCGACAACACGTCTGCTGTTCCTGGGAATGATTCTGGACACGGTTCAGAAAAAGGTGTTTCTTCCGGAGGAGAAAGCCAAGGAGTTATCCGAACTTGTCAGGAACCTCCTAAAACCAGGAAAAGTGTCTGTGCATCAATGCACAAGAGTCCTGGGAAAGATGGTGGCTTCTTACGAAGCAATTCCATTCGGCAGATTCCACGCACGAACTTTTCAGTGGGATCTGCTGGACAAATGGTCCGGATCGCATCTGCAGATGCATCAGCGGATAACCTTATCGCCACGGACAAGGGTGTCTCTTCTGTGGTGGTTGCAGAGTGCTCATCTGTTAGAGGGCCGCAGATTCGGCATACAGGACTGGGTCCTGGTGACCACGGATGCCAGTCTGAGAGGCTGGGGAGCGGTCACACAGGGAAGAAACTTCCAGGGAGTATGGTCAAGCCTGGAGATGTCTCTTCATATAAATATACTGGAGCTAAGAGCAATTTACAATGCTCTAAGCCTGGCAAAACCCCTGCTTCAGGGTCAGCCGGTGTTGATCCAGTCGGACAACATCACGGCAGTCGCCCACGTAAACAGACAGGGCGGCACAAGAAGCAGGAGAGCAATGGCAGAAGCTGCAAGGATTCTTCGCTGGGCGGAAGATCATGTGATAGCACTGTCAGCAGTGTTCATTCAGGGAGTAGACAACTGGGAAGCAGACTTCCTCAGCAGACACGATCTACACCCGGGAGAGTGGGGACTTCATCCAGAAGTCTTCCACATGATTGTGAACCGTTGGGAAAAACCAAAGGTGGATATGATGGCGTCTCGCCTCAACAAAAAACTGGACAGGTATTGCGCCAGGTCAAGAGACCCTCAGGCAATAGCTGTGGACGCTCTGGTAACACCGTGGGTGTACCAGTCAGTGTATGTGTTTCCTCCTCTGCCTCTCATACCCAAAGTACTGAGAATTATACGGCAAAGGGGAGTAAGAACGATACTCGTGGCTCCGGATTGGCCAAGAAGAACTTGGTACCCGGAACTTCAGGAGATGCTCACGGAAAATCCGTGGCCTCTACCTCTAAGACGGGACCTGATTCAGCAGGGACCGTGTCTATTCCAAGACTTACCGCGGCTGCGTTTGACGGCATGGCGGTTGAACGCCGAATTCTAAAGGAAAAAGGCATTCCAGAAGAGGTCATTCCTACACTGGTTAAAGCCAGGAAGGAGGTGACTGCACAACATTATCACCGCATTTGGAGAAAATATGTTGCGTGGTGTGAGGCCAGGAAGGCCCCCACGGAGGAATTTCAACTGGGTCGATTCCTACATTTCCTGCAAACAGGATTGTCTATGGGCCTCAAATTGGGGTCCATTAAGGTTCAAATTTCGGCCCTGTCGATTTTCTTCCAGAAAGAATTGGCTTCAGTTCCTGAAGTCCAGACTTTTGTAAAAGGAGTACTACATATACAGCCCCCGGTTGTGCCCCCAGTGGCTCCGTGGGACCTGAATGTAGTTTTGGATTTTCTCAAATCCCATTGGTTTGAGCCACTCAAATCGGTGGATTTGAAATATCTTACATGGAAAGTAACCATGCTACTGGCCCTGGCTTCAGCCAGGAGAGTATAAGAATTGGCGGCTTTATCGTATAAGAGCCCATATCTGATTTTCCATTCGGACAGGGCAGAACTGCGGACGCGTCCTCAGTTTCTGCCTAAGGTGGTGTCAGCGTTTCACCTGAACCAGCCTATTGTGGTGCCTGTGGCTACTAGCGATTTGGAAGATTCCAAGTTGCTGGACGTTGTCAGGGCATTGAAAATATACATTTCAAGGACGGCTGGAGTCAGAAAATCTGACTCGCTGTTTATACTGTATGCACCCAACAAGCTGGGTGCTCCTGCTTCTAAGCAGACGATTGCTCGTTGGATTTGTAGCACAATTCAACTTGCACATTCTGTGGCAGGCCTGCCACAGCCTAAATCTGTCAAGGCCCATTCCACAAGGAAGGTGGGCTCATCCTGGGCGGCTGCCCGAGGGGTCTCGGCATTACAACTCTGCCGAGCAGCTACGTGGTCGGGGGAGAACACGTTTGTAAAATTCTACAAATTTGATACCCTGGCTAAAGAGGACCTGGAGTTCTCTCATTCGGTGCTGCAGAGTCATCCGCACTCTCCCGCCCGTTTGGGAGCTTTGGTATAATCCCCATGGTCCTGACGGAGTCCCCAGCATCCACTTAGGACGTCAGAGAAAATAAGATTTTACTTACCGATTAAATCTATTTCTCGTAGTCCGTAGTGGATGCTGGGCGCCCATCCCAAGTGCGGATTGTCTGCAATACTTGTACATAGTTATTGTTACAAAAAAATCGGGTTGTTTATTTGTTGTGAGCCGTCTGTTCAGAGGCTCCTACGTTTGTCATACTGTTAACTGGGTTCAGATCACAAGTTGTACGGTGTGATTGGTGTGGCTGGTATGAGTCTTACCTGGAATTCAATATCCTTCCTTATTGTGTACGCTCGTCCGGGCACAGTATCCTAACTGAGGCTTGGAGGAGGGTCATAGGGGGAGGAGCCAGTACACACCACCTGATCCTAAAGCTTTAGTTTTGTGCCCTGTCTCCTGCGGAGCCGCTATTCACCATGGTCCTGACGGAGTCCCCAGCATCCACTACGGACTACGAGAAATAGATTTATCGGTAAGTAAATTCTTATTTTTATATATTTAAAAAAATCTTGAGTAGAAAAAGAAGAAAACAAATAACATCCAAACTAAACTCTTACTGCGCACGTTACTGGTTTCCGACGCATGTGTTCCAGGTCCGGCGCATGTCCAAAGTACCAAACATCTGTATTTTGCGGCATGTGCCAACTTTAACAAAAATATGCATGTAGGAATGTCACTTTTATAAGAATTAATAAAGTTTAGAAGAGTCATAGGGATTTTCTTCAGTAAGCACAGTAACTCCATTTGGATAACTCCTCCTCTCCTCTTTAGCTGGAGAGCATTGTTAAGTTAGTTTTTCTTAGTATTGAAAGGGATTTTTATATATCTAAGAAAAGATTTTATACATCGAAGACCAAATGGAGGAAAGGGTAGTATAAAATGGGCTAACCGGTGTTTAGAGCAGCGTAGGAGCTCTGAAATGTTCTAACCATGGATTCCTAATAGCAATACATGGAATGTAGTAATCATGTTGAAAATGACAGTCGGCAGTGAAAAGGTCGACACCATAATCTTGCTTATCAGAATGCCAACACCCAGCATGTCATCACCTGCGGAATGTCTACACAGTCAATATGTCAATACATGAAATGTTAACACCGTTAAAATGCTGACATGGGATGTTGACACAATAAAAATGTTAACAATAGAAATTTAAAGTTAGGCTTAAAATTGTCGACATTATGTATCTTGATATTTTGGCTGACGGCATTTTGATCAAGTCAACAATTTGTCTGTCGACATGTTGTAGCAGTTGACATTATGTTGTCTGAAAACTGACTGTCAAGATTGTGATTGTCAACAAAACATACTGAAACCTAATAGTGTCCCAGTATCTCTCAATATGCTCTTCATAAACTCCATGGTATGAATTGACTATATTTTGCTAATTACAGAGGAGAGCTCA
This sequence comes from Pseudophryne corroboree, assembly GCF_028390025.1. Classification (NCBI taxonomy): domain Eukaryota; kingdom Metazoa; phylum Chordata; class Amphibia; order Anura; family Myobatrachidae; genus Pseudophryne; species Pseudophryne corroboree. The sequence continues at coordinate 734,181,559 of NC_086447.1, forward strand.
GGAGGGTCTAAAAAGGCTTCCTTTTGGAATTGATCAGGCAAGGGACAGCCCAACAGATGTGTCTTATCCGTTATTGGCATATTTCAAGCCATCTTGAACTGGGGTCTGAAGTAAATCTAATTTGGCTGAGGTTGGAAGTTGAACATCGATTAAAGTTAAATTAGATTCCTAACCTCTGACCAAAAATTAGCATCATTTAGGTAGCTACACAAATGTTTATAAAGGAAGCAGTCTGACCACAGTTCCTACAACAGTCCAGCCTTGGAGGGGACAAGACACAGTAACAGCAGTAATAAGTTTTGTAGGCATTTTCTTGAATGAATATTGGGTATTTAGCTAGGTCACTTCTAATTTTGACCCAAGATTCTGGAAGCAAGGTTATATTACAGCTTTAACCCCTGTATAATGTATTTATTTTATTCATTCCTGTCTGGAGCCTTATTGTTCTTTTGGCCTCATTGCTTGTGACTTACTGTGAGGTATCCAGTTCAAGAAGGTTAATAGTGGAAAATCATGTACTTTTCATTTACTGTACTTTGCTAAGAAAGAAGGATTAAAGAGTTGGGTTACCTCCTCCATATGAAATCACAGTTGGCAAGTTATAAAACAAAAATTAAACAAAATAAAATGTTGTATAATAACATATATATGTTATTGAAATGTTATTTTATTTGTTAAATTTCTGCAGCCTTTATAATGCCGGTCTCTCAGATTTGAAAAGTAATGAAGATTAACCATAGAGATGTACACAATTTTTATGTTCTGACTTTGCATATTTGTTCTCCTGATATGTTGTACACTGTAACTTTTTTATTTTTCTCCCATTTTATTTCAAATATGAGAAGTGGAGAAGGTATTCAATTAAGGAGACTAGATAGCCTTCCACACAACATGAGTCTAGTACCTGCCTAACCAAAGCCTGGCATGCAGAATATTTTCAGGAGGAGGCGCAATAGAAAAAGAGGAATTTTAATACATTTATGATTATTTGGCGTCCCCTAACAAGAATGTTTCCATAATTATATACGTTTTAGCACAAATAGGTACCTGGTGAACAAATATGAAACGTCTACTTTTTTTCACATAAATATGTTTCTCTATCTGGTGATCATAACACACACACTTCAAGAACATATATGGAAATACGCTAGAAGTCCTGTATGCACTATCATGCTGATAATTAATTAAATCCTGTAAATGTGGGGCCATTCACCTATGTAAGAGGGGATGCACCCCCACCCCCCCCATCTTTTCGAAGCAGCAGTTGGGCCAAAGTCTATTACCCGTGTGCTAATTGTTCTGCCCGGGTCTTTCAATTCTAGACTGCGTCAGCCAACGATAAGCTTGCAGGCTGCACTTAGCACAGATATCTGTTTGAGCCTGAGGGAGGCTTGAACAGAAATGTACGGCAAGTGCCCTTAACGCAGGTGCTGTGAATGCGTTAATCCATAGCTCCAGGTACTTTTCCTGGAAAGTATGGGTTAACACAGTAAAAATGGGCAGTAGTTGAATATCCTTGTGCGTGAAAGCCCCGGGCTACCACCCTTTTCCACACGTGGTTAATAACCGCGGCTAATTGAATACAGATGTAGCCATGCTCTTCTTACTGCAATGCAGCATGTTGAATCACGGCATGCTGCATGGAGGGCCAGGCTGTGACTATTTGCAAGGAATTAATGAAGCGATCACCAGCAACCTGGCACGCCATGCTGCAACACGGCAAAGATGAGCATGGCTACGTCTAAGTCTGGTGATCATCTGTCATCCCCAGATAATATCGACCAGCGATACGGATAAAAAATAGATTTCCATAGTTGGGGGAAGGCATATTGTCAAAGGCACATCTTCCCCATACTGGCCTGCATACACATTGGGGAGCCTCCTCTTTCAAACGATGTGCTCCCTTATTAGTTATAGTCTGGTGAATACCAGACAATGGGCCGGATTCAAATGTCCCCAACCCCCCTCCCGCCCGTGATCGCTCCCGCTGGCAGCTATTCTAATGTTGCTGCTGACGGCCATGACAAGTTAATGTCATCTTGCTACCCCCGGGGATAGTGAGCTGAACTGCATGTAGAGAGACCCGTCTTTTTACGCCTGCGCCCATTACCTTAGTCAGGTTTAGGTGCTTTGCGCGCCTAAACCCGAGTGTAATGGGCGTTATCAGCACAATAACTGAGGGCATTTGAATATCGCCCCTCGATCTCCCATCAATTAAGACAGGAAATCGGGGGGGTGATAACATTTGAATTCCCCCCAATAAATGAAATTGTACACAAAAATTTAAATTTTCCACTGATAGGTAGGCGGTGGAGGAGGGGTCCTAAAGCCTATATCTTCCCCATCTTGTGTCAAATACAAAAACTGTATCCCTCTGTTTATGTGGTCAGTGGTCTAGTTTTTAAAATGATAGGCCTTGTTGGGGTACCATGTTCTTCCTAGACATAAGTGAGTGATTGAGTCGAGACAGTGAAAACTTTACAAAAAAAAAATGCATCTTCATGTAAAATTTTTGTCAAAACCTCAACCGAACCCTATTTACTGTTTTGGAAAGATGTTCTATTGGTGAAACAAGAATATCATAAGCATTTCTTTGAAGTGCTTATAAGATGAAAACAAAATAATTTTTATTTTTTATTTTTTGAAATATCAATAAAATAACCTCGTTTGAAATTTCAATAAAATAACACTTTTTTGACCATTTGAGTTGATGTGTTTTTAGCACGTTAGAATGAGTAAAAGGGCTAATTGTATTTTTTTTTAAATGCAGTCTTCTCAATAGAATATAATATGTGTGGTTACTGCATTAAAAAATCGGAGCTATTCGTTTTGGTGTCGGCGAAATCCCTAAGTGCTCTAAATTGGAAAAATACCTCTCCCCTGCTTTTCTATTTTCCTATGCACTTAAGACCCAGATTCGGCATGTTGCGCCCAGGGAAGAAATAACTTATGATCGAGAACATGTTTTTACCCAAGTGTGGGTTACCTGGTTGTTTACTGTTCGTATATCCCCCATCCCCTTCCTCTTGAGTGTTAACCTCATATGTGGACCCATGGGCAGCGAATAATGTTTCCTCTTCTTTTTTCCCACCCCCTATGCTTTGGTTTCCTCGTATTTTTGGATGCTTATCGTATATTTACCCTTTTGAAACTGTTTTGTGCCCCCCCCAACCCCACAATACTCCCATCTGTCTTCCATTAGTCACCTACATTTTTTGTTGTTTTCATTTTACTTACTACTGTATTTAAAATGTGGTCTGTATTGGTCTCTAGTTGGCCTTTTTCTGTGTTTATTTATATTTTGGCTGGCCATTCAAAATGACTCCACATAAGGGTGAGAGAGACCTCATCAGCGAGGTCGAATGGTACTTACAGGTCTGTTGATCAATAATAATTAGCAGGGAATAATTAATAAAGGGGCACACTTGTTTCAAAGAGGGAACTTAAACTAGGGTGTACCCAAGTTTTTCTGATCAATGGTTAAGGAGATATTCCTGTTGCTCAATTGCTGTGAATCTGTCCACTGTGGGCAGCTGAATTGGATGACAGTCATGTGGTCCGAGTGGTTTGTTCACTTCCAGCATCACTGTGGTCTGGTAGTGTGGTCAGATGATTGGGGTTATTTTAACATTCATCAATATTCCCAATTTAAAATAAAAAAATAATCCTAATTTCTCTGACGTCCTAGTGGATGCTGGGAACTCCGTAAGGACCATGGGGAATAGCGGCTCCGCAGGAGACTGGGCACAAAAGTAAAAGCTTTAGGACTACCTGGTGTGCACTGGCTCCTCCCCCTATGACCCTCCTCCAAGCCTCAGTTAGATTTTTGTGCCCGGCCGAGAAGGGTGCACACTAGGGGCTCTCCTGAGCTTCTTAGTGAAAGTTTAGTTTTAGTTTTTTTATTTTCAGTGAGACCTGCTGGCAACAGGCTCACTGCATCGAGGGACTAAGGGGAGAAGAAGCGAACTCACCTGCGTGCAGAGTGGATTGGGCTTCTTAGGCTACTGGACACCATTAGCTCCAGAGGGACCGAACACAGGCCCAGCCTCGGAGCTCGGTCCCAGAGCCGCGCCGCCGGCCCCCTTACAGAGCCAGAAGCAAGAAGAGGTCCGGAAAAATCGGCGGCAGAAGACATCAGTCTTCAACAAGGTAGCGCACAGCACTGCAGCTGTGCGCCATTGTTACTCAGGCACACTTCACACTCCGGTCACTGAGGGTGCAGGGCGCTAGGGGGGGGCGCCCTGAGCAGCAATGTAAAACACCCTGGCTGGCATAAATACACCACATATAACCCCCAGGGCTATATGGATGTATTTTAACCCCTGCCAGAACTTGCCAAAAAAGCGGGAGAAAAGGCCGCCGAGAAGGGGGCGGAGCCTATCTCCTCAGCACACGGGCGCCATTTTCCATCACAGCTCCGCTGGAAGGACGTCTCCCTGACTCTCCCCTGCAGTCCTGCACTACAGAAAAGGGTAAAAAAGAGAGGGGGGCACTAATTTGGCGCAGTTTTGATACTAACAGCAGCTATAAAGGGAAAAGCACATTTTATAGTGGTATTCCTGTCTATATATAGCGCTCTGGTGTGTGCTGGCATACTCTCCCTCTGTCTTCCCAAAGGGCTAGTGGGGTCCTGTCCTCTATCAGAGCATTCCCTGTGTGTGCGGTGTGTCGGTACGATTGTGTCGACATGTTTGAGGAGGAAAATGAGATGGAGGCGGAGCAATTGCCTATTATACAGTTGTCGCCCCCTAGGGAGTCGACACCTGAGTGGATGAGCTTATGGAAGGAATTGCGTGACAGTGTCAGCTCTTTACGACAGACAGTTGACGACATGAGACAGCCGGCTACTCAGCTTGTGCCTGTCCAGGGGTCTCAAACGCCATCAGGGGCTTTAAAACGCCCGTTACCTCAAATGGCAGACACAGACACGGAGACTGACTCCAGTGTCGATGATGAGGAGACATACGTGACTTCCACTAGGGCCACACGTTACATGATTGAAGCAATGAAAAATGTATTGCATATCTCTGATAATACAAGTACCACTAAAAAGGGTATTATGTTTGGTGAGAAAAAACTGCCTGTAGTTTTTCCTGTATCCGAGGAATTAAATGAAGTGTGTGATGAGGCGTGGGTTTCCCCCGATAAAAAACTGATAATTCCTAAAAGGTTATTGGCATCGTACCCTTTCCCGCCAGAGGATAGGGCACGTTGGGAAACACCCCCTAGGGTGGATATAGCGCTCACACGCTTGTCTAAACAGGTAGCACTACCCTCTCCTGATACGGCCGCCCTAAAGGAACCTGCCGATAGAAAGCTGGAGAATATCCTAAAATGTATATACACTCACACGGGTGTTATACTGCGACCAGCAATCGCCTCAGCGTGGATGTGCAGTGCGGGCCTGGCGTGGTCGGATTCCCTGACTGAAAATATTGATACCCTAGATAGGGACAGTATATTACTGACTATAGAGCATTTGAAGGATGCATTTCTATATATGCGTGATGCACAGAGGGATATTTGCCGACTGGCATCAAGAGTTAGCGCGCTGTCCATTTCTGCAAGAAGAGGTTTATGGACGCGGCAGTGGTCAGGCGATGCGGATTCTAAAAGGCACATGGAAGTATTGCCTTATAAGGGGGAGGAGTTATTTGGGGTAGGTCTATCAGACCTGGTAGCCACGGCAACTGCTGGAAAATCCACATTTTTACCCCAGGTAGCTTCTCAACCTAAGAAGACGCCGTATTATCAGGCGCAGTCCTTTCGGCCCCATAAGGGCAAGCGGGCAAAAGGCGCCTCATTTCTGCCCCGTGGCAGAGGGAGAGGGAAAAGGCTGCAACAAACAGCCAGTTCCCAGGAACAAAAGCCCTCTCCCGCCTCCGCAAAGTCCTCAGCATGACGCTGGGGCTTTACAAGCGGACTCAGGCACGGTGGGGGCCCGTCTCAAGAAGTTCAGTGCGCAGTGGGCCCACTCGCAAGTGGACCCCTGGATCCTTCAAGTGGTATCTCAGGGGTACAAATTGGAATTCGAGACGTCTCCCCCACGCCGTTTTCTAAAGTCTTCTTTACCGACGTCTCCCTCAGACAGGGAGGCAGTATTGGAAGCCATTCACAAGCTGTATTCCCAGCAGGTGATAATCAAGGTACCCCTCCTACAACAGGGAAAGGGGTACTATTCCACACTATTTGTGGTACCGAAGCCGGACGGCTCGGTGAGACCAATTTTAAACCTAAAATCCTTGAACACTTACATACAAAGGTTCAAATTCAAGATGGAGTCACTCAGAGCAGTGATTGCAAACCTGGAAGAAGGGGACTATATGGTGTCTCTGGACATCAAAGATGCTTACCTACATGTCCCAATTTACCCTTCTCGCAAGGGTACCTCAGGTTTGTGGTACAGAACTGTCACTATCAGTTTCAGACGCTGCCGTTTGGATTGTCCACGGCACCCAGGGTCTTTACCAAGGTAATGGCCGAAATGATGATACTCCTTCGAAGGAAGGGAGTTTTAGTTATCCCTTACTTGGACGATCTCCTGATAAGGGCAAGATCCAGGGAACAGTTGGAAGTCGGGGTAGCACTATCTCAGATAGTGCTGCGCCAGCACGGTTGGATTCTCAATATTCCAAAATCACAGCTGATCCCGACGACACGACTTCTATTCCTAGGGATGATCCTGGACACAGTCCAGAAAAAGGTGTTTCTCCCGGAGGAGAAAGCCAGGGAGTTATCCGAACTAGTCAGAAATCTCCTAAAACCAGGCCAAGTCTCAGTGCATCAATGCACAAGGGTCCTGGGAAAGATGGTGGCTTTTTACGAAGCAATCCCATTCGGCAGATTCCACGCAAGAACCTTCCAGTGGGATCTGCTAGACAAATGGTCCGGGTCGCATCTTCAGATGCATCAGCGGATAATCTTGTCACCAAGGACAAGGGTGTCTCTCCTGTGGTGGTTGCAGAGTGCTCATCTTCTAGAGGGCCGCAGATTCGGCATTCAGGACTGGGTCCTGGTGACCACGGATGCCAGCCTGAGCGGCTGGGGAGCAGTCACACAGGGAAGAAATTTCCAGGGCTTGTGGTCAAGCCTGGAGACATTACTTCACATAAATATCCTGGAGCTAAGGGCCATCTACAATGCTCTAAGCCTAGCAAGACCTCTGCTTCAAGGTCAGCCGGTGCTGATCCAGTCAGACAACATCACGGCAGTCGCCCACGTAAACAGACAGGGCGGCACGAGAAGCAGGAGGGCAATGACAGAAGTTGCAAGGATTCTCCGCTGGGCTGAAAATCATGTGATAGCACTGTCAGCAGTGTTCATTCCGGGAGTGGACAACTGGGAAGCAGACTTCCTCAGCAGACACGACCTCCACCCGGGGGAGTGGGGACTTCACCCAGAAGTCTTCCACATGATTGTGAACCGTTGGGAAAAACCAAAGGTGGACATGATGGCGTCCCGCCTCAACAAAAAACTAGACAGGTATTGCGCCAGGTCAAGGGACCCTCAGGCAATAGCTGTGGACGCTCTGGTAACACCGTGGGTGTACCAGTCAGTGTATGTGTTCCCTCCTATGCCTCTCATACCCAAGGTACTGAGAATCATAAGAAGGAGAGGAGTAAGGACTATACTCGTGGCTCCGGATTGGCCAAGAAGGACTTGGTACCCGGAACTTCAAGAGATGCTCACAGAGGACCCGTGGCCTCTACCTCTAAGAAAGGACCTGCTCCAGCAGGGACCCTGTCTGTTCCAAGACTTACCGCGGCTGCGTTTGACGGCATGGCGGTTGAACGCCGGATCCTGAAGGAAAAAGGCATTCCGGATGAAGTCATCCCTACCCTGATCAAAGCCAGGAAGGATGTAACCGTACAGCATTATCACCGTATTTGGCGTAAATATGTTGCGTGGTGCGAGGCCAGGAAGGCCCCTACAGAGGAATTTCAACTGGGTCGTTTCCTGCATTTCCTGCAAACAGGACTGTCTATGGGCCTAAAATTAGGGTCCATTAAGGTTCAAATTTCGGCCCTGTCGATTTTCTTCCAGAAAGAACTGGCTTCAGTTCCTGAAGTTCAGACGTTTGTCAAGGGGGTACTGCATATACAGCCTCCTTTTGTGCCTCCAGTGGCACCTTGGGATCTCAATGGAGTTTTGGGGTTCCTAAAATCACATTGGTTTGAACCACTCTCCACTGTAGACTTAAAATATCTCACTTGGAAAGTGGTAATGCTGTTAGCCCTGGCTTCAGCCAGGCGTGTCTCAGAATTGGCGGCTTTATCCTATAAAAGCCCTTACCTAATTTTTCATACGGACAGGGCAGAATTGAGGACTCGTCCTCAATTTCTCCCTAAGGTGGTTTCAGCGTTTCACTTGAACCAGCCTATTGTGGTACCTGCGACTACTAGGGACTTGGAGGACTCCAAGTTGCTGGACGTAGTCAGGGCCCTGAAAATACATGTTTCCAGGACGGCTGGAGTCAGGAAATCTGACTCGCTGTTTATCCTGTATGCACCCAACAAGCTGGGTGCTCCTGCTTCTAAGCAAACTATTGCTCGTTGGATTTGTAGTACAATTCAGCTTGCACATTCTGTGGCAGGCCTGCCACAGCCAAAATCTGTAAAAGCCCATTCCACAAGGAAGGTGGGCTCATCTTGGGCGGCTGCCCGAGGGGTCTCGGCTTTACAACTTTGCCGAGCAGCTACTTGGTCAGGGGCAAACACGTTTGCTAAATTCTACAAATTTGATACCCTGGCTGAGGAGGACCTTGAGTTCTCTCATTCGGTGCTGCAGAGTCATCCGCACTCTCCCGCCCGTTTGGGAGCTTTGGTATAATCCCCATGGTCCTTACGGAGTTCCCAGCATCCACTAGGACGTCAGAGAAAATAAGAATTTACTTACCGATAATTCTATTTCTCGTAGTCCGTAGTGGATGCTGGGCGCCCATCCCAAGTGCGGATTGTCTGCAATACTTGTACATAGTTGTTGTTACAAAAATCGGGTTATTATTGTTGTGAGCCATCTTTTCAGAGGCTCCTCTGTTATCATGCTGTTAACTGGGTTCAGATCACAGGTTGTACGGTGTGATTGGTGTGGCTGGTATGAGTCTTACCCGGGATTCAAAATCCTTCCTTATTGTGTACGCTCGTCCGGGCACAGTATCCTAACTGAGGCTTGGAGGAGGGTCATAGGGGGAGGAGCCAGTGCACCCCAGGTAGTCCTAAAGCTTTTACTTTTGTGCCCAGTCTCCTGCGGAGCCGCTATTCCCCATGGTCCTTACGGAGTTCCCAGCATCCACTACGGACTACGAGAAATAGAATTATCGGTAAGTAAATTCTTATTTTATTTTGATGGAATCATACTTAGAATGTGATGAAGTTTTGGAGCCGATAGTTGATATTGTCTTCTATCTTGAAGAATGTATAGCAAAAATATTTATGATCAGATTATTAGATGTTACTGTTTGTCAGCTATTGAGATAGGTTGCTACTTATGATGATGTGATGTGTTAGGAACTTTGTCCTCTTGTATTACTGACTATGTGCTTCTGAGACACTACACTGAGAAACAATAGTGGTTTAGTCATGGCTGATTACACAGACACCAGAATAGTGGCTAGAGGTTAAAATGTATTTTAAATAGTGTAAAAGTTCAGCAACAAATAAAATTGTCCTTGACGAACATGTCAAAAAGAGTTGAGACAAACTACATACATAAAATTCACTGGTCTTTCTGTTTCTGTCCAGTTATGCATTTGGACACTCCTCCACTTATTGGGATGAAACCGACACAAGGTGGTCCAGTTGCATCATGGCCAGGTTTTAGGGGGGTTGGGGTCCCGGTAGCACTTCACAGCAGAATGCACTGGGTAGAACTTTGACACAGGGAGCCTGTTCTGTGCCTTCCACTTGATGGATTTGAATGAAAACTGTAATAACTGACTGAAATAAACATAAATCAATTAACTAAAATAAATGACAGTAATGGAGGTGGGAAGACAAATGTGTCCCCAAAAGCCTTGGAATAGCGACATTGATAATAGAAGGAAAAGCTTAAACCCATCTCACAATGGAAAAGTAATTATAAAACTGAACAAAAGAAAAGATGGGGATTAGGACTACTGGCGAAACCCCAAACACAAAAACACTAGGCAGCCACCTCATGAGTGTTAGAAGCTACAAATGAATTTGTAATATGTTGACAGTTGCATCCAACTCATTGATTACTTAATAACTCGAAAATTGAAACTCCAGCAACGCCGGGTACTTCATCTAGTGCTCAATAAAGACCGTTATGCTTCATAAACACTGCACCTAAAATACTGTGTATGCAGTTGTTTTGTTTAAACAAGAAATTTATATCTTTATGAGACTATTATTTCTGATGTTTAGTAACCTCTGCCAAATTCAATGATACTTTATCAGATATGGCATCCATTAGACGAAAAGGAGTACTTTGTATCTGAGGGCAGAACTTACACATACTTGTTATCAAACTGCATGACATTATCAGTGGTAATATTGCAAAACACTATACGCTGATAGGGTTGGGGATGGAATCCTGGTGGCCGGAATTCCTGAGGTCAGTTTACCGACGTGCTCCCAGCCATTAGAATGCCGGCAGTGGGGCAAGCGCTAGAAAGCTCCTCTATGGATGTCGTGGACTCTCGGCGGTTGGGATCCTGAGGTCTGCATTCTGACCGCCGGGATCCCAACCGCCGAGATATAAGCTACATCCCCACTAAAGGAGGTTTCTGTGTAGGAATGATTTGTGAGCGTGTTGTGCCTTGAATTCAGGGTGATGCTGCATTGTATGGATGAGAATATTACAGTTTAAAGTAGAAGTAAGCTCAGCAATGTATTTGAAAATATCATTGTACTGTAAATCCTATATTGCCGCTAACTAGACAGACTCTTTTTATTGCTCTATACAGGATCTTGGTATGTGGTAACCAACTGCGAGCTAGGCCGGGGGGACAGGATGGCATATGCTCTCCGGGCCAGTACATTTTTAAGGTTTTTGGGCTGCAGTTACTATGCAGACAGATTATTCATGGCTGCAACATTCACTGCTAGCACTTCCAGTCTGCAGCGTCAGTTACTGTATGTAAAGACTCGCAACACTTGCAGCACAGTGCCGGCCATGTGTGCACCCTGTGCGTCTTCACACTACAGTATACTCACTGTAGGGTGCTAACATTATTGATTGGTGGATGGCCAGTGTCATTCACCAATCACATTGGTGGATAGCTCCAGTGTTTAGATGTTCCCACAAATCAGTAGAAACTGCAGTGAAAGTGGTCGCTCAGAGAGAGACAGGTGGGACTGAAACAACAGGAGCCAGAGAGATGGTGCGTAGATGTGTTGGGCTGCCCCATAGATCTGAGGGTTTTTTTTGGGTGGGGGGGGGGGGGGGGGGGGCACTGAGGGAACAGGGGGCTTTTCTAGGAAATAAAGGGAAGTTGTAAGGCATGGGATCAGTTCTGGGACATAATATTAATAGAAGGAGAAGGGGGGTTGTTAGGTCTAGGGGGACAGTTCTGGGACATGAGTTGCCAGGTTTGACAATGTTTATTATGGAGTAGGTAGGGGAGATTATCAGATCAGGAGCTTGTTTGCAATTGACGAAGTGGGGTTGTCAGATCTGGGGAATGATCATAATTGAAGGAGAAGGGAGGTTTTGTAAGGTCTGAGGTATGATCATAAATGAAGGAAGATGGGTCTGATTTTAAACTAAGGAGGATGGAGATGTCAGATCTGAGAACTAATATTTTTTGAGGAGAGGCGTACTTGTTAGGGTGGGTACACACTAGAATGATATCAGGGTGATGTGCCGCATTGGACTGTCAAATTGTCTAGTGCAGTGTTTCTCAAACTGTGTGCTGTGGGACCCTGGGGTGCCTCAGGACACTTGTAGGGGTGACTTGGATTGGTGGTCCAGGGCCAACTCTAATTATTTATGATCAATGCAGTAGGCAAAACCGGTGCTGGTGGCTGTCAATCAAAATATATGGACAAACAGAAACAAATCTTGTCCCCCACCACACAACTGAATCTAAGGATGATATACAAACACAATGTACTTAATATAATATTTATTTCTCTAACGTCCTAGAGGATGCTGGGACTCCGTAAGGACCATGGGGGATAGACGGGCTCCGCAGGAGGCATGGGCACTTTAAGAAAGACTTTGGACTCTGGGTGTGCACTGGCTCCTCCCTCTATGCCCCTCCTCCAGACCCCAGTTTTAGACTGTACCCAGAGGAGAATGGGTGCACTGCAGGGAGCTCTCCTGAGTTTCCTGCTTAGAAAGCATTTTTGTTAGGATTTTTTTTCTTTTTCAGGGAGCACTGCTGGCAACAGGCTCCCTGCATCGAGGGACTGAGTAGAGAGGAGCAGACCTACTTAAATGATAGGCTCTGCTTCCTCGGCTACTGGACACCATTAGCTCCAGAGGGAGTGAACACAGGTTCGTCCTGGGCGTTCACCCCAGAGCCGCGCCGCCGTTCTCCTAACAGAGCCAGAAGAAACGAAAACCGAAGACGTCTCAGGCGGCAGAAGCCTTCGGTGCTTAACCGCAGCTGTGCGTCATTGCTCCCATACACCTCACACACTCCGGTCACTGTAAGGGTGCAGGGCGCAGGGGGGAGCGCCCTGGGCAGCAATAAAACACCTCTCCTATGGCAAAAGTCTATATACATGTACAGGTGGGCACTGTACATGTATATAAAAGAGCCCCCGCCATTTTTTTAGTAAGTTTGAGTGGGACAGAAGCCCGCCACCGAGGGGGCGGGGCTTCTCCCTCAGAACTCACCAGCGCCATTTTCTCTCCACAGCACCGCGGAGAGGAAGCTCCCCGTACTCTCCCCTGCTTGACACACGGTGAAAGGGGGTTTTAAAGTAGAGGGGGGGCACATTATTGGCGTTTATACATTAAGCAGCGCTACTGGGTAAACAATCTGTGTTTTTCTCCAGGGTTATATAGCGCTGGGGTGTGTGCTGGCATACTCTCTCTCTGTCTCTCCAAGGGGCCTCATGGGGAACCTGTCTTCAGAAAAGAGATTCCCTGTGTGTGTGAAGTGTCGGTACGTGTGTGTCGACATGCTTGACGAGGAAGGCTCACCTAAGGAGGAGAGGGAGTGCATGATGGTCAGGTCGCCGTCGGCAACGCCGATACCGGACTGGGTGGATATATGGAATGTCTTGAATGCAAATGTAAATTTACTGCATAAACGATTAGACAAGGCTGAAGCTAGGGATCAGTCAGGTAGTCAGACCATGCCTGTCCCTGTGGCACCAGGACCTTCGGGGTCTCAAAAACGCACCATATCCCAGATCACTGACACAGATACCGACACAGATACTGACTCTAGTGTCGACTATGAGGATGCAAAATTACAGCCAAAGGTGGCGAAAGGTATTCGTTACGTGATTATTGCCATTAAAGAGGTTTTGCATATCACTGAGGAACCCCCTGTCCCTGACACGAGGTTACACATGTATAAAGGGAAAAAGCCTGAGGTCACTTTTCCGTCCTCATTTGAACTAAGCTACTTGTGCGAAAAGGCTTGGGAATCTCCAGATAGGAGACTACAAGTTCCCAAAAGGATTCTTATGGCGTATCCCTTTCCACAAAAGGACAGGATACGATGGGAATCTTCGCCGAAGGTAGACAAGGCGCTGACACGCTTATCCAAGAAGGTGGCACTGCCTTCTCAGGATACAGCTTCCCTCAAGGATCCTGCTGATCGTAAGCAGGAGGTTACCACGAAGCACATTTACACACATTCCGGTACTATCGTTAGACCGGCTATGGCATCAGCCTGGGTGTGTAGTGCTGTCACAGCATGGACAGATTCCTTATCTACGGAACTTGACACCCTAGATAAGGATACCATTCTAATGACCCTAGAGCATATCAAAGATGCTTCTTTATATATGAGGGATGCTCAAAGAGACATTTGTTTACTAAGCTCCAGAATAAATGCTATGTCTATTTCTGCTAGGCGACTCATGTGGACCCGACGGGGGATGTCGACTCAAAGCGGCATATGGAGTCGTTGCCTTACAAGGGGGAGGAGTTGTTTGGAGAAGGCCTCTCAGACCTGGTCTCTACTGCTATGGCCGGTAAATCGAATTTCTTACCTTATGTCCCCCCGCAGCATACTAAAAAGGCACCTCATTATCAAATGCAGTCCTTTCGTTCCAATAAAAGCAAGAAGGTACGGGAATCGTCCTTCCTTGCCAGAGGAAAAGGCAAGGGAAAAAAGCTGCATGCAGCCAGTTCCCAGGAGCAGAAGTCCTCCCCTACATCTGCAAAGTCCACCGCATGACGCTGGGGCTTCCCGGGGGGAGTCAGCTTAAGTGGGGGCACATCTTCGATTTTTCAGCCAGGTCTGGGTTCACTCACAGGTGGATCCCTGGGCTATAGAGATTGTTTCTCAGGGATACAGGCTGGAATTCGAAGACGTACCTCCTCGCCGGTTTTTCAAATCGGCTCTGCCAGCTTCCCCGTCAAAGAGGGAGTTAGTGTTGACTGCAATTCAAAAATTGTATCTTCAACAGGTGATAGTCAAAGTTCCTCTTCTCCAGCAAGGAAAGGGGTATTACTCAACCCTGTTTGTGGTACCGAAACCGGACGGTTCGGTCAGGCCCATTTTGAATCTAAAATCCCTGAACTTGTACTTGAAAAAGTTCAAGTTCAAGATGGAATCGCTCAGAGCGGTCATCGCCAGCCTGGAGGGGGGGGATTGGTTGGTGTCCCTGGACATAAAGGATGCATACCTTCATGTTCCGATTTTCCCTCCTCACCAGGCGTTCCTGAGATTTGCAGTACAGGACTGTCATTACCAATTTCAGACGTTGCCGTTTGGGCTTTCCACAGCCCCGAGAATTTTCACCAAGGTAATGGCGGAAATGATGGTGCTCCTGCGCAAGCAGGGTGTCACAATTATCCCATACTTGGACGATCTCCTCATAAAGGCGAGATCTCGGGAGAAGTTGCTGGACAGCGTGTCGCTGTCGGTGAGGATGTTGCAGGGGCATGGCTGGATTCTCAATATACCGAAGTCCCAGCTAGTTCCTACAACGCGCCTGACCTTTCTGGGTCTGATTCTAGACACAGACCAGAAAAAGGTTTTTCTTCCGATGGAAAAGGCTCAGGAGCTCATAGCCCTGGTCAGGAACCTATTAAAGCTAAAAAAAGGTTTCAGTGCATCACTGCACGCGTGTCCTGGGGAAGATGGTGGCATCGTACGAGGCCATCCCCTTCGGAAGGTTCCATGCGAGGACCTTTCAATGGGATCTACTGGACAAATGGTCCGGGTCCCATTTACAAATGCATCAGAGGATCACCCTGTCTCCCAGAGCCAGGGTATCTCTCCTGTGGTGGCTGCACAGTGCTCACCTCCTAGAAGGCCGCAAGTTCGGAATTCAGGACTGGATCCTGGTGACCACGGACGCAAGCCTCCGAGGTTGGGGAGCAGTCACACTGGGAAGAAATTTCCAAGGTCTCTGGTCGAATCTAGAGACTTGTCTCCACATCAACGTCCTGGAGTTGAGGGCCATATACAACGCCCTACGCCAGGCGGAGGCATTGCTTCGGGACAAACCGGTTCTGATTCAGTCAGACAATGTCACAGCAGTGGCACAAGGAGCAGAGCGGCCATGGCAGAAGCGACCAGGATTCTTCGCTGGGCGGAAGGCCATGTAAGCGCCCTATCAGCTGTATTCATCCCGGGGGTGGACAACTGGGAAGGGGACTTCCTCAGCAGGCACGACCTGCATCCGGGAGAGTGGGGACTTCATCAAGAAGTCTTTGCACAGATCGTGGGTCGGTGGGGACTGCCTCAGATAGACATGATGGCGTCCCGTCTCAACAAAAAGCTAAAGCGGTATTGCGCCAGGTCAAGAGACCCTTGGGCGGTAGCGGTGGACGCTCTAGTGACACCTTGGGTGTTCAGATCGGTATATGTGTTCCCTCCTCTGCCTCTCATACCCAAGTTGTTGAGAATAATAAGAATAAGAAGAGTAAGAACAATCCTCATTGTTCCAGATTGGCCACGAAGGACTTGGTATCCGGATCTGCAAGAGTTGCTCACAGAAGATCCGTGGCCTCTTCCTCTAAGACAGGACCTGCTGCAGCAGGGGCCCTGTCTGTTCCAAGACTTACCGCGGCTGCGTTTGACGGCATGGCGGTTGAACGCCGGATCCTAGCGAAAAAAGGTATTCCGGAGGAGGTCATTACTACCCTGATCAAGGCTAGGAAGGACGTGACATTGAAACATTATCACCGTATATGGCGAAAATATGTTTCTTGGTGTGAGGCCAGGACTGCTCCTACGGAGGAGTTCCATTTGGGTCGTCTGCTTCACTTCCTGCAAACAGGAGTGACTTTGGGCCTAAAATTAGGGTCCATAAAGGTCTAAATTTCGACCTTATCCATTTTCTTTCAAAAGGAATTGGCTTCTCTTCCTGAAGTACAGACATTCGTGAAGGGGGTGCTGCATATTCAGCCTCCTTTTGTACCTCCGGTGGCGCTGTGGGATCTTAATGTGGTATCAAGTTTCCTCAAGTCACCTTGGTTTGAACCACTCACAACAGTGGAGTTGAAATATCTCACTTGGAAAGTGGTCATGTTGTTTGCCTTGGCTTCTGCGAGGCGTTTCGGAATTAGCGGCTTTGTCACATAAAAGCCCCTATCTGGTTTTCCACTGGGATAGGGCAGAATTGAGGACTCGTCCTCAATTTCTGCCTAAAGTGGTCTCTTCTTTTCATATGAATCAACCTATTGTCGTGCCTGTGGCTACACGGGACTTGGAGGTTTCCGAGTCCCTTGATGTGGTCAGGGCTTTGAAGATTTATGTGGCCAGAACAGCGAGGGTTAGGAAAACTGAAGCGCTGTTTGTTCTGTATGCAGCCAACAAAGTTGGTGCGCCTGCTTCATGGCAGACTATTGCTCGCTGGATCTGTAACACGATTCAGCAGGCGCATTCTACGGCAGGATTGCCATTGCCTAAATCGGTTAAGGCCCATTCCACTAGGAAGGTGGGCTCGTCTTGGGCGGCTGCCCGAGGGGTCTCGGCATTACAGTTGTGCCGAGCAGCTACTTGGTCGGGGTCAAACACCTTTGCAAAGTTCTATAAATTTGATACCCTGGCTGAGGAGGACCTCCTGTTTACTCAATCGGTGCTGCAGAGTCATCCGCACTCTCCCGCCCGTTTGGGAGCTTTGGTATAATCCCCATGGTCCTTACGGAGTCCCAGCATCCTCTAGGACGTTAGAGAAAATAAGATTTTACACTTACCGGTAAATCTATTTCTCGTAGTCCGTAGAGGATGCTGGGCGCCCGTCCCAAGTGCGGACTTCTTCTGCAAAACTTGTATATAGTTATTGCTTACATAAGGGTTATGTTATAGTTTCATCGGTTTAGACCGAGACTATGTTGTTTGTTCATACTATTAACTGGGTAGTTATCACAAGTTATACGGTGTGATTGGTGTGGCTGGTATGAATCTTGCCCTGGGATTCCCAAAAATCCTTTCCTCGTACTATCCATCTCCTCTGGGCACAGTTTCTCTAACTGGGGTCTGGAGGAGGGGCATAGAGGGAGGAGCCAGTGCACACCCAGAATCCAATGTCTTTCTTAAAGTGCCCATGCCTCCTGCGGAGCCCGTCTATCCCCCATTGTCCTTACGGAGTCCGAGCATCCTCTACGGACTACGAGAAATAGATTTACCGGTAAGTGTAAAATCTTATTTTTTACATTTCTTAGAAACTTATGGCCTGGAGGCGCTTGAAAAAATTCTGATACTCTAGGGTGCCATGATTCAAAAAAGTTTGACAACTACTGGTCTAGTGTGTACGCACAATTGCGCGCTCTCGTGGGTCGCATGTGACAGCGTCTGGTCAGCCATGGTGCATGGACAATCAGAGGATATAGTATGTGGGGCTGTACAGTGTAATGAAGGACAGAGCGAGGTGTTGTTCTGTTGTTCACTACATTTTGTAGTGTGTACGGCCAATCTCCCTGAAAATGCGTAGAACTGCATCAGTTGTACTTGCGTAGGTTTGGTTCATGCCCATTTTTCTGTTGCCGTGCACTTGTAGAAAGCTAAGACCACTTGCATGTATTTGCCTCCCATGCTAAATGTTGCCAGCCAGCCCCTGGCAGCAATCACACTTGAATACTAAGAAAAAAAGATACAGATGGCAAACTAATACTAAGAAAATGGCTACAGATGGCTCAAATTTGTGCTGTGTGTGACAATACACAACTTTGTAGTGCCCTATAAATATATGCTTATATTAATAGTAATATTAAGTGACCACTATGCCATCCATTTATTTAACTGTATGTCAACTATTTTTGTTATATCCAGTAAATCTTTCACAATGTAAAGAAGCATTAAACTAGAAGCTAAGTTGTTTTCTGCCATTTTCTAAAATTAACATGTTGTTTAGTGTGCCTAGAAACATAAGAGATCAATCTTACCTCGTTCCCAGTGAGGAACATTTTATTCCTGGGCTGGTAGTAAATATATTGATTTCCCTGACATAAGGGGTTATTCAGAGATGAACGCAGATGGCTGTGTGGGGCCGCCTCCCGATATGTCCGCAATCTAATTGTGAACGCATCGGATCTAGGGTTGACCCCTGGCAGCAACCATTTTTTTTTCTTTCTTGAAACAGCTGCGTGTGATGCTGCCCCAAAAACTGTCCAAACACGCCCCCACATTTGGTATGCCACCAACGCCGCGACAATGCCCCTCTGGCCGCCGCTGTCAATCACACAGCGTGCGCAGACCAGATTGACACGGCCGCTGCGAGCAACCGCACATCTGCGTCCATCTCTGAATAACCCCCATTGTGTGCAGTCTTCTTCCATATTCCTAGCCAGAGCTGTTACTCCTTACTTTTCAGCCTAGTGCACTACACATACCTGGTTAATCATGTCACTGTAGCTGTTGCTGCTGGGTTCTAGATCAGTCTTCTAAATATTACCATTCATCAATTTCATATAGCTGTACTACAGTTGGGTCATAAGCATGCTGTATGGTAAAAACGGAAGGCATACATCTGAATTACAGTAGTTTCAATGTAGCCATCTAGCATGTGTGATTCATATGTGCCTTACAAAGCCTACCTATTAATCTAAAACGGCTTGATCTTAATTCTTAACCTGTAGCATTGTAATAAAAGCTAGGCTTTCTGTAGCCATGCTACTATATTGCTTATGACACCTAGGGGCATATTCAATTGTGCACTCTGTTTTGAAAAATCCTACGGCACAGGGTTTTTCACACAGCCATGGTTTTTTTTCTATTCAATTGAAGGTGAGAATGTAGAAAATTATTTCTATAGAAATCACTGCATCTTTTTTCCCGCAGCCCCAGAGCAAATCTGATTTCTCTGACGTCCTAGTGGATGCTGGGAACTCCGTAAGGACCATGGGGAATTGACGGGCTCCGCAGGAGACTGGGCACTCTAAAAGAAAGATTAGGTACTATCTGGTGTGCACTGGCTCCTCCCTCTATGCCCCTCCTCCAGACCTCAGTTAGATTTCTGTGCCCGGCCGAGCTGGATGCACACTAGGGGCTCTCCTGAGCTCCTAGAAAGAAAGTATATTTTAGGTTTTTTATTTTACAGTGAGACCTGCTGGCAACAGGCTCACTGCAACGAGGGACTAAGGGGAGAAGAAGCGAACCTACCTGCTTGCAGCTAGCTTGGGCTTCTTAGGCTACTGGACACCATTAGCTCCAGAGGGATCGACCGCAGGACCCGTCCTTGGTGTTCGTTCCCGGAGCCGCGCCGCCGTCCCCCTTACAGAGCCAGAAGCATGAAGATGGTCCGGAAAATCGGCGGCAGAAGACTTCAGTCTTCACCAAGGTAGCGCACAGCACTGCAGCTGTGCGCCATTGCTCCTCATGTACACCTCACACTCCGGTCACTGATGGGTGCAGGGCGCTGGGGGGGGGCGCCCTGAGGGCAATATAAACACCTTGGCTGGCAAAATAATCACAATATATAGCCCCAGAGGCTATATATGTGATAAATACCCCTGCCAGAATTCATAAAAAAGCGGGAGAAAAGTCCGCGAAAAAGGGGCGGAGCTATCTCCCTCAGCACACTGGCGCCATTTTCTCTTCACAGTGCAGCTGGAAGACAGCTCCCCAGGCTCTCCCCTGTAGTTTTCAGGCTCAAAGGGTTAAAAAGAGAGGGGGGGGGGGCACTAAATTTAGGCGCAATATTGTATATACAAGCAGCTATTGGGGAAAATTCACTCAGTTATAGTGTTAATCCCCACATTATATAGCGCTCTGGTGTGTGCTGGCATACTCTCTCTCTGTCTCCCCAAAGGGCTTTGTGGGGTCCTGTCCTCAGTCAGAGCATTCCCTGTGTGTGTGCGGTGTGTCGGTACGGCTGTGTCGACATGTTTTGATGAGGAGGCTTATGTGGTGACGGAGCAGATGCCGATAAATGTGATGTCGCCCCCTGTGGGGCCGACACCAGAGTGGATGGATAGGTGGAAGGTATTAACCGACAGTGTCAACTCCTTACATAAAAGGCTGGATGACGTAACGGCTATGGGACAGCCGGCTTTTCAGCCCGCGCCTGCCCAGGCGTCTCAAAGGCCATCAGGGGCTCAAAAACGCCCGCTCCCTCAGATGGCAGACACAGATGTCGACACGGAGTCTGACTCCAGTGTCGACGAGGTTGAGACATATACACAATCCACTAGGAACATCCGTGACTTGATCCCGGCAATAAAAAATGTGTTACACATTTCTGACATTAACCCAAGTACCACTAAAAAAGGGTTTTATGTTTGGGGAGAAAAAGCAGCCAGTGTTTTGTTCCCCCATCAGATGAGTGAATGAAGTGTGTGAAAAAGCGTGGGTTCCCCTGATAAGAAACTGGTAATTTCTAAAAAGTTACTGTTGGCGTACCCTTTCCCGCCAGAGGATAAGTTACGCTGGGAGATATCCCCTAGGGTGGATAAGGCGCTCACACGTTTGTCAAAAAAGGTGGCACTGCCGTCTTAGGATAAGGCCACTTTGAAGGTACCTGTTGATAAAAAGCAGGAGGCTATCCTGAAGTCTGTATTTACACACTCTGGTACTAGACTGAGACCTGCAGATATTGCGGCTGCAGCGTGGTCTGTGACCCTGTCAAACAGGGATACTAGTTTGCTAACATAAGAGCATATTAAAGACGTCGTCTTATATATGAAGGATGCACAGAGGGATATTTTACTGGCTGGCATCCAGAATTAATGTAATGTCCATTCTGTCAGGAGGGTATTAGAGACCCGACACTGGACAGGTGATGCTGACTTTAAAAGGCACATAGATCTGCCTTATAAGGGTGAGGAATTGTTTGGGGATGGTCTCTGGGACCTCGTATCCACAGCAACAGCTGGGAAGAAAATTTTTTACCTCAGGTTTCCTCACAGCCTAAGAAAGCACTGTATTATCAGGTACAGTCCTTTCGGCTTCAGAAAGCAAGCGGGTCAAAGGCGCTTCCTTTCTGCACAGAGACAAGGGAAGAGGGAAAAAGCTGCTCCAGTCAGCCAGTTCCCAGAATCAAAATTCTTCCCCCGCTTCCTCTGAGCCCACCGCATGACGCGGGGGCTCCACAGGCGTAGCCAAGTACGGTGGGGGGCCGCCTCAAAAATTTCAGCGATCAGTGGGCTCGCTCACAGGATCCCTGGATCCTTCAAGTAGTATCTCAGGGGTACAAGTTGGAATTCGAGATGTCTCCCCCCCCCCCCCCCCCCGCCGTTTTCCTCAAATCTGCCTTGCCGACAACTCCCTCGGGCAGGGAGGCTGTGCTAGAGGCAATTCACAAGCTGTATTCCCAGCAGGTGATAGTCAAGGTGCCCCTACTTCAACAAGGAGGGGGTTACTATTCCACACTGTTTGTGGTACCGAAACGGTTCGGTGAGACCCATTTCAAATTTGAAATCCTTGAACACATACATGAAAAAAATTCAAGTTCAAGATGGAATCGCTCAGGGCGGTTATTGCAAGCCTGGACGAGGGGGATTACATGGTATCCCTGGACATCAAGGATGCTTACCTGCATGTCCCCATTTACCATCCTCACCAGGAGTACCTCAGATTTGTGGTACAGGATTGCCATTACCAATTCCAGACACTGCCGTTTGGACTGTCCACGGCACCGAGGGTGTTTACCAAGGTAATGGCAGAAATGATGATACTCCTTCGAAAAAAGGGTGTTTTAATTATCCCGTACTTGGACGTACTCCTTATAAGGGCGAGGTCCAAGGAGCAGTTGTTGGTCGGAAGAGCACTATCTCGGGAAGTGCTACAACAGCACGGATGGATTCTAAACATTCCACAGCTGGTTCCTTCCACACGCCTACTGTTCCTGGGGATGGTTCTGGACACAGAACAGGAAAAAGTGTTTCTCCCGCAGGAGAAAGCCAAGGAGCTGTCATCTCTAGTCAGAGACCTCCTGAAACCAAAACAGGTATCGGTGCATCACTGCACACGAATCCTCGGAAAAATGGTAGCTTCATACGAAGCAATTCCATTCGGCAGGTTCCATGCAAGAACCTTTCAGTGGGACCTCTTGGACAAGTGGTCGGGATCGCATCTTCAGATGCATCGGCTGATAACCCTGTCTCCAAGGACCAGGGTGTCTCTGCTGTGGTGGCTGCAGAGTGCTTTTCTTCTAGAGGGCCGCAGATTCGGCATACAGGACTGGGTCCTGGTGACCACGGATGCCAGCCTTCGAGGCTGGGGGGCAGTCACACAGGGAAGAAATTTCCAAGGACTTTGGTCAAGTCAGGAGTCGTCCCTACACATAAATATTCTAGAACTGAGGGCCATTTACAATGCCCTAAGTCAGGCAAGGCCCCTGCTTCAAAACCAGCCGGTACTGATCCAATCAGACAACATCACGGCAGTCGCCCATGTAAACCGACAGGGCGGCACAAGAAGCAGGATGGCGATGGCAGAAGCCACAAGGATTCTCCGATGGGCGGAAAATCACGTCTTAGCACTGTCAGCAGTGTTCATTCCGGGAGTGGACAACTGGGAAGCAGACTTCCTCAGCAGACGCGACCTACACCCGGGAGAGTGGGGACTTCATCCAGAAGTCTTCCAACTGTTGGTAAACCGTTGGGAAAGGCCACAGGTGGACATGATGGCGTCCCGCCTCAACAAAAAGCTAAAGAGATATTGCGCCAGGTCAAGGGACCCTCAGGCGATAGCTGTGGACGCTCTAGTGACACCGTGGGTGTACCAGTCGGTTTATGTGTTCCCTCCTCTGCCTCTCATACCAAAAGTACTGAGAATAATAAGAAGGCGAGGAGTAAGAACGATACTCGTGGTTCCGGATTGGCCAAGAAGAGCTTGGTACCCAGAACTTCAAGAAATGATATCAGAGGACCCATGGCCTCTACCGCTCAGACAGGATCTGCTACAGCAGGGGCCCTGTCTGTTCCAAGACTTACCGCGGCTGCGTTTGACGGCATGGCGGTTGAATTCCGGATCCTAAAGTAAAAGGGCATTCCGGAGTAAGTCATTCCTACGCTGATAAAAGCTAGGAAAGAAGTAACCGCAAACCATTATCACCGTATTTGGCGAAAATATGTTGCGTGATGTGAGGCCAGGAAGGCCCCTACTGAGGAATTTCAGCTGGGTCATTTTCTGCACTTCCTACAGTCGGGAGTGACTATGGGCCTAAAATTGGGTTCCATTAAGGTCCAGATTTCGGCTCTGTCGATTTTCTTCCAGAAAGAACTGGCTTCAATGCCTGAAGTTCAGACATTTGTAAAGGGAGTGCTACATGTTCAGCCCCCCTTTTGTGCCTCCTGTGGCACCTTGGGATCTCAACGTGGTGTTGAGTTTCCTGAAATCACATTGGTTTGAGCCACTTAAAACTGTGGTTTTGAAATATCTCACGTGGAAAGTGGTCATGTTATTGGCCTTGGCTTCGGCCAGGCGTGTGTCAGAATTGGCGGCTTTGTCATGTAAAAGCCCTTATCTGATTTTCCATATGGATAGGGCAGAATTGAGGACTCGTCCCCAGTTTCTCCCTAAGGTGGTATCAGCTTTTCACTTGAACCAACCTATTGTAGTGCCTGCGGCTCCTAGGGACTTGGAAGATTCCAAGTTACTGGACGTAGTCAGGGCCTTGAAAATTTATGTTTCCAGGACGGCTGGAGTCAGGAAAACTGACTCGCTTTTTATCCTGTATGCACCCAACAAACTAGGTGCTCCTGCTTCTAAGCAGACTATTGCTCGCTGGATTTGTAGCACAATTCAGCTGGCGCATTCTGCGGCTGGATTGCCGCATCCTAAATCAGTAAAAGCCCATTCCACGAGGAAAGTGGGCTCATCTTGGGCGGCTGCCCGAGGGGTCTCGGCTTTACAACTTTGCCGAGCTGCAACTTGGTCAGGGGCAAACACGTTTGCTAAATTTTACAAATTTGATACCCTGGCTGAGGAGGACCTGGAGTTCTCTCATTCGGTGCTGCAGAGTCATCCGCACTCTCCCGCCCGTTTGGGAGCTTTGGTATAATCCCCATGGTCCTTACGGAGTTCCCAGCATCCACTAGGACGTCAGAGAAAATAACATTTTACTCACCGGTAAATCTATTTCTCGTAGTCTGTAGTGGATGCTGGGCGCCCATCCCAAGTGCGGATTGTCTGCAATACTTGTTTATAGTTATTGCCTAACTAAAGGGTTATTGTTGAGCCATCTGTTGAGAGGCTCAGTTATATTTCATACTGTTAACTGGGTATAGTATCACGAGTTATACGGTGTGATTGGTGTGGCTGGTATGAGTCTTACCCGGGATTCAAAATCCTTCCTTATTGTGTCAGCTCTTCCGGGCACAGTATCCTAACTGAGGTCTGGAGGAGGGGCATAGAGGGAGGAGCCAGTGCACGCCAGATAGTACCTAATCTTTCTTTTAGAGTGCCCAGTCTCCTGCGGAGCCCGTCTATTCCCCATGGTCCTTACGGAGTTCCCAGCATCCACTACGGACTACGAGAAATAGATTTACCGGTAAGTAAAATCTTATTTTTCCTTAAAATCTTTATTTTTAGAAAAAATAATTGGGCCTTGCTTTGGAATCACTGCGGCATGCCCCTAATGACTAAGCAAGTGGAAGTTTCCAATTAGCTTAATTAGTCCTTAGTTACTCAGCTTCCGAAGCACTGTTTTCTTCCTCCAGCCTGTTGGGATACAGGTGTGTGATTACCTGTGTGTGTGACACCCCCCTCCCCCCGCATGTCAAGAGGCAGCAGCAGGGAGAACTACATCTCCCAGCATCCTCCTCAGTGGAAAGATGGAGGGGAGATGACCAACCGGGAGCTGCGGAGACCACCGGACCAGCTGTAACTGAGGTAAGTATCGGACTTTTTTTTTTTTTTCATTGTGGGGTTTTCAAAGCAGAAAACAGTGCATTTTGAATACCACGGGTATCTGGAGTTTGCATACCCACGTTAGTTGAAAATTGGGCATGAGGGCCACAAAGATTTTTTTGCAGCCAAAACCTTACCCCCCCCCCCCCCCCCCCTCTCCAACAGGGTCACTGGAGAGGAATCTCCAACTTGCTGTTTACTCATCTTACATAAATTGTCATTTTATCATTATATTACCAATTTCTATTGATCTAGCACGGATGGTTTTGGCCTAGCATACGTCAAAATTCTTAACGATTGGCAAACTCACAAAGCTATATATTTAGAATATGTTTATATAGAAAGCCTGTGCAAAAAGAGCAGCAAGAAATTCAGTATGAAATGACCTACATTTACAATAACTGCAGAGATACTATTTATATAGTATATGCTGCGCTTGGCCTACTGTATGTCAGGACTGGATAAGACTACATCAATTTTGCATTTGTTTTCAGCAGTGCACTGTGATCACATTTATCTAAACCCTGCCCTCTTCCCCCCCCCCCTTTTTTTTTTTACTGAGTCTCCGCAGGAAAATACTGCTCCCCAATTTGTGCATCTTCATTCTACTTTTACTGGAATTTATAATTGATTGATGCGGAGTAAAATCAAACACAGCAGTTCTCACAGAACATAATTAGTTTCTATAGTAACAGATGTGGTTCAGTGTCATTGGTCAGAGGCATGAGCCTGAGTTTTGAGACAGATCTAAAGGAGTATGACCAGAAAGATGTTCAGGGTATTATAAACATAGAGTGGGGAAAAATTACACTTACAGACTAGTATTAGCATTTAGCAAATGTGAATGAATTCAGTTCAGTGTTTAGTTCTTAAATTATTCACTTTAAGCAATAATATACATCACTTTTAGGACGCACAAGCAGAGTCTGCTGATTAAAATGATATGCGGCATGCCCATATTCTGTGTGTGCGGCTGTTTCTGCATACAAAATGGTATGTTACCGTGTTTTCTAGGGAAAAACTGTAATTTACCATTTTGTATACAAATACAGCCGTGGTCGCACACAAAATATACAGATGGAGCCACGCTCACTGAGTGCGGCTACATCGCAAGCGGGGGCGCCCTACGTGTGGCGAGCGCCCAGAGACGCTACCATTCACTTTGAATGAAGCGCGTGCGCGTCTACGATGCATCCCATTCGTGCCCGGGAGTCCGCCTCGCTGGTCATACTCAGTTGCAGATGGAGTCACGATTAGCATGGCTCCATCTGTAGGGCATGCCCCATATAATTTTAATTGGCATAAGCTGCTTGTGTATCCTATGTGCATTGTTTTGCGAATAAGACGCATTTTTGTGTAAAAAGTCACACGTAAAGATGCTCGGTGCTACAGAGACCTGAAGGGCTGTTTAACATGCAGGGAAGCTAGATGGATGTGGAAACATCTGAGATCTAGAACTGTGACTCAATCATTTCAGTTGTTAACACATCCAGTTTCAGTTTCAGTTGTGAACACATCCAGAGGTGGTCACAAAACAGACTGTCTGTGTCTGTCTCTGTAGTAAGCAGATTCGGAGTACAAAGTTCAAAGAAAAATCTGACGGATCTTGCTGAAAATGTTAGCTTGCAGTATACTGTAGTTTTAGTGTAATCACTGTGTCACAACTGAGGGCTGGTGCTGACCAGGGGGAAGCCTCAGTTGTAGGGGCTGAGGTATATATGTGTACCTGGAAAGCAGTACAGGGTTCTTGAACATGCAGGGAACCTTTAGAACAAATGCCCGAAGGCGTGACCACGACAACAAGGGAAAGTTCAAAGGTTTTATTAAACACAGTTCAGAGGAATACTGATGACTTGGTACTGGTAATAGGAAACACAGTTCAGAGAAATACTTGGGATCGATGACTGAACACCGATGGTGACTTGGAATCGATGACTGAACACCGATGGTTACTTTGGGATCATTGGTAAGCTTTGAGTGAAGCTAGGGTTCGCAGATAGAAATGCACTATTGTACTTAGAAGCACAGGTGAAGCATGAAGTGATGCTGGGGATCGCTGGAGAATGGCTGCTGGAAAGCCGGAGTTCAGACACAGGTGTATCAGGGTAGACTGTAGAGGGTTAATCACTGGAGTGTCGGGTTACACTGCAGAGTGTAATCACCAGGGAGTCAGGCTGTACTGCAGAGAAAGTCCATGGGAGAACTGCACACTGGAATCACTTAAGACAATTGAAGCACTGACATCTTTCCACCCCAGGAACAGGATATTTATACCTGCTGGGAAGCAGGGATTGGCTGGCTGATTAACCAGAGACCAGAGTGCAGCTGCTGTGTAATCAGGCTGAGAGCAGAGTGCAGCTGATAGGCTGAAAGGTAACATGTGATTTAGGAAAACATGGCTGCGCCCATGGTAGCTTTTGGAGGGAAAGATTGTTTGTAACTTGAATGTGAGCTTTAACCATGAAGCTGCCAGAATCACAGTAAAGAGATTTGAGACAATGAGATGCAGCGTGCTGCACACAGACAGTGCAGATGGAATCCAGGCTTGGAACACTGGGACAGTCTCAGGAGGCATTTGGAAGGTAAATACTGATAAGGAATTACCTAGATCGTGACAGCACCCCCTCCTTTAGGAGTGGCCCCAGGACACTTCTTATAAGTTCTTTACCTGAACAAATGGAAGGATCTAGATTGAATCCTGATGAACTTGAACTGGCTGGGACCAGAGGAGACTGTACCGGATCTATGGACGAGACCAAATTAGGTCCAGACAACCTTGAACCGGTTTAGACCGACTGATAGGACCGGATTAGATCCGAAGGTATTGGAATCGGCTGGAACCGAAGGAGGCTGATCCGGACAGACGGATGGGACCGGATTGGGTCCAGAAAAGCTTGAACCGGCTGGGACCGGAGGAGTCTTCGGATTGACGGTTGAATCAGCTGGAACTGAAGGAGTCTTTGGCCCTACGGATGGAACCGGATTGGGTCCAGAGATATAGGAATCGGCTGGAACCGAAGGAATCTTCAGACAGACGGATGGAACCGGATTGAGTCTAAAGACAGTTGAATCAGCTGGAACTGAAGGAGTCAGAATCCGGTTAGAACCGGAATGAGTGGTATCCGAGTGTTCAGTTAGACCATCCTGGACCTGGTCCATGCTGGATGCCAACAGGGTGGTGCTCTCTGAAGACGGCAAACAGGAGTTCATAACTACATCTGTAGCACAAAAATTTCCATCTGGGAACTTGGCTCTGGATACTTCCCTTGGGACTGAAACTTTGGTGACCCCTCCTGGGGTTGATGAATCAGACATCTCTCTCAGGGTTGTTTTCTCCAGCAGCCCTCCTGGGGTTGACCGATCAGAAACTCCTTTTTGAGAAGACTCATATGCCCCTACTAGAGCTTGAACATTGGATACCCCTCCTAGGGCTGTAGACACAGACGCCCCTCCTTGGGCTGAGTAAAGAGCATCATCATTCCAGGAAAGTTCGGACGCTAGGATCTGGTACTGTACCAGATATTTACCGACTGTTCTTGTCCCCTGACGTAGCCGGAGGATATCAGAGGAGGCAGAGGTCACACGACCTGGTTCATCAAAGATGCGCCTGAAGGTTGCCACGAAATCTGCATATGAAGAGAGCAGGGCATCAGACTTATCCCATAGAGGTGATACCCAATCGAGGGCGGAGCCACTGAGGAGGGAGATGATGTAAGCAACCTTGGTGCGGTCAGCTGGGAAACAGCCAGGCTGTAACTCAAAATATATCTCACACTGATTTAGGAAACCCCGATAGGCTTTTGGGGAACAATCAAACTTGGCATGTGTCGGTAAATGGAGACAAGGAGCAGAAACGGGAATGGTGGGTGGGGATACCACCAAAGGTACTGCAGTCGGCACACTGGATGCCCCTGAACCACGGAGGGTTACTTGTATTCCATCCAGCCGAGAGGAGAGGTCCTGGAGACAGCGGATCTCATGGCCCTGTGCAGTCTCCTGACGTTCAAGGCAGGCTGCAAGTTCTTTCATCGGCCTGGTCGCTTGGACCTGGTCTCCGGCCGGATCCATTAGGTCAGTGCTTACTGTCACAACTGAGGGCTGGTGCTGACCAGGGGGAAGCCTCAGTTGTAGGGGCTGAGGTATATATGTGTACCTGGGAGGCAGTACAGGGTTCTTGGACATGCAGGGAACCTTTAGAACAAATGCCCGAAGGCGTGACCACGACAACAAGGGAAAGTTCAAAGGTTTTATTAAACACAGTTTAGA
Organism: Pseudophryne corroboree; assembly: GCF_028390025.1. Lineage (NCBI taxonomy): Eukaryota > Metazoa > Chordata > Amphibia > Anura > Myobatrachidae > Pseudophryne > Pseudophryne corroboree. Next base: position 734,211,218 of record NC_086447.1, read on the forward strand.
GGAATACTGATGACTTGGTACTGGTAATAGGAAACACAGTTCAGAGAAATACTTGGGATCGATGACGGAACACCGATGGTGACTTGGAATCGATGACTGAACACCGATGGTTACTTTGGGATCGTTGGTAAGCTTTGAGTGAAGCTGGGGTTCGCAGATAGAAATGCACTATTGTACTTAGAAGCACAGGTGAAGCATGAAGTGATGCTGGGGATCGCTGGAGAATGGCTGCTGGAAAGCCGGAGTTCAGACACAGGTGAATCAGGGTAGACTGTAGAGGGTTAATCACTGGAGTGTCGGGTTACACTGCAGAGTGTAATCACCAGGGAGTCAGGCTGTACTGCAGAGAAAGTCCATGGGAGAACTGCACACTGGAATCACTGAAGACAATTGAAGCACTGACATCTTTCCACCCCAGGAACAGGATATTTATACCTGCTGGGAAGCAGGGATTGGCTGGCTGATTAACCAGAGACCAGAGTGCAGCTGCTGTGTAATCAGGCTGAGAGCAGAGTGCAGCTGATAGGCTGAAAGGTAACATGTGATTTAGGAAAACATGGCTGCGCCCATGGTAGCTTTTGGAGGGAAAGATTGTTTGTAACTTGAATGTGAGCTTTAACCATGAAGCTGCCAGAATCACAGTAAAGAGATTTGAGACAATGAGATGCAGCGTGCTGCACACAGACAGTGCAGATGGAATCCAGGCTTGGAACACTGGGACAGTCTCAGGAGGCATTTGGAAGGTAAATACTGATAAGGAATTACTTAGATCGTGACACACTGACTGTTCTAGTGAGTTGAAGGATAAACTGATGGTATCTGGTCTCTAGGTCGACCACTGTTGGTCGACAGTAAGTAGGTCGACATGAGGTTTTTCCCCACAAATTTTTATTTTATTTTTATTTTTGAACTTTTTCATACTTTACGATCCACGTGGACTACAATTAGGAACGGTAACCTGCACGAGGCACCTTGCCCGAATTATGGCGAGCGAAGCGAGTCATGCAAGGGGACACTGAACGAATTGGGGTTCCCGGTCACAGTACGGAGAAAACAACACCATAAACTCGTGTCGTTCTTGTTTATGTCGAACTAGAAACCATGTCGACCTGCTTACCGTTGACCAATAGTGGTTGACCTAGACACTGTCGACCTAAGTGTGGTCAACCCTATGATCCACATCAAAACTGACAGTGGCATCATTTAAGGGATGCAGTCAATTTTACCTATAAAAAATCCCGACGATCAAAATACCGGCAACCATTGACCTATGGTCAAAATACCGACAGTCAAAATACCGACATTTAAAATGTCGACAGGTCAAAAATCAACATGATTTTTTCATTGAAACTGACTTGTTCATACTTTACCATCCTGGTGGACATGGAGGGGGAATATAATAGCGAGGGGACGTGGCACACTTATACGGTGTCTGTGTCGACCTATGTCGACATACACACCAACTTGTAAAAAACTTGTGTTGACTTTTTGGCCTGTCGGCATTTGTTTTTGCCATGTTGACATTTGAAATGTCTGTATTTTGACCGTCTGTATTTTGTTTGTAGATAAATCATACTGATCCCTAATTTTAAGAGTTGTGCAAATAATACCCCTTTTACACCGCCAGCATATAACACAGGTATATGAACGTGCATAACCCATGTTGCTGTGCGGTGTAAAATGGGCGAGTTGGAATAATCCAAGCGACACCCCCGACGCGTCAACGTCACCAACCCGTCAATATGCCGAGTTGGAGAAGGCAGTGGGAAAGGGGCCTGAGGCGGTTTGCAGACAGGTAGCACCCGTGTCAGGCTCCTGACTGCGACCCGCGGTATTTGTTATAAAACAGGTATAAGACTCCTAGTGCTCTGCCTGTTTCACATTGCTTATTTAAGCCAACAACCTTTTACATCTGTGGTTTGCAACAGGTGGTCTGCAGGTCACGGGCCGCCTTCACTTGCCACTCCCAACCGGATGATGCTGATCTAAAGCTGGGTACACACTGGAGCAATATGTGTCCAGCTGATATGTTGGCCCAACGGAATGACATATAGAAACCTGGGTACACATTGAGCGATGTTAATGAAGTACGGAACGACATATAGAAACCCAGGTACACATTGAGCGATGTTAATGAAGGCCCTCATTCCGAGTTGTTCGCTCGCTAGCAGATTTTAGCAGCATTGTACATGCTAGGCTGCCGCCCTCTGGGAGTGTATCGTAGCTTAGCAGAATTGCGAACGAAAGATTAGCAGAATTGCGAATAGAAATTTCTTAGCAGTTTCTGAGTAGCCCGAGACTTACTCCTACATTGCGATCAGCTCAGTCCGTTTCGTTCCTGGTTTGACGTCACAAACACGCCCTGCGTTCGGCCAGCCACTCCCCCGTTTCTCCAGCCACTCCTGTGTTTTATCCTGGCATGCCTGCGTTTTTCCGCACACTCCCAGAAAACGGTCAGTTTCCGCCCAGAAACACCCACTTCCTGTCAATCACACTCCGATCACTTCAACGATGAAAATTCTTTGTTCGGTCGTGAGTAAATCTACTAAATTTTGTGCTAAAATACTTAGCGCATGCGCACTGCGTACCATGCGCATTTTTGCCTTAATCGCTCCGTTGCGAAAATCGTCAACGAGCGAACAACTCTGAATGACCCCCGAAGTACGGAACGATCGCTGTTCCGTCCTTAAATAACATACATGGTGTCGCTAGTGATGGTCATTTTTAATGTGCAGCACGAGACCTGACGACGTCTCTAGCGACCGTGTGCACCCGCATATCGGCATACACACTGCCTGATATGCACCGAATTCAGCGATATGTTGGTCCGATCTGCTCAATCAGATAACATATTGTTCAGTGTGTATCAAGCTTAACTTGTGCTTTGTTATAAAGTGGAGAAAGTAGACAGAAGTTATTTATAAGCCTGGTGGAATATAAACTACTCCTACTTATTTACTTTTAGAACCTTATGACTCACAATTTATTTGATTTTTTGCTGTGGTGCCGTATGTAGAGGGTCCCTTGCTTTATGTGTATTTCAATGTAAGCTCTCACAAGCTTTACACGGCTATTCCCTATTCCGGGTTTCTGCGCATTTCCAGATGTTTTTGCAGCATAGGGAAAAGCCTATTTAATTGAATAGCTATTCCTTGTGTGGAGCGATAAACTAGCTGCGGGGCAAACCCCACGGTTAATTCAATTACCCCCACAATCTTACATCTTCTGAACTTGAACATTTATATACAGGGTGGTATTCAAATTATATATCAATCTCCTTTCTAAAGTGATCCCCCTTATCGTGCATTTTGCGCCCATAGTAATCGGGTTTAGCTGCGTAAATGGTTGGGCGCCGGTAGCGAGCTGAAATGATGATACCACACCCGTCAGCAGCAGAAACAGAACAGGTGTGAAATGAGGGGGAAAGAATTGAATTGAATAGACTGCTGTTGGGACTCAATAGTTGTTTGCAAATCCTTGGCAGCTGTAAGGACAGTAATTGGTTTGTTTAATCTGTGTAGATGATTATCTTTCTCTAATGTCCTAGTGGATGCTGGGGACTCCGTAAGGACCATGGGGAATAGACGGGCTCCGCAGGAGACTGGGCACTCTAAAGAAAGATTAGGTACTATCTGGTGTGCACTGGCTCCTCCCTCTATGCCCCTCCTCCAGACCTCAGTTAGAATCTGTGCCCGGCCAGAGCTGGGTGCTCCTAGTGGGCTCTCCTGAGCCTGCTAGTAAAAAGTATTTGTTAGGTTTTTTATTTTCAGTGAGCTTCTGCTGGCAACAAACTCACTGCTACGAGGGACTGAGGGGAGAGAAGCAAACCTACCTGTCTACAGCTAGGTTGCGCTTCTTAGGCTACTGGACACCATTAGCTCCAGAGGGTTCGAACACAGGCATCTGTCCTCGATCGTCCGTTCCCGGAGCCGCGCCGCCGTCCCCCTTGCAGAGCCAGAAGAACAGAAGCTTGAAGACGGCGAAAACGGCGGCTGAAGACTCCTGTCTTCATTTAAGGTAGCGCACAGTACCGCAGCTGTGCGCCATTGCTCCCAGCACACTTTCACACTCCGGTCACTGTAGGGTGCAGGGCGCTGGGGGGGGCGCCCTGGGCAGCAATTGAAGTACCTTTTTGGCTTAACATACATATATACAGTCAGGCACTGTATATATGTAAAAACCCCTGCCATTTTTTTCACACAGAAGCGGGACAGAAGCCCGCCGCTGAGGGGGCGGGGCCTTCTTCCTCAGCACACCAGCGCCATTTTCTCTTAACAGCTCCGCTGGAAGGACGCTCCCCAGGCTCTCCCCTGCAGTATCCAGGTACAAGAAGGGTAAAAAAGAGAGGGGGGGCATATTAATTTAGGCGCAAAAGACATAAAATCGGCAGCTATTGGGTAATCACTTATTATAGTGAATATCCCTGGGTTATATAGCGCTGTGGTGTGTGCTGGCATACTCTCTCTCTGTCTCCCCAAAGGCCTTTGTGGGGTCCTGTCCTCAGTCAGAGCATTCCCTGTGTGTCTGCTGTTTGTCGGTACGGCTGTGTCGACATGTTTGATGAGGAGGGTTACGTGGAGGCGGAGCAAGTGCGGATTAATGTGGTGTCGGGGCCGACACCTGATTGGATGGATATGTGGAAGGTCTTAAATGATAATGTAAGCTCCTTGCATAAAAGGTTTGATGACGCTGCAGCCTTGGGACAGCCGGGGTCTCAACCCGGGCCTGCCCAGGCGACTCAGAGGCCGTCAGGGTCTCTTAAACGCCCACTATCTCAGATGGTTGACACAGATGCCGACACGGAGTCCGACTCCAGTGTCGACGATGATGAGGCACAATTACAGCCTAAGATGACCAAGGCCATCCGCTACATGATTATTGCAATGAAAAATGTATTGCACATTTCAGAGGTTAACCCTGTCCCTGACAAGAGGGTGTATATGTTTGGGGAGAAAAAGCAGGTAGTGACTTTTCCCCCGTCACATGAATTAAATGAGTTATGTGAAGAAGCGTGGAGTTCCCCTGATAAGAAAGTGGTGATTTCCAAAAAATTACTGCTGGCGTACCCTTTCCCGCCAACGGACAGGTTACGTTGGAAATCCTCCCCTAGGGTAGACAAGGCGCTGACACGCTTATCTAAGAAGGTGGCCCTGCCGTCTCAGGATACGGCCGCCCTAAAGGATCCTGCGGATAGGAAGCAGGAAGCTATCTTGAAGTCAGTGTATACACACTCTGGTACTCTACTGAGACCAGCTATTGCTTCAGCCTGGATGTGTAGTGCTGTAGCAGCATGGACAGATACTCTGTCAGAGGACATAGATGCCCTGGACAGGGATACTGTCTTGCTAACCCTGGGCCATATAAAAGACGCCGTCTTATATATGCGGGATGCCCAGAGGGACATTTGCCTGCTGGGCTCTAGAATTAATGCAATGTCCATTTCTGCCAGGAGGGTCTTATGGACTCTGCAATGGACAGGGGATGCCGATTCTAAAAAACACATGGAGGTTTTGCCTTATAAGGGTGAGGAATTGTTTGGGGAAGGCCTCTCGGACCTTGTGTCCACAGCGACAGCTGGAAAGTCGACTTTCTTGCCTCAGGTTTCCTCACAGCCTAAGGAAGCACCGTATTATCAAATGCAGTCCTTTCGTTCTCGGAGAAGCAAGAAGGTCAGAGGTGCATCCTTTCTTGCCAGAGGCAGGGGTAGAGGAAAGAAGCTGCACCATGCAGCTAGTTCCCAGGAACAAAAGTCCTCCCCGGCTTCCACTAAGTCCACCGCATGACGCTGGGGCTCCACAGGCGGAGCCAGGAGCGGTGGGGGCGCGTCTCCGAAAATTCAGCAACCAGTGGGTTCGCTCACAGGTGGATCCTTGGGCTATACAAATTGTATCTCAGGGATACAAGCTGGAGTTCGAAGTGACTCCCCCTCACCGTTACCTAAAATCAGCCTTGCTAGCTTCCCCCACGGAAAGGGAGGTAGTCCTGGCGGCAATTCACAAGCTGTACCTCCAGCAAGTGATAATAATGGTCCCCCTCCTTCAACAGGGAAGGGGTTACTATTCCACACTGTTTGTGGTACCGAAACCGGACGGTTCGGTAAGACCCATTCTGAATTTAAAATCCTTGAACATTTATATGGAAAAATTCAAGTTCAAAATGGAATCGCTCAGAGCGGTCATTGCAAGCCTGGAAGAGGGGGATTTTATGGTATCTCTGGACATCAAGGATGCTTACTTGCATGTCCCCATTTATCCACCTCACCAGGAGTACCTCAGGTTTGTGGTACAGGACTGTCATTACCAATTCCAGACGTTGCCGTTTGGTCAGTCCACGGCACCGAGAGTATTTACCAAGGTAATGGCCGAAATGATGGTACTCCTTCGGAAGCAAGGAGTTACGGTTATCCCGTACTTGGACGATCTCCTCATAAGGGCGAGGTCCAGGGAGCAGTTGTTGATCAGCGTAGCACACTCTCAGGAAGTGTTGCAACAGCACGGCTGGATTCTGAATATTCCAAAGTCGCAGCGGATTCCTACGACGCGTCTGCCCTTCCTGGGTATGATTCTGGACACAGAACAGAAGAAGGTGTTTCTCCCGGAGGAGAAGGCCCAGGAGTTAGTGACTCTGGTCAGGGACCTCCTAAAACCAAAACAGGTGTCGATGCATCACTGCACGCGAGTCCTGGGAAAGATGGTGGCCTCATACGAAGCCATTCCCTTCGGCAGGTTCCATGCGAGGATCTTTCAGTGGGATCTGTTGGACAAGTGGTCCGGATCGCATCTTCAGATGCATCGGCTGATCACCCTGTCCCCGAGGGCCAGGGTGTCTCTTCTGTGGTGGCTGCAGAGTGCTCATCTTCTCGAGGGCCGCAGGTTCGGCATACAGGACTGGGTTCTGGTGACCACGGATGCAAGCCTCCGTGGATGGGGGGCAGTCACTCAGGGAAGAAACTTCCAAGGGCTGTGGTCAAGTCAGGAGACTTGTCTGCACATAAATATACTGGAACTAAGGGCCATATACAACGCCCTGAGTCAAGCGGTGCCCCTGCTTCGAGACCAACCAGTGCTGATTCAGTCAGACAACATCACGGCGGTCGCCCATGTAAACCGCCAGGGCGGCACAAGAAGCAGGGTGGCGATGGCAGAAGCCACAAAGATTCTTCGTTGGGCGGAGATTCACGTACAAGCACTCAGCAGTGTTCATTCCGGGAGTGGACAGCTGGGAAGCAGACTTCCTCAGCAGACACGACCTCCACCCGGGAGAGTGGGGACTTCATCAAGAAGTCTTCACACAGATTGCAAATCGATGGGAACTGCCACAGGTGGACATGATGGCGTCCCGCCTCAACAAAAAGCTAAAAAAAAATTGCGCCAGGTCAAGGGACCCTCAGGCGATAGTTGTGGACGCGCTAGTGACACCCTGGGTGTTCCAGTCGGTATATGTGTTCCCTCCTCTTCCTCTCATACCCAAGGTACTGAGAATAGTAAGAAAAAGAGGAGTGAGAACAATACTCATCGTTCTGGATTGGCCAAGAAGGACTTGGTACCCAGAACTACAAGAGATGATCACAGAGGACCATGGCCTCTGCCTCTCAGACAGGACCTGTTGCAACAGGGGCTCTGTCTGTTCCAAGACTACCGCGGCTGCGTTTGACGGCATGGTGGTTGAACGCTGGATCCTAACGGAAAAGGGCATCCCGGATGAAGTGATTCCTACGCTGATAAAGGCTAGGAAGGATGTAACAGCTAAGCATTAGCACCGTATATGGCGAAGATATGTTGCTTGGGTCGATTTCTGCACTTCCTACAGTCAGGTGTGACTATGGGCCTGAAATTAGGGTCCATAAAGGTCCAGATTTCGGCCCTATCCATTTTCTTTCAAAAAGAACTGGCTTCACTGCCTGAGGTTCAGACTTTTGTAAAGGGAGTGCTGCATATTCAGCCCCCTTTTGTGCCACCAGTGGCACCTTGGGATCTTAACGTTGTGTTGGATTTCCTGAAATCCCACTAGTTTGAACCACTTAAGACCGTGGAACTAAAGTATCTCACGTGGAAAGTGGTCATGCTGTTGGCCTTAGCATCGGCGAGGCGTGTATCAGAATTGGCGGCTTTGTCATGTAAAAGCCCTTATTTGATCTTCCATATGGACAGGGCAGAATTGCGGACTCGTCCCCAATTTCTCCCAAAGGTGGTATCATCGTTTCATTTGAACCAACCTATTGTGGTCCCTGCGGCTACTCAGGACTTGGAGGACTCCAAGTTGCTGGACGTAGTCCGGGCTTTGAAAATATGTTTCCAGAACGACTGGAGTCAGGAAGACTGACTCGCTGTTTATTCTGTATGCACCCAATAAGCTGGGTGCTCCTGCTTCAAAGCAAACTATTGCTCGCTGGATCTGTAGCACGATCCAGCTGGCTCATTCTGCGGCTGGATTGCCGCATCCAAAATCAGTGAAAGCCCATTCCACAAGGAAGGGGGCTCTTCTTGGGCGGCTGCCCGAGGGGTCTCGGCTTTACAGCTTTGCCCCGTGGCTACTTGGTCGGGTTCAAACACTTTTGCAAAGTTCTACAAGTTTGATACCCTGGCTGAGGAGGACCTTGTGTTTGCTCATTCGGTGCTGCAGAGTCATCCGCACTCTCCCGCCCGTTTGGGAGCTTTGGTATAATCCCCATAGTCCTTACGGAGTCCCCAGCATCCACTAGGACGTTAGAGAAAATAAGAATTTACTCACCGGTAATTCTATTTCTCGTAGTCCGTAGTGGATGCTGGGAGCCCGTCCCAAGTGCGGACTTTCTGCAATACGTGTATATAGTTATTGCTTAATAAAGGGTTATTGTTATGAGCCATCCGTTGAGTGATGCTCAGTTGTTGTTCATACTGTTAACTGGGTAAGGTTATCATGAGTTGTACGGTGTGAGTGGTGTGGCTGGTATGAGTCTTACCCTGGATTCCAAAATCCTTTCCTTGTAATGTCAGCTCTTCCGGGCACAGTTTCCCTAACTGAGGTCTGGAGGAGGGGCATAGAGGGAGGAGCCAGTGCACACCAGATAGTACCTAATCTTTCTTTAGAGTGCCCAGTCTCCTGCGGAGCCCGTCTATTCCCCATGGTCCTTACGGAGTCCCCAGCATCCACTACGGACTACGAGAAATAGAATTACCGGTGAGTAAATTCTTTTTTTTTTTCAGTATTGGGTGTCTGCATCCTTGGAAGTGTGTGATCAGCAGGTAGTAAGTAGAGCCCTTTTCAGGCGATAAACATCAAATTCAGTATCTGATCCTTTGTTTTCTTGTATTGTACATTGGGGGGTCATTCCGAGTTGATCGCTCGCTGCCGATTTTTGCAGCGCAGCGATCAAGTAAAAAACTGGCAAAACTGTGCATGCGTATGCACCGCAATGTGCACGCATGTTGTACGGGTACAAACAGCATCGTTGCTGTGCAATGCTTCTAGCGATGAATCCATTCGCACAGCCGATCGCAAGAAGATTGACAGGAAGAGGGCGTTTACGGGTGTCAACTGACCGTTTTCTGGGAGTGTTTGGAAAAACGCAGGCATGACCAGTCGTTTGCAGGGCTGGTATCTGACGTTCATTCCGGGACCTCCGTCGCTAGAATCATCGCACGGGATAAGTAACTACAGGGCTGGTCTTGTTGTTGCACAAAATGTTTTTGTACCGATCGCACACTTGCAAAGCGAAAATACAATCCCCCGTGGGCAGCGACAGTGCATTTGCACGGCTGCTAAAAGTAGTTAGCGAGCGATCAACTTGGAATTAGGGCCATTATTTCCAATTTTTCGTATCTAGACTTATTTTTCTTATTGGTAAGGCTTTGATTCTTATGAGCTATATTTAATTTCGTATGAATTCTGTTTTGTTAAGAGGATGTTTTTCCTCTGCTTAGCTTTTTTTTAATTTGAACTTTTTAGAAATTTTTATTTCTGCTTTACCAGACTCCAGCCTTTAGTGTATTTGACAACTTCATATTATATTTGTTAATGTTTACTTGGATTTGGCTACATCTCTCCTCCCCCCATCCCCTTCCTTACACTGAAGAGTATTTATATATAAATACAAATCACTCAAGCCAGGAAGTTTTGTTTTTCAAACATGGAGAGTATTTTGAATGAAGTTACGGTCTGTTCTTGCTGTTGGATACACATGCTCTTTCCATGCGATTGACACTGTCAGTGATAATCTGTGATGGGTGTGGATTATTCCACTAAATATACTAAAAAGGTCTACAGTCAATACATCTATCACTAATGGTAGACATGCATTAGGTCGACAGGGCCAAAAGGTCGACAGAAAAGGTCGATTGGGTCAGAAGGTTGACATGGAAATGGTCACCACAAAAAAGGTAGATACAATATTTTGTAAATTTTGTGGGGGTGTTTTGTCACTTTTCTGCCACAAACAAGCCCCATTAGTGTACCACATCCCCCCACATGGCTCGCGAATCGTAGTCCACAAGACTGGTAAAATAACAAAACCAAACCAAAAAACTTATGTCAACCATAAGTGTGTCGACTATTGTCATGTTGACCTTTTGACCCTGTCTATTGACCTGTTGACTGTAGTGTTGATCTATAGACCAGATACCGTCTGTTAAGGGGGGTACTCACGGGAGAGATGTGTGCTGAGCGATCTTAACAGACCGCTCAGCACACATCTCTCTCCCCGCTCAGCACAGCGCGATGTGCTGAGCGAGGGGGAAAGCCGACGGGGAGCCGCTCACTTCACACAACGGTGAAGTGAGCGACCCGCTAGATTGAGCCTGCATGCAGGCTCAATCTAGCACCGGCGATAGCGATGCGCGGGGCCGCGCATCGCTATCGCTGGGGGGCATACACACGGCAGATCCGTGCTTACAATCTAAGCAATCTAGCAAGATTGCTTAGATTTTAAGCACGGATCTCTCCGTGTGTACCCCCCTTTACTGTTTGTGCAGATTGTGTCATTTAAAAACAGTAAAGTTTACTGTTAAATACAGCATACTAGTGTGTTTATTAAACATGGTCCAACCCGAGGCGGGTGCTGTTGCTCTTCCATTGGTAGCGCCGGGGGAACCAGTGCATCCATTTGTGTTATTTTGAACATTGACTTGCGGAGGCCACAGTCATTCCTCCTGCCTGCTCACCACTGGTCCAGTTCCTGGGTACACTCTGCACCGCAGCACAGCCATTCCTCCTGCTTGCTCACCACTTGTCCAGTTCCTGGGTACACTCTGCACCGCAGCACAGTCATTCCTCCTGCCTGCTCACCACTGGTCTAGTTCCTGGGTACACTCTGCACCGCAGCACAGCCATTCCTCCTGCCTGCTCACCACTGGTCCAGTTCCTGGGTACACTCTGCACCGCAGCACAGTCATTCCTCCTGCCTGCTTACCACTGGTCCAGTTCCTGGGTACACTCTGCACCGCAGCACAGTCATTCCTCCTGCCTGCTCACCACTGGTCCAGTTCCTGGGTGCACTCTGCACCCAACACAGTCATTCCTCCTGCCTGCTCACCACTGGTCCAGGTCCTGGGTACACTCTGCATCGCAGCACAGCCACAGCCATGCCTCCTGCCTGTTGATATCTCTCTCAAAACTGCCTCACATCACCGCCCGAAGCCGTCTCCTACGCACTGCTTCATAGGAGATGTCGTTTTCTTACACTGTATACAGTGTGAGAAAACTACATCCCCCAAGATGCCGTGCGCGATGGAAGGAGCTACACGCTGCAGCTGACTTGGCAGGGTTCTGGGCCAGGACAAAATGCTTCTCCAGTCCGTATAAGGCCCGCGGGCCGGAGGTTCCCCACCCCTGACTTAAAGTATCCTATAAATCTTGCCCCTAGAGCTTGCTGCCATAGTTGATTCAGATCTGTTATTTGTTCCCCACTTTCAGTATGTATCCAAATCCTGCTAACATACAGTACATCTACCATTTCCAGAATACACCAATATCTTACAAATGACACTGCAATAACTTTAATTTGTGCACTCATTCTGTACCACATTGACAATACAATACAATACATCAGCTAAACTTCTCATTGCAAAATATTCTACTTCAGCTCTGCTCTGTCATTCCCTACATTGGTTGCCTGTATTTTATCAAATCCAATATAAGATACTTCTCCAGTTATAGCAAATTATCTCCAAAGTCGATTCCCTTTATCTCAGCCATATTCTTACCTGCTCCCATTCATGGTTACAGGACTATTTACTGCACCAACTATTTGGAATGCCCTTCCTCTCAAGACTTTCCTCTAGCCTCTAAACTTTCAAGCTCTCTCTGGAAACTCGTATACTTCATGTAAGCTCATCAAATTGCTGAGCCACTCACAGCTTCTCTAGGCTTGTCTACCCAAATACCAGCCCTCTACACAGTTTGCTCACTCCTGCTTTCGTTACCCCTCTAAACCCAAACAGCCCTCTTACCTCCAGACTAACATTGCTGTGCGACTGGATCTTATAGCTCACAAAGCACTATTTACCCAGGCAATCAGGATGGACCAATATGCAATATTTAGCACTTCATTACTTCCTTTTATCCTACTGATTGTAGGTTTCAGAGTCGGGCCCTCTTATCACCTTATCCCTGTGAATACCAAATCTCGTTTTATTATTGTATTAATTTCCAATTGGAAAGCACTATGGAAAATGCTGGCATTATATATATATGTATGTATGTATGTATATATATATATATATATATATATATATATATTATGAATGCCATTTTTAGATTTCTCACAAATATTTAAGATGCCCGCTCTAATATATATATATATTGTAAATGCCTGCACATCTTATTACCAAATCCCATAAATGTGTGCTTACATCGCACAACACCTCATAAGCATACCACAGCATCCCATAAGAGAAAACGATACACCCACACATTATCTGAGTTCCAAAGCTCAATGAAGTATATATTTCTTGTTAAAATAATATGGATACAATATATATTACAAAGTACAGTATACCTATAGTTACATGATTACACTCACACAGAAAACAGTTCGAACATAGTTAAAACACAGTTACATATAGTTATAGTTAAATGCCAGCGATACAATTACCAGATCTTTCTCATTATTAGTTTGTCCCTCCATATGACTCTGTCTTTCTCTCTTTCCTCTGTAAAATCATGCAAGACCTCCATCTCCCTCTGAGACCACAAGCAACTGAACTCTGAGCCCCCCCTAGCCAGGAACTACTTTCCTGTGTCACTAGTTCCTGGGGGAGGGGTCTCTCTCTCCTTCACGATTGAGTCACTATTTTCTTTGTATATGCTGATCAGGTTGTCTATGAAAACTGCCAAAAGGGTTGGCTTGAGTTCCCTGTTCACTGTATCATTCATTGTTCTAACAAAGTGATTTTAGCTTTTATACATATAATCATAACTATCTGCTGCAATGTCCCACAACTTCACAACAAGTATCAAATTAATCTACACACCAATCTGCTTGTTTTAATAGTAAACATGACAGGTGTATCTGGTTCCGTTCAAATAATACACATTCATGACATTAATTCATTAGGTAATCTTAAATCACCATGATGTCTGGTGCTTGATATTATAATTATGTACTGTATGAAATAAGTGTCGAATCCATCTCTGTGGCATGTCCGTGTAAATGCGTGAGTTACCATATATTGCTGTGCTCGCTGCGCATATTTGCAAGTATAGCGACCTATATGTGTGTAGTTTGTATGTTCTCTTTATGTAATATTTTTGACTTTGACAGTCCACCCTTTGGCAGTCAACAATAACTGCCACTATCTAAATAATCCAAACAGAAAAATATGTTATCATGAAATACCTCATTATGATTGGGAGTAGGGAGGAGAGGAGAAGGTGGGAAAGATATGACCTAGTGAGATAGTAAAAGCATGTGTGTATGGAATCCATGTCTGAGGGGTCATGTATCATCGTGCCGTACGTGTTTTAAATCAAGCTTCGAGGTATTGCGAAGTATACATTGAATCCTTCTTATCCCGTATCAAGGGTCTGTGGATGGGCTGTCAAACTCTACCGAGCTCTTTTCGGCTTTTGGTTACAACAAATGGGGTGCACATTAGTTGATCATACATGAAGGGGGAGAATATGTGAGTGCTGATATATGGGTCTATATTCCCTGTCGCCTATGTGTGTCATTACCTGAAGATAGTAGAGATGAAGATAAGAAACATGCGTTATAAATGCATTCGTATAATTTTATGTGAGATTTAGTATACAGTCGCCGATTGGGGTCTTGTTGATGTCTTGTCTGATGTCTTGTCGGGATCGTCGTGTCTTTACTGTAGCTTTTGAGGTTTATTGGCAAACAAAAAGCTTCTTCAAGTGTCCATAAAAAGAATTACAGTCTCTAAAAGCTCATCAGGTGTCGAAAAGAAATTTCAGTCTCTAGAAAGCTCATCAGGTGTTTGTGACACAGTTCATCATTGGTCTTGTATAAATGGTCATCAAATTCTTCTTCCAGGTGGATCTCTTGGTACCTCGGAGAAAATCAAAGGAGAAACGGGTGAAAGAATCGGACCGTGGAATCACATTTTATCACAACATTGTCTCGATTGACGGGTCATAGATTCACTTCAGGCAACACTTTTCCAATGTAACACAATCCCTCTGAGTTTGGGGCAAGGAACCTATACGCCTTTCTCAAACATATGAAATATGCGTCATCGGGGAGAACATATGGGATGGAAAATGACATAAGCATATTACAAACCTTCCATGAAAACAGTCCTATCCCTAACTCTCTTATCTGTCTAGTACACGTATCCGGCTGTATGACGTGCACAGTATCCTGGTGATACTTCTCCAACTCGCATGATCCTACTTCCTAGGGTGTACCTATACTGGAAATATTTTCCACTTTCGGCTATGTGGCGTATAAGTTCTGAGTCTAGGGGCATTCTGTCGGCTCTGTGTAAGAATGTCATGGTTTGGTTGTTCCATGACACTTCCCAATTTCCCGGCTTTCGGGGATTGGAAATGTTAAAACATATTAGGGACCTATCTACATGGTATTGGTGGAGCTTCAAACTAGGAGGACTAGAAATATTAAATCTCTTGTCCACCGGTCTCCCACCCTTTAACTCAAGTACCTCATCTACCGTTAAAGGATATGGCACTAGTCCTGACTTACTATGACCTTGAGGTACTTGTGAGCACACCCAACAGTCTGTCTGGTTTAACACTTTACCCACCAATGAGTGATAGTCACTCAATGGATGCCGGTTCATGTTGATATTAAAACGGGACTGACATTCCTTGATGCAACCGTCCTCAACTATGTTGTCACAATTCCTACAGATACAATTCTCTTCAGCTAACAATCCTTCACAATGTCTATTAATAACATGGCTACCAGATCGTTTTCTGATACTCGCCTTTTCTCAGTGATTGTGTTGCTCTTGGAATTCTACGCCTCCATCCTGATCATCAGAATCCATTCCAGATCCTTTCTCTACCTCACTGGTACTCACCGAAACAGACTGCTCTGGTCAACAACAGGGTCAACAGGAAAACACGGACTGCAGTCTCTTGGGGCGAGTCCATCTTGCAGGAGGAGAAAGAGATAGTTTAATGGGGGTACAGAAAATAATTGAAGGGGGAAAAAATTGTTACGATATTTTGTTACTCTGGTCTTGTTGTTCTTCTTGCTCAGATGTCATCTCAAAGGTGCTGTCTCTCAGTCTTCCCAAAACGAACACTCCGGTGATACAATATTCTTTCCAAATCAGCGATCTTTCTGTAAGGAGCAAAAGTCTTGCATTACCATTTGTCTAACTGATGTGTGACATACCATCCGTAAAACATGAAAGAACAAAAAAAAGAGAGAACAATTTGAAAAGGAAAAACATTATCAGATTTTCATCAACAGGCTGTCACATCAATATGTCCACCAGTATCTCTGCATAATCTCCCCCCACCAGTATTTCCCCTCTCCACCCTTTGTGTCTGGCCAAACACAACGATGTTGGTAAGACATTACTGGGGTTAGGTAGACCTCTGAAAAGACCAAGTAGCCATGTGACGTTTGAGTTCTGCTGGTGAAAGTTACAGATGAGAAGAAAACATTTAAAGATAAATTACAAAGTATCCCCGACATCTCTTCCAAATTTCATTAACTGTAACCTCAGGCTTACTATCAAGGCTAATGATCAACTTTACTGGCTGCACATTACAGGTGCGGCCCAAAATTCTTCATATATGATCCCTGATTACAATTTCGTGTGTCATAACTTTGCTCGTGTTCTTGTCTAGGGGGTCTGACTTTATGTGGGCTGTTACAGTTGCTGGCATAATGCCCTTCTGTTTTACAAAGATAACAAACCCTTGGCTTCCTCCATGTGCCAGTGGCCTGGGGTTTTGGTCGATTTGATGCCTCCTCTAGTGTTTGGATGCTCGTCACCATTGACCGCTCTCCCTGTGCTTCCCTGATTCCTTGGATACCACGGTTATGTTGTTGTCTAGGGGGTTGATATACCTTCTGTAGATCTTTAAACATACAATCTCGTGCATAATGACCTTCCTTCTGGCAGCTATAACATCTTATCACATTCGACTTACCCACAGGGGTCTGGGGCTTCTTACCCTCCTGTGACTCCCTGTGTCTCGTGATGTTCCGATCATGATCAATAGCGGCCTCTCTCAAAGTAGCCACCGACAAACCTCGCCAACATGGTTGGGTGGTCTGTACCCTCGTCCTCAATACTTCCTTTAAACCATCCATTAACACATAAACTACTACTTTATGAGGTGCATTTGTCTGTGTATGATATACAATACCGTACTTACCTGTGAACACGACCTCACCTGACCCTCCGTTAGGGGGTTTGACTACTGCCTTTACCGATTGGTTCGTGCCCACCTGGGTGTCTCGTATGATGGCTGCTGGAAAAGGTGCCGACATCGTGCTGGGCTCACTTTCTTGCTTGTAATCCTGAGGGAAGTTTAACATGGAGTGCAACTTGCACGGGTTAGAATTTGTACATTTATCAGTTTTCCTTCTATCATTATTACATTTATTACAATTACTCTTATCATTAATAATACAGTTACTAAGTGCACAATTATCATCATATCCCAGTATGTCATTCTCTGCAGCCATTTTCTCTCCTGTTATGTATGGTGGTGGTGCGGTGGCTATCAGTTTCCTGATAGAGTTTGTACCAGCCGCTTGAGCCAATCCTCTTTGAATTTCACCTTCCTGTTGCCATAACTGTAAGTAATCATAATGTCTAATTCTTCGCTTACCGGACTTTATTAGACATATCCTTCTTCTTAAATTGTGCAACACCTCGGGATTAAAACTGCCCACCCTGGGGAACTTTTCCCCATCATTCACAGTCATACGTTCCCATTCATTGCATAATACCTCTGCGTGTGATCCATATTTTTCACACATTATGTACCTCGCCGACCCGGCTGGGCGCGGAATAACATCAACCTGAACCTTGGTTGATCGCCCCTTACTTGAGCAACTGGCCCCCATTATTTGCAGGCGTTGCCTTCTCAGCGAACCCTTACAAAAAACCAAGTTCCCAGAGGTAAGGCGACGGTGAAAGTTTAACGAGTACCTTCACACACACTCGCCCACGTCGACCAATATGCCCACACGCTGCTTTAGCGCTGGCGTACTCAACCTAGGGCCCCTGCAACCTGAACCTCCTATTTACTGGAGCGTGTGGGAGTGATCCGCAGAGCAATTTCCCTCCCCAGTAAATATTAGTTGCTGGAGAATTCCTGTGAGGTCAGCGAACCTCCCTTAAAATAGAAAAAACCTACACAAATCACGTTAGAATGTACAAGTAGCGTTTATGATCCCACAGTAAATCTTAGTGGGTATCAAGGTAACAAACTAATGCACACAATTACGTGCGGTACAGTCGCACTGTGTATAAATAACTATTATTTATACGCCTTACGACCAGTGGAATCCGATTGTTTAGGCTGCGAAACCTTCAGCCGGAGCTTTATTCTTAACACGGGCCTATATGGGTTTTGCGCCAACCTCTCTGTGGGTTGCGCCCACTGCCTCTGACCTTTCTTAAGTCAGGGTCTTTAAACTTAGCGACCTTCTGGTCTGCTTTAACACTAATTGCTCCTTTTACCTTAAATCACTTTTAACGTGAGATGGCCTTCTCCCACGCCACCACGTGTTCACTTCACGGGTGTACTTCTACGAGATCTCGAATTTTCTCAAGGTTCACCCCAAAGAAAAATTTACTTTCATACACACGCTGCTATCACTTCATATATACTTTGATTTTTCTGTACAGAAAATTACTTGCATTCAGGTAACACAGGTTAATCCCAGAGGAGATGCAGCAATAGAAGGAACCTTTTAAAACTAGTTTTGGGAACTGAAAGAACTTGTGCTATTATCACGTGGCTACTATACCGCCCACACTAAAACAATGTTATCGTGTGATTTGTATCTAGTGGGCGTATCTGTACGCAAGTTGCGTAAACACGCCACGTGTGAAGGTCTTTGCGTTTGCGTACGTAATCTCGCACGTTGCCCAAGACACGTATGCAAAAGGCCAGATACGCTCACAGTAACGCAAATAACACTTCTATAAATATAAACGATATTTAACTATAATCTCTTATCGAACACCACACAGTATCCGCTATGCTGTGTGCGTGCCTCTTATAATTACTCCTTTAAATATTACTGTTTTACTTTTAACTAAAATAGCAGCAAATTTTCTCAGTACGTTATCAATGCAAATGGCAAACAGGAAGGTAGATAGGTGAGAATACACAGATACAATACAATTCTAAATTAATCTAATAACATACATTGATGTAAGCACACATATATAGTATTACATCTATGTACTAATCACTATTACATATATGAGACCCATTCACTTCTCTAATTTGCATATGAATGTGCCCTTGACTGTGTGTGAGGGTGAGTCTCTTCACTGCTGGGGAAAAAAACCAATTACACAGGTTAATTTGCATTTCAATGGCTATCCTACAACAAGCAGAGAATCCTAGAAGCTTGGAGGTAAAGAAACAAAAAAAAAAACAAAAAAAAAAACTTTGTTTTATCTGTGTATCGTTCTTAAATCAAATATTCATTTTACTATTAACTTACATTAAACCCCATCTAAACTATTTATATTTGATTATGATATGGATTAAATAAATGCATTGGAAACTCATAAATGGTGATTTCTTTTTGACAAGGGAAGGCTGATTATTCCTGAGTCAACTGAAAATCAGCCATTCAGAAAAAAACAATTTTTTTTTGACCTTCCCAAAATGGCCGTTGCTCCTCCCCCTTCCACATCCATGAGGGTTACACAAAATGGAGGGCAGACCATGCGGCTTCTATTGTCACAAAGAAAATCACCATGTAAGCCCCTGAAGTTATTTTAGGCCTGGGTTAAAAATAAAACTATCAAGCTATGCAAACTTTTAAAAAAATACTTTTAAACCTACTTAAACAGATAAACAATCCAATCTGAATCAAACACAATATGACCCATTTGAACCTTGTTTTGCAACAATAAAAATACATTTTAGCATCTTAAATATTATGAGAAACGAATTGTCCCTTAAATTTCATACCAGCATCTTACTAACAACACAACACACACGGATATGATATTTTCATCAGCTTCTCAATGCGTCCATTGGAGCCGGTCAATTTCAGCCGAATTTGCAATGTACAGTGCATTATTAAGAACGTGATATCGCGGACCAGAGCTCCCATCTATGAATGCCATTTTTAGATTTCTCACAAATATTTAAGATGCCCGCTCTAATATATATATATATATATATATATATATATATATATATATATTGTAAATGCCTGCACATCTTATTACCAAATCCCATAAATGTGTGCTTACATCACACAACACCTCATAAGCATACCACAGCATCCCATAAGAGAAAGCGATACACCCACACATTATCTGAGTTCCAAAGCTCAATGAAGTATATATTTCTTGTTAAAAGGATATGGATACAGTATACCTATAGTTACATGATTACACTCACACAGAAAACAGTTAGAACATAGTTAAAACACAGTTACATATAGTTATAGTTAAATGCCAGCGATACAATTACCAGATCTTTCTCATTATTAGTTTGTCCCTCCATATGACTCTGTCTTTCTCTCTTTCCTCTGTAAAATCATGCAAGACCTCCATCTCCCTCTGAGACCACAAGCATCTGAACTCTGAGCCCCCCCTAGCCAGGAACTACTTTCCTGTGTCACTAGTTCCTGGGGGAGGGGTCTCTCTCTCCTTCACGATTGAGTCACTATTTTCTTTGTATATGCTGATCAGGTTGTCTATGAAAACTAAACACAGAAAGAAGTTATCTTAGAGATATGCGCCAAAAGGAACAGCTTTAACGTATATAATTTCCCTAAAGGGTGTCACCACACCCAAACAAGACACAGTAAAACAATTTTGACGGGAAAAAATACTCGTATAAGCGTTTAAAAGAAGAGAAATGGATTATACATTCCTTTTATATCCACATTGGTGTTCTTTATGTCTAATGTATAATCCATTTCTCTTCTTTTAAACGCTTATACGAGTATTTTTTCCCGTCAAAATTGTTTTACTGTGTCTTGTTCGGGTGTGGTGACACCCTTTAGGGAAATTATATACGTTAAAGCTGTTCCTTTTGGCGCATATCTCTAAGATAACTTCTTTCTGTGTTTTGTTCTGAACTTGTTGTCACCCATTGTTGTTATCTAGGAGTAGTGCTGCATAACCATGTTTACATTTAGAAATGATCGGAAAACTACCTTTGAAAGAGTCTTCAATGACAACTCTGACCCTACGGTCGAATTGTCAGATGACGACCTGGAGAGTATCATGTACAAGTTAGAAGGGATTCTCCAAAAGGAGAATAGGATTTGGTGGGAAGTGGTGACCATAGAAAAATATCTTTCAAATAAACTCATACCCAAAGGGTTGAAAATTGATAAGACAGCCTCTTTTTCCGATTCAAGTGAGGAGTTTAAAAAAGAGTGGGAGTCAATAACTAAAGACTGCTAATTTAAACTAATGGAATTAATCATTAGGGAAAGGAAGAAAGAACTTAATAAATTGGAGGAGGAAATCGATATTAAAAAATCGTTAGTGGCACCATATTCAAACACTAGAGAATTTAAGGAATTAGAGAGCAAAATAGAGTTCAGGATCAAACGAGCAGAAAAAACTCTCATTGAGAAAAAAATAAGGAAATTTAATAGGGATAAAGTGACCCTCAATAACGAAGAAAAAATACATAAGGATGGGGAGGATATGGGGGCTAGTAATAAAGTGAGCCCCACAAAGAATAGAGAAAGACCACAATATAGTAGAAAAAATAGATACACACGACAAAATCAACATTATGACAGAAGAGATACAGATAATGATCAGGACCATAGGCATGGTAATAACATTAATCATATTGAGAGGAGGAGATTCCAAACACCCAAAAGGGATGATTTGGAATGGAGAGGACAAGACAGAAATGTCCAAACAAATCAAAGGCCCAGGGGGAGAGAGAGGGACGATTTAGGTCGGTTTATACAAAAGAACCATTACTCTCCCCTGAGGGGTATGAGAGATCAGTCACCATCTTTTTTAGAACAAGGAGCCCGTCCCCGGAGGTACAAATAACATATAAGGTTAGGGGGAAGAGGGGAGGTCGTATAAAAAACCTAAAGAAAAATAAAATACGAAATAAAGTCAAAAGGAAGGGGACTAAGAGAACAAAGAAATCTAAACCGGGTGTCCCTGTAGAATCTATGGAACCTGAAAGATTAACAGTTAAGATTTTTAATCTGAGTGACCACGTTCTCAATAAAGAACAGACCACCCTATTGGGAAAAGGCTTGAAATTTGCCCCTACCAATCCTGTTAAACCATTCGATTTGTTTCTTGACGTACAGAGATTCATACGTAAATTGACCATAAAGAAATTTTTCTCCAGTCAAGGGGCAAGTAATGGAATAGAGGCGGAACCCACTATGAGCACACCGTTCCGACCGAAATCTATCTTCTTTCCCCAGCATGTGAAGGGTCCATTCCTTGAGACTTTTTCAACATTAATATTAGAGGATTTCAATAAAATGGAGATAAAAAACAAAAACAGGACTATGCCCAACTTAAGTCGCAAAGAGAGAATGGCACTGCAAAGTTTAAAAACTAACGATAAACTTACTATCAAACCGGCAGACAAGGGGGGGGGGGGTATTGTGATCATGAATACTGCAGATTACGAAAAAGAAATGTACCGACAGTTAAATGATCACAATACGTATTGGAAGCTTAGAGGGGATCCTATGAGACAAGTTGAGGAGAAACTCACTACTTTGGTCGAAAAATATCATAAGAAAGGAACCATTTCAGATAGGGAGAAAGCCTTTATCTTAAATGACAACCCTAGGATCCCAGTTATCTATCTTTTACCCAAAATCCACAAAAGTTTGGTAGACCCCCCAGGGAGACCTATCATCTCCGGTGTGGATTCCACCTCGGCCAACTTGTTGGAGTTCATAGATTATTTTTTACAGCCATTAGTGAAGAAAAATAGATCACATCTGGTGGACACAAGAGATTTTCTGATCAATTTAGAATCCATCGTATGGTCAGAGGGGCTCACGTTGGTTACTGCTGACGTGAGTTCCCTATTTACCATAATTGACCATGAGCAAGGAATAGAGGCATCTAAACATTTCCTAAGCTCATCTGAAGTGTCTAAGGATCTTCAGAATTTTCTTCTGGACGGAATCCGTTTCATCCTTACTAATAATGTGTTTATGTTTAAGGATGAATTCTTCATTCAAAAAGTGGGGACCGCTATGGGCACTAGGTTCGCTCCAAGTTACGCAAACTTATTTATGGGTTTATGGGAACTTGAAAATGTTTGGAGTAACAATCCATTTGGGGCGAACCTAGTGTCCTACATGAGATATATAGATGACATATTTTTCATATGGGAAGGAGAGAGGGAGCTATTGGACCAATTCTGTACCCTCCTCAATTCTAACAGTAAAAATATCACATTGACATTTGAGATGAGTGACAGTTCCATTAACTTTCTTGATATCACTGTGTACATCAAGGATGGTAAGATCCATACGATGAATTACACTAAACCCACGGACTCCTGTGCGTATATCCCTAGGGAGAGTTGTCATCATGAGAATTGGATCAATTCTATCCCAGACAGCCAGATAAAGCGCCTTAAACGTAATTGCACGGAACAGAAAGTATTCACTGAGCAGGCCCAAACTATGGGTAATAATTTCAGAAGGTGTGGATATGATAAGAACCGTGTAGAAACTGTTATTTCTAAAGTAAGGGATTCTGACAGAAAGGAACTTATGGCAACCAAATTGAAAGAAAAAAATGATGATACTAGGTTTCAATGGGCCTTTGTCACGGAGTACACACACAATTACAAAAAGATAGGAGTTGTCAAAAAACACTGGAATATATTGAAAAAAGACCCAGTCATTGGTAATCTATTACCTGAAAGACCCATTCACATTTATAGAAGGGCACCAAACCTTAAGACCAAGTTGGTGTCCAGTACTTTCCCTTTAAAAATTAAAGAAGGTAACATTAAAACAAGAGGTTTCCACAGATGTGGAAATTGTATAGTATGCAAGAATGTCACATACAAAGGTATAAGTAAGTTTGAAAAGGTCACAATCAATGAAAAGGACGTGTCAATCAAAGATTTTATGACATGTAATTCAAAAAACGTCATTTACACTATCCAGTGCTCATGCAACAAATTTTATATTGGAAGGACTTCAAGGCCTCTGAAAGTTCGCCTAGGGGAGCACTTGAGAAATATTAAAAAAGGCCTTGAGACACATGCCCTGTCATTACATTTTAAGGAAACTCATGATTGCTCCTTGAACCATTTAGAAAGTTTCATGGGCATTCGGCAGGTTAAGAGTAATATAAGAGGGGGGAATGTGGCCACCATGTTAGCCAAAACTGAAATGAAATACATCCATCAGTATCAAACCCTTCATCCTCATGGGCTCAATAAGGATTTTGAGCTCAAGTGGTTTCTGTAAAATAGATGGTGATGTGGATGTTGATGTTCTAATGTCACTCTGATGTACATTTTTTTCAGTTTATTTTCAGGTATGATTTTTCATTAAAATTTACTATGAATCATCTGAATTTTACTATCCTGGAAATGGACTTATAATATGGGAGAGACTTCATGGATCGTACTATGGACACTTGTTTTATTATTAATGTTCAATGTGTTGTGAAAGATGTGAAATCATAGCATGCGAATTGTATTGTCCTGAGAGAAATAATGTTTTTATTGATGCAATAGATGCAGCATATGGATTGAAGTGATTGGACCGTTTTAAATGTCAATGGTGTGGAGCTGGGTGGAGTTTCACATTACTGGCATTTTCTTTCCCTTTATGTACGTAGAAGACAAGGATAGTATGTCATGGCTCCTTTACATTCCTCCGCAACGTGTATCCTGGGCGCCGGCAAATACGGACACGCACTTCCGGTAAAACCGGAAGTGACGCGAGTTACAGGAAGTACGCTATGACCCGCACTCGGATGATGATGGAACGCATTAACCTTTCCATACCATCCGGAGCCCTTTAATACACCAAATAATGAAACATCCAAGCTCTTGAACCATGGTCTACATATGGGAGCGATCCCATATGAAAAGTTATATGCTAAAGTGGTATGAAGCATTGTATTGGAGACACCGGAAGTCCTTATGTGCGTTCACTTCCGGATCAACTGAGAATTCTCTGAGATAACGCTTTTTAACTGTATATTTTTAAGAGATTTATATGTGGGATACATCCATTTGTTACTATACAATAAAATGATGGGTTAATAGTGAGGTTATCATTAAATTTGGAGGAGTAGAAACCAATTAGAAGGTCACATCCTGGTCTGATACGATTGGTTACCTACCAGTTAAATACCGTGTGTGCACAGTGCCAGTATGTCTTGACAAAGGCTCCATACAAGAGCCGAAACGCGTTGACAGATCCTGGTACTGTGACTTTGGAACATCTTTTTATCTATTCCGGGGACCAGAAGGTATTGTTATCATCGTCCATACATTCGGGGGTCCGGACTTCCCCTTTTGTCTGGATGGTGGCTTATCTTTCCTTCTTGGGGAACCGTTTTTTGTTTGGAACATTGTTTTGTTGATCATCTGGACGTTTGTATTGAATGTATTTTATGGGAAATGTACCAATCCCTTTTTAAAACATTATAAAGAGACTATTTTTTTAACCATTGTGGATTGGTTTCCTTGGAAAGGGACATTACATATGGCTAATGGTCGGATCTTGTATACTTGGGGATTGTAACAGTGGAGTCCACAGAGGAAAAGAAACCCAGATAAGAGGGATATCTCCATTCACATGTGTGAGTAAGGGTACGCACCATTTTTAACAAGATTAAAAGAAACCTTTATCAAGATTATAAATATCTTGTTTACAAGTGAGTTGGGTACGCACACCTTTCATATACATCTAGTGGACGTTACACTGGGTTCCACATTTAAAAACAACTGTTCTATACACGTGGTGGAAACTAACACTGTGAGCTGGGTACGCTCCACATACTTCCTCCAACTTTCTGAGTGGGATTTTTTGAGGGATGAAGGATTTGTGGTCATAAAACAACGCTACACATTGTATGTCAAATTTTCTTTCCCACATACTCATGAGGATTAAGCACTTCGGGAGGAATAGAAGGAGCTAGTTGGACCCGAGTAAAGATACCTTTTGAAGCTTGTTCCTGCTTCCCACTTAAGTGAGTTAGGTACGCATCCTTTTAAAAACACGTTGGGTAATCGCCCTATGTGAGGTCACCACCTAGAATATATCTTGGGAGATACCAGTGTGAGTCTAGTATCCTTTGGTGAAGGGCACACAAGGTCTAGGATAAAGAACCTGCTACGTGCACGGTGTAGAATACTCCATTGTGAGTCGTGGTACGAATCCCAGACTCTCTGAGTTTCTCCTTTCATGGGTTCTGTGGGCTATATACATCAGGATAGACTTTAAACAACCCTACACATTTTGTGTCTTTTTTTTTCTGTTTTTTATGCATTGGGACCTGAATGGAATCAATTGCTACCGCGTCACTGAAGTGAGAGACATAAAGAACACCAATGTGGATATAAAAGGAATGTATAATCCATTTCTCTTCTTTTAAACGCTTATACGAGTATTTTTTCCCGTCAAAATTGTTTTACTGTGTCTATGAAAACTGCCAAAAGGGTTGGCTTGAGTTCCCTGTTCACTGTATCATTCATTGTTCTAACAAAGTGATTTTAGCTTTTATACATATAATCATAACTATCTGCTGCAATGTCCCACAACTTCACAACAAGTATCAAATTAATCTACACACCAATCTGCTTGTTTTAATAGTAAACATGACAGGTGTATCTGGTTCCGTTCAAATAATACACATTCATGACATTAATTCATTAGGTAATTTTAAATCACCATGATGTCTGGTGCTTGATATTATTATAATTATGTACTGTATGAAATAAGTGTCGAATTCATCTCTGTGGCATGTCCGTGTAAATGCGTGAGTTACCATATATTGCTGTGCTCGCTGCGCATATTTGCAAGTATAGCGACCTATATGTGTGTAGTTTGTATGTTCTCTTTATGTAATATTTTTGACTTTGACAATATATATATATATATATATACATATAGTAATTGACCAAATATAAAGCTGCATAGATGATTGTACGTTTTTAAAGTCTATGCAAACTTTTGAGAGAGAAGAAGCCGACAGACGCTGTAAAGGACGTAGCAGAATGCAGGGCTTATCAGACCAAAGGCGCAGAAGGTCACCAGATAGTTCCACTCTTACCTGAGACAAAATAAGTAGTTATGTATCATGGAATGTGAACACTTAAGGTCGGAAAAACATTGTAGTTTAATAAATCTCAGTTACTGATGAACTTTATGGGAAATTCGGGATATGGAGAACTGCATTGATTGTTAGGACCATTATGCAAGTCTGGTGGTGTTCCTATAAAGTTTTGGAGTAGGGTATTAGACTAACTACACTGGGTAATTTGGAGTAGAAAAACTTTTAAAGGCCACAGAATATTATAACATTGTTGTCTATTAGATTCCTACCATTGTGGCAGCAGGGTATCTGTTTAGAGTACCGGTGTTCGCCATTATGGCAATCGGAATGCCGACGCTGGAATCCCAACACTGTTCGGAATGCCATAGCTGGCATTCCAACATGGATTGAAATGCCGTCGCTGGAATCCCGATCGAGGTCTGCCAGGACTTGTCCATTGGTAAGCCGTGGGGATCGGGGGAGGAGGGTTGGATAGGTTTAGGTTACCACTGGGGAGGGTTAGGCTGTGTGTGTGTGTGTGGGGTGTTAGGCTGCAGGAAGGGCAGATACGTGTAGGGGGAGGGGGTATACATACCTGACACATTCGGGGTACCAGTGTTTGTCATATGACCGCTGGGATATCATATGTATCCCGGCAGCAGTGTATCCATCTATAGATGGAAAATAGTCTTTGGAAAGTCCTGGCTTCGCAACCTTAACATTCCACTGTAATTGAGCAACTGTGGGATGAGATGAAAGCAGCTAACCAGTTTGTTTACAACTGCGGTCCACATTAGTGTCTGTATGCACCTTTTTGCTTACATGCTTACATAAATTCATCATGCTTTGAGGGGAAAATGCTGGCGCAAGTAACTGTTGAGTAGATATTACATCATAAAATGCTTACCCCGTATACAATGCAACCGGAAAGTATTCACAGCGCTAAACTTTTTCCACATTTTGTTATGTTACAGCCTTATTCCAAACTGGAATAAATTAAATTTTCCCCTCAAAATTCTACACACAATACCCCATAATGACAATGTGAAAAAAGTTTTTTTTATGATTTTTGCACATTTATTAAAAATAAAAAACTAAGAAATCACATGAACATAAGTATTCACAGTCTTTGCTCAATACTTTGTTGATGCACCTTTGGCAGCAATAATAGCCTTAAGTCATTTTGAATATGATGCCACAAGCTTGGCACACTTGTCTTTGGGCAGTTTCGCCCATTCCTCTTTGCAGCACCTCTCAAGCTCCATCAAGTTGGATGGGAAACGTCTGTGCACAGCCATTTTCAGATCTCTCCAGAGATGTTGAATCGGCTTTAAGTCTGGGCTCTGGTTGGGCCACTCAAGGACATTCACAGAGTTGTCCTGAAGCTACTCCTTTGATGTTTTGGCTGTGTGCTTAGGGTTGTTGTCCTGCTGAAAGATGAACCGCAGTTCCAGTCTGAGGTCAAGAGCGCTCTGGAGCACGTTTTCATCCAGGATGTCTCTGTACATTGCTGCATTCATCTTTCCGTCTATCCTGACTAGTCTCCCAGTTTGTGCAGCTGAAAAACATCCCCACAGCATGATGCTGCCACCACCATGCTTCACTGTAGGGATGGTATTGGCCTGGTGATGAGCAGTGCCTAGTTTCCTCCAAACATGATGCCTGGCATCATGATGCCTGGTCTCATCATACCAGAGAATTTTGTTTCTCATGGTCTGAGAGTCCAGGTGCATTTTGGCAAACTGCAGGTGGGCTACCATGTGCTTTTTACTAAGGAGTGGCTTCCGTCTGGCAACTCTACCATACAAGCCTGATTGGTGGACTGCTGCAGAGATGGTTGTCCTTCTGGAAGGTTCTCCTCTCTCCACAGAGGAATGCTGTAGCTCTGGCAGAGTGACCATCTGGTTCTTGGTCACCTCCCTGATTAGGGCCCTTCTCTTCTTATCGCTCAGTTTAGACAGCCGGCCAGCTCTAATAAGAGTCATGGTGGTTCCGAACTTCTTTCATTATCGGATGATGGAGGCCACTGTGCTTATTGGGACCTTCAAAGCAGAAGATGTTTTTCTGTACCCTTCCCCAGATTTGTGCCTTGAGACAATTTTGTCTCAGAGGTCTACATACAATTCCTATGACTTCATGCTTGGTTTGTGCTCAAACATGCACTGTCAAGTGTGGGACCTTATATAGACAGGTGTGTGCCTTTCCAAATCATGTTCAGTCAACTGAATTAACCACAGGTGGACTTCAATTAAGCTGTAGGAACATTTCAAGGATGATCAGTGGAAACAGGATGTCACACTCCGGACTTTTAAAAGTACTTTCTTACCTATGCAATGTCTGTCCTGGCTGGCACAAAGGTCTGTGCGCGCTGTATCCACATATCACTACCAGAGGTCCACCAGCGCAGATCCAGAATGAAGTCTCCTGCAGCGGCTGCGTCTGTGCATAGCACTTCACAGCGCTGGCTTCCATTGTTTCAGTGTTTATTTCTTATTGTGCTCAGTTCCTG
This sequence comes from Pseudophryne corroboree, assembly GCF_028390025.1. Classification (NCBI taxonomy): domain Eukaryota; kingdom Metazoa; phylum Chordata; class Amphibia; order Anura; family Myobatrachidae; genus Pseudophryne; species Pseudophryne corroboree. The sequence continues at coordinate 734,240,600 of NC_086447.1, forward strand.
GTGTTTGGGCCTTGTCAGAGTTTCCCTCCAAATTCAGACATGGGCGCTGCCATCTTTGATTATATCAGCTGATCCTCCATTGTCCAATCCTGGAGCTCCTTTTGTCAGCTGACTGCAACATCCAATGAATCCACACTGCAAGGTATAAAAGTAACTTCATGTGATTAACAATTTGTCAGTACAACAGTCTCTTTCTAGAAAGTAACAGTGCTGTGCTGAGCTCCTTCATTACAGTGATTTTGTATGATCCAGTCCGTCCCGATTTCATTCCAGCTACCATTGCTATTTGGACTTTGCCTTTCTTCAGTGTCTTTCTGCAATACTGCCAGTGTTAAGATTCTGGATTAAGCCCGGTCAGCACTCCAGTAATTCTGGTTCCTTTCTGGATGCTAGTGTCATTTCAACTGTGTCTTACTTTAATACTGTAAAGTATCAAGATTCTGGATCAAGTCCTGTCAGCACTACAGTCCAATGCAGTTTCATTTTGGATATTATTGTTATTTGAACTTTGTTTTAATCAATCCAATCCAGTTTCATTCCAGTGATCATTACTGTGGCTAATTTGGTATCTTATGTCAGCATGCAGTGAATCATGTATGTTGTTCTTTAATAAAAGTTTTTATTCTTTATTATAATTGCCTCTGGGCTTGTCACTGCTAAAACATAAAACTATTTTTTTCAAGTTTACACCATACCTGGTTAAAGCCTCCTCAGTTCATTTATAATTCCTGTGCGGCTCCATCCACAAATGCCTGTCCAAACCAAACCCAACCCTCAGGCGTGACAGAGGGTGCACCTGAGCTCAATTTTGAGCTTCATGGCAAAGGCTGTGAATACTTATGACATGTGATTTCTTAGTTTTTTTATTTGAAATAAATTAGCAAAAATCTCAAACTTTCACGTCATTATGGGGTATTGTGTGTAGAATTTGGAGGGAAATAATTAATTTTATCCATTGTGGAATAAAGATGTAACATAACAAAATGTGGAAAAAGTGAAGCGCTGTGAATACTTTCCGGATGCACTGTAATTAGGGTAAGAATAAATGCACAATTTGTGACATAAAAGTACTTAATATTTATATTAAATACATAGCGGAACATATATCCAAGTCTCCTCTGTCTGAAATAGGGAGGCCAATCCCGGCATTGGAAGCTCCAATCCCGGGGGTTGAGGGATTTACCTGCTCCATTGTTTTATTTTAATGCCGGGCAGGGTTGAGCGTCCTCAGGAGACTCTGATACTGTCTGGCTTCCTCCTCCCGGCTCCCCATGCCCCCGGCAGTGCATACTGAGCAGCGT